>NC_133827.1:28779199-29087853 GCF_047830755.1 Zonotrichia albicollis | reverse complement strand
ATTTGCTGTTCTGAAGACTTGATTATTGAGATGCTAATAAATGAGAATTAATTGTACTCTGACAGTCAGAGATAGTACTTTTAAGTGTACAGGTTGATTACTTTTATACCAGTGAAAGAAGAGGTCAGCTTGCAGATGGGTGATAAACATTTTGTACCACTCCATTGAGTTCCATGTATCTGAATTCTGTCTGTACAATAAACAATATCTGCACATTTAAGCAAAGAATTAACTGTTAAATGTGGATATTATCACTGAAGAGCTGAAGAAAAGCATTTCTAGTTACTTAAATCCTACTGCAAAAACAAGCAAAACATTTTCTAAAATACAGACTGCCCATTGTGCTGCACTGAGAGCTTGCAAGCAAATTTAATATGGTTCCTGCCTTTGCCTGCAAGATGGGAAGCAAATTCTTACTGCTCCATTTATTTGGCTTTTTGTCCTCTGTATTCAGCTGTATAAACAGCAATTACAAATGCAGAGAGTGTTGAGGCTTCTTGCCCTTTGGGCAGGAGAAGGACTCGCTTGGGCAGAGATTTGTCTCACTGTGGTGATTTTTGTGGCGTACAGCCCTGGTACTTGGGCTCCTCCTGCCCCAGAGCAGGAGCACGGTGGGCAGCCCTTCCCCACTCAGGGCTTTTGGAAAGCTCCTTCTCCTCCACATTGAGCAGAGAAGGTTCAGCTTTCCTTTGCTGGTGGAGGATCAGGTTACAGCCTCTGGTGCTGCCTCACTCAGGGTCTGCTGCTTTCCCCTTTCTGTTGCTACAGTCATCTAAATAATGGTTTTTGCTGCTCCTGTCATCTAAAAAACCTTGTGGATTACTCAAAGACAGAAAAATCACTTCCTGGAGCTTTATCATGTATATACTGCATATTTTGCTATCCGGAATGTTGGTCACTCACCTGCGGCTCTGTCTGGCTATTGCTATCCTGAGCTTCATTCCATCAGTGCCTCTGCCTGCTTTGCCGAAGGATCACTCAGTTAACAGCGTCCATAGTGATCCCTTTTCCCATGTGCCCTTGTCTGGGCATACCAAACAAACAGGAGGGAACTCAGGCACTTTCTGCTGCCTGGGTGAGCTGGGGACAAACTCAGACAGAGTGAGGGAACAAACAGCCCAGAGGATTTATGGGCAATGGGGTGGCTTTGCTTGTGCTGTGCTGTGCAGTGAGCTGTTGTGCTGGTTACACCCTGCCAGTGTCCCCAGGGGACAGTTCACTGTCACTCCAGAGAGCTGCTGTCAGCAGTGCCATCCTGAAGCGGGTAATCCATGTCCATAACTCCCCAGATGTTCAGATCTGCGAAGCATTTCCCTCCTTACTGTGGCCCATCATTAACTAGCAATCTTCTTCATGTGTTGCCTCTCACTTTTATTAGTAATTACTTAATTAAACTCTTATTTTTGAATCTCTTGCTGTCATTGTGGCCAGTTCTCATAGTGATATCTTCTGTGACATTAAACCATGTTAAGGGTTAGATACATAAAATACATGTTGCTCCAATACTGTTTTAACAATCAATAGAACATTGGAATTAAATAGAGAACAGTAGATATTATTGGTTCCTAAAAAAAATCTAGTAATTTTCCAAATCCGTTTTCACAATTTTCATTAGGCATTAGAAAGTAAAGCAGTTTCAATTTCCATTGTAAAAGTTGATTAGAAGTTCTAATTTTGAGAAAATAAAGGAGTGCATCTGTGAAAAGGATTAAAGCAGCAGTGTTATACTTCTGAAAGCTTTTAAAACCACTGTTGAGGAGACAAAGAGCTTCTCTTGTGGTCACTTGTAGGTCTTGATCTTCTGCTCACTGGAGTCAAGAGGAATGTTTCCACTGATTATAGTAGTGCTGCAGTGGACAAATATGGCTGGTTACAGGAGAAGAGTTGAATTTCAGAGAGGGCAGTTTCAACTGACATGGTTTCAGAAATTTCCATTTTAATCAATGCAACTTTTTTTTTCCCCAGCCATCTCTTCACAGCTTATGCATGAGCAGAAACACTTCTGTAAATGAGATTAGAAAACAGAGCAGCTTTGAGTGGTTTCAAGGCTCACATATTAAAAACAACCTCATTTTACAGCATGAACTATTTTTGACTTGAAACACTGGCGTGTTGTTTCTACATTTAAATGTAGGTTATGATGCTAGATTTATCTCCTCACTCATCTTCAGTTTGTCACACACAATGATCCTAAGAGATGCAGAAATATTTTCATATAAAGTTCACCACGTGACAGATGTTTAAAGACTTTTCTTTCTTCATCCTTACTGCTAAATGCTTCAGTGCAATATATTGGTGTCTAAATATTTGACTTTCGTCATCTTTACTGTTATATGATTCATGTCACAGCAATAAATTGCTGCCTAAGCACATACTTATGTACATAATTGAACCAGGTCCACTCTGAGGCTTGGCTTTTGAAGTAGTGCCAGTGTTTTCCATGGGACCGTATGGAAGGCCAGGCATTACGTGATGTGAACAGCACCCAGGGAAAATATTAATGTACATAACTGTATCAGATGGCTAAATTCACATTTTCAAATAAATGAAACACACTTCATTTAATCTAGAAGGTTATTAAAATTATATTTTATGATTTTGTCCTTAGCGTTTTAAAAACCTGAAATGCTTCAGATCAGTGTTAATGCATTAAAACCACAGAGCTCTTGGAACCCCATGGGAGAGATGGACAGTATTTTCCTACTCTACAAAGCTGCCAGTACTGAATCTGCAAACATTTAGACACCTGCTTTTCTTGTAGATCTTTATTGGAAGTGCTCACTCACATAAAGCATATAAATAACATCAGGGTCTTACCTACAAGTTTGGAGCCTTAGTTGTTTGTATTTCTCTATTTAGAGGAGTGACATTAAGTATAGTTGAGATATAATTTCACCAGAATGTATTGCATAGTTACATTAACTCCTGGGTGAGATTTAGGTTGTGCCCTCCCAGCAGGCCCAGAGGTGTTACCTGTAATCTCTCACATGCACACAGGCTGTCATAGACAGAGCTCCCCTTTGCAGATCAGTCATATTTTAGGTCTCACAATTGATGTATCAGTCACAGCATAAAATGCAATCCTTCCTGTTGACCAACTGTTTACCAGAGTATAACACAAACTCTCCTCCTGTGTCTCATTTCATCACACTGTTCCACGTAGCGATGTTTCAATGCGAAATGAAATTTTTTCATGCTGTGCTTCTGAGTAGAAAAAAGACAGAAGTACATGTATGATAAATGGCAAAGGTTCCAAGAGAAACCTTGCAAAACAATACAATTTGGGAGCATTACATTTGCTTAAATAATTTAGTACATAAATGGATCTGTTAAAGTTTTATAACCAAATACTGTTTATGTGGCTTTGGGTAGAAAATCGGTTATATTTCTACTGAATCACTTAATCTTATATCTTATTTAGAAGTTAGGAAATATAGCTAACCTGAGAGATATCATTGTAAAGCCCTTTTGAAATCAGTACCATTAGAGAAATATTCTTTTCTTTTAATTAACTTCATACACTTAAGTTTTTTCATAAAAATAAGTGTTTTAAATTTCTCTGAGGTGGAGTTCATTTTCTGCTGGTTTTACAGCAGAAGAAACTGCATGGTGTAGGTAGATAAGCTACTTGATCCCACACACTAGAAGTGATATTTAGATCTGATATTTGGGTACTAAAATATGAAATGAGTTCTCTGGGATATTTGTGTTTGTACTTTATCCATAAGGTAGTTTTAAAAATTATCAGCAATATTATATGAGCTGGGAAGCTTAACTCCATTTTAAAAGTATGTGTAAGTGCATTTTGTGTCTTCAGAAATGTCTGTATGTCTAGACTATATAAACATTAAGTGCAGGTATATAAATCCTTGAAACGAGCACATACCCAAGCATTTCCAAGGTGAAGAACAGACTGACAGAAAAAAAACTCCTGTTGTTCTTGAGCCTCTGCAGGGACTTTTATTTATTCTTTTTTCTTTTCAAGCTTGCTTTTTCTGTTAGGCGTGTTTTAGCCTTTTGAAACTTTCATTTTAAGAAATGCTGATTCCACCGTTCCTGTTTGAGTATGAGAATTGTGGTCCCCCATTCCTATTGCTAGAAATGTAGCCTGTCTCATTAACCCTTCACTCAGAATTTGGAATTTATGACAATGTTTACCTTGCAGGTATTGTCAACAGGTGACCAGCAGGCAAATCAATTTTTCCAGCCATGAAGATCTGTAACTGTGAGTTCTTCTGTAGAATATCTCTTTTTTTATCTTGGAGCATGCTATTTTATGGTGGGAAATCTTTTGATAGGAATGTATTTTAAGGCTCTCATGTAACAACTGAGGAGTTCTAAATTCTTAACTGGGAATTTTTTTATAGCTCTCAATTAAGCTTTTAAAATAAAAAGCAAAGGATATTGCGCTAAATGCTGGAGGAACTCAATGCCGTCATGAATTTTCTTAATTAAAAATCTTTTAATGTTTTCCTTTTTTATAAAGCAGTAATTCATGGTAGCTAAGTAACAGTAACAGCAATGAAACACAATATTTTGGTGACATCAAAGCTATGAAATGGTGTGAAATACAAAACATCCTAGGTAAAAAAAATGCCTACTTTTATTGTAGATAGTTTATAGCTTTTCCATAGTAATAGCCAGTTCAGCTCTTTTCTTTACGGAAAGATCCAACATACACATAACTGTTGTCAAAAATTATTGAACAGTGCACACTTCTAAAGAGGGAAAAATTAAGAATTGACATTTCAGTAAGGAACAGAGAGGTTTTTTCATGTCGGGGACCTCATTTCTCATATAATTTTGGTTTAACTTCATGGAAAGGAAACCAGTAGAAAATATTCTGAAATCTATAGGAGCTGTATCTACAGCTCACCATTTTGGTGATCCTAAATCAAAGGAAATTGTCCAATGTCTAATTTGTTGTGATGAAGTGTTTATACAGAACTGTGAGTACAGCCCTAAAAATTGCACTGAGATGACATTTACATCTAAAGTTTCTCTTGCAAATGTTGATATTTTAAATAACCACTTTTTCGACACCAGATGATACTGATGTATTAGAAATGTAATTTAATATTTATAGTATTCGTCAAAGGTCAGAATTGTCAGACATTTTATTAACTAGGCCTTAATATTAAGTGAATGACTTGTGCACCCCATGTGAGAGCGTTTGGAGTAGTGCATGATCTGTCACATATAGAAGAAAAGACAGTGCAAAACATGTTTATTTTGCTCACTAAAAAGTTTGAAAATCATGAACAGCCATTTATATTCAGAATTCAATATTCAGAAATTTGTTGTATGTAAGAACAAGACAACCAAGCCAAAAAAGAAGTGGAAATTAAATGGAGTGAAAGTATTATATTGTTAATCATACTATTCAGAGTCCAGGCAGGAAATATCAGCATCTTAAAACTTGAAGTTATTTGTTAAAAACTATGCATGCAACCTGATATAACACATACACAACTCAATAGATGTACAGTGGTGTGCACTCCTGTCCTTTTCTTTTTTCCAGATTTTTTACAGAACTACTGGACACAGAAAAGTTCCATAATTAGACCTTCAGATATTGCACTCTTTGACTAATATTTTTAAAATCCCAGATGTTTTTCCATCTGGATGTTATTTGAAACCCAAAGATGTGCCCACCAGTACATATGTGACTACAAATGAATAATATTTACTTGGCATGATACTTTTATTTATTCATCAGCAGCAACTTCCTACAAACCCATCATAAACTGAAAATAAGACTGGATTAGCATACAATCTGTTTTCATTTCTTTTATTCTATCAAAGAAAATCCAGATCTCAGCAGAAAACATACTGTGACAGCATCAACTAAAGCTCAAAGATTCTGTTATTTTAATTCAATGTATGCTTTGAGCCATCAGAATTTTGTGAGTTAAAGGTCTCCAAAAATTGTCAGAGTACATTGAATGATGCAGAAACTCAAGTTGAAACACCAGATCACTAATGTTAGTTGGCTAAGATTAGAGACATAGATGAAGTGACTGAAAAGCAGAGGAAGCACTGAGTTGAAAGAGAAGAAATTGTATGACGCTCCTCAGAGTCCTGGAGTGTGTCCTTCTGAGTGTGGTCGAGCTGCAGCCTGCTCTTCTTGAATCCCCATCTGCTTTTATTTACTCTGATAACAGCAAACCCCAAGAACATTGTATTAATCTGCTCCTGGCAAAAAGTTTCCCCCAGCTTCCACTTTTGCCATGTGTGTTTGTGGTTTTTGTCACTGAGACTGAAGGTTATTTTGGGCTGTGTGTTTGAAGGTTTTATTTTGAACACTTCAGAGGAGAGTGCAGGATGCACTCACCTACAGAGATTGGTCTGTCCTGCAGAGCACAAATTTCATATATGCTTTCTGTTCCCCTCATTCAACTCAGCTTGAAGGAAACTTTCCCTCTGCTCCATTCTCTCTAGATTAAACTGATTTGGAATTAGCCACTCACATGGATCAGGTCCTCTTCACATATCAATCAATTGCAATTAGCCATCGTGTGTAAACAGGTTCTTCAGCGGAACTAGACTAGCAGTTTTCAGTGGAGTCTCTTTCCAAGGAAGAGCACTTTCTGGGGAAGTGTAAATCAGTGTGATAATCCCACTGTACACTGTGCTGAGGATGTGGTGAAAACCACTACTGGCACAAAATATCCATGGGAGTCTTTAGCACACAGTTGAGCTGCCTGAATTTCTTGTACACTGTGAAGGAGATGAATTGGGCTCAGTCATAATTGTCAGTGAGAGGGGAGATTTCTGCTTGGACAGGAAAAGTGGTGTGTCTAAATATCCTACACTGAAGGCTGCTCAGGGCAGTCCTTCTGGTACTTGAGCATTTCAGGGAAACTTTGATTCTCTTTAGGTTCATGAAAGCTTGCTATTGCCTTCAGCAGAATCCAGAGTTATCCCTAGGCATAGAATACTCCACAGCATTTTACTCAATTTAAAAACAATACATACATGCCTCTGGTTCAGACATGAGGTAATTTACATTGAATTAAACCACGAACTGTAAATATTCACTGAATATAAGTAGACAAAAGAAGCCTACATATTTCACTGCAATCTTATATGTGTGCAGAAGGAAGATTATATGCCAGACTAAAAGGATCACCAGAAATAAGCTCTAATCAACAAAATAAAGAAGATTATAAATTATTCTCTTTAGCTTGAAATTTCGCTAGAAATAGATCACCACTAACAGCAAAAATGTAACCCAGAGATTGCAGTCTCTAACAACTTAACAAACATTGTATTAAATCAGAGAACAGAACACAATAAAAACATTAAGCAATTAGTTCTAAAATTCTTGAAAGAGTCAACACCAGGCTTAAAATCCCCAGGTCTCTACAAGATCAAAGAAAATGGCAAGGGTCTTACTGAGAGTTGATCTCTTTCTGAGATGGTAGTGGTAGAATGAAATTTTGATGTTTTATATACTTAAAGACATAGATTAAAATATTTTAATGAAGGTAAAAATTAACTATGGAGTGACCAACCTTAATAAAAATAGTTCAGTGTACATTTCTGTGTTTGATTTGCTTACCAATGCATGCTTATTTTAAATTGGAATTCAGTATCCAAAGATCTGAAGTGAATGAACACACAATTATCTTCTTTTATTTTAATTTGGTCTTGTTGATCCTCTAGGCTCTTTTAAAATCACAATGACATAGATTAAAAAAAAATCTAAGGTTGTGACCTTTTATGCATCTATGAAATAAATGTGGAGTTCATAGCTGGGAACATGATCATTTTGGTTGATATAAATTGAAGCTGACAAGGGGACAGGCTCTGAGGGAGCAAAACCCACTCTTCTGTGAAAACCAAGACCAATAAGTATATTTCTGTATTAAAAATGACATATTTTTATAAATATCAATATCGATTGACCATGGCCTCAAACTGTGCAAACCAAACCTGGGTAAATGGTCTAAAAATGGTAAGAATAATTAGTTTACTACCTTTGCAAATTAGCAAAAATATAAGAATTCTTATGCATAAAGTGGAACACCTCATTTTAGAACCCTAGAGCGGGTGCTGACCAGTAGCACTAGTTGTTCACATGGAATAGTACATGGTCATTAAAAACCACAGCCTGAATCTTCAGAAAAGAAAAAAAAATAAAAATTACTCAGAGGCAACTGAAATCACTAAAGCAATACACAAGGTGGGAAAAAATAGTGACTTTTGCTTTTCAAAGAATCAAACTTCCTTCTCTCAAATTCCTTCCTGCAGCAAAATGCATTGGTCAGGAGGGGTGTGATGTGGTGCCTTTCCAGAGCAGCATGTGAGACCTGTGCTTGCAACTCATTCTGAGGGTTCCTTTTCTCTCAGAGCTCGAGGTCAAATTCGTTTAACCTGGGGGTTGCCTTGCTCCAGGCCCTTCCTCTGTCCTGGGTCCTCTTGGCCACCCTTATATGGAGGCAGACAACTCCCCAGGGTGCCCTCTCTGTGGATGAACACACAGCTCTGTGACTTTTTGGGGCAGGAACCCAAGGAGCTTTTCCTGGTGCAGTGGTTTCCACAGGCAGCAGTAACAGCTATATCCTCATAAAATGCAGCACTGGAGATGGTCAAGGAAATAGTCGCAGCATGACAGAGAGAGATTACAACTTCATTTTCGGTCCCATCCAAAATTAACATGAAATGATATTGCCAAGCAAAACAGCCTCAGCACTTAATTTGGGGCATTAGTGATGCCATTATAAAATATGAGCTGCTGATTCTCACCCTGCCTCAGAAGCTTTTTATGCTTCCCAGATCAGCTTGCTTGGTGAATTAATCAGATGAAAAAGGCTCAGTTCGCCTGCACGAGAAACTGAAAGGATTGTCTGATGGCTTATGAAGCTATGTGATTTGTTTCATGGTGTGGAGGCACTGAAAGAGAATTTTTATTAAAAAAAGAGGTCTTGGAACACAGTCCTGCATGTGGTCAGCTCAGTGGGGTATTATTTGAAGCAGAATGTGAACAAGTAGAATTGAAATGGAGGGATCTTTGAAGAGTAATGAAAAAGGGGATTCAGTTGCCAATAAAACAACTGTTTGGGATACTGAAGGGAGATTCCTCAATCATTTAAAATCATCCTGCTCAAGAAATTGATTGTATTTTTTTCTTAGGGAACGAGGGGAATAAAGGGTAGATGAACTCTTCAACAACCTAAAGCAAATTTCACAACTTCCTGGAGAATTTGTATGCGGTCATAATTTTCTCACAGCAACTGTCTTCAGGAGCAATTTCTTTCTTCTTTGCCTATTTATACTTTAGCAATCTTGGTTTCAAATCTGCTGCAGGCTTTTACTGTCTTCTCTGGTTTCCAGAGGAGGGATAGGGATGTCATGGCACAATGCCTGAGGTAATGAATGTTGCTCCAAAATATGCCTTAAACTACCCAAATTACAAAAGATAACCCTTGCCCCTCTTAACTCTAGAGCAGGAGAAAGGTCCTGCAAGGTATTAAAACTAGTGGGAATACAGCTTTTCTCCTAAAATTCGGTGTAGTTTTAAGAAGAGGATCTCAGCACCTAGAGGCACCTCCTGTTCTCTCATGTGGGTATTGCTTGCTTCTTATTTTTCCTTTTTTCTCTGTCTTTTAAGAGAGGGAGTTGAACTCCCTCACATCATACCTGGGTTGAGTACTCAGACTAAACTGTCACACTGATTAATGGCAATACTTAGTGCACAAAAAATTGCCTCGTTACTTGTACAAATATATGTGTAAAATATTTCAATTTCTACATGCGTTTAATATATACAAATTAAATATCCATGTATGTATAAATTAAGTGATATAAATTTAAATTCTGGATATTATTTGGAAATAAATATTGTCATATAAAAATGAAATAATTTTGGTATGTAGGGAAGGCATAACTTTCTTGAATTCTCAGAATTTTTCTCACACCAGACTGGTGAAAAAGCTGAAATTACAATCCTTATTGAACTATCAAACAAAAAAGTAGAGTACAAAAGTTTCTGTAGAGTTTTTGGAAATATTTTATTTTGGTTTCAACTTTCTTCAGTCTATTTCTTTCTAAATTTTTAAAATGCAAAATTGTTTGGACTTTGTTTCTTTTCTCCTCCTATTTTGTCCAATTTCTTAATTTGAAATATCAAAAAAGAAATTTTTTGGCACCTATGCTAAAATGGTTTGGGATAAAAAGTTTATGCCCTTGTTTCCCAAACAGTTTTGGCTGTTAGAAATGACAGTTCTCTGGAGACAAACCCAAACAGCATTGGAGAGCTTCACAGAATTGCCTCCAAATCACCACGACAGCAGATCACTGAGAAGCTGTGGAATTGTACCTGGCTCTGTCCTTCACCTAGAACCTTCTCAAACAAATGGCAGGGCTCCCTTGTTGGTCTGCACTGATAATTATTTTAAATGCATGAAGAGAGAGGAGAAGTGAAGTGTGCATGACAGGTTTCAACATCAGTCCTGATCCTTCATCTTTCTTCTAGACATCTCTGAGGGCTTTGGCTTTATTTCTTTTCTGGATTACACTATGGCAATATGATACCTCTGCAAGTCAGGCTCCTCTGGAGACGTGTGGTCAGTAATTAACAATGCATAACAATGCACAGTAATTTACTGTGAGACAAAGTTAAGATGAGCACCTCATTCAATTAAAACTTGGCAAGGCAATGCAATTATCCACTCTGGAGTTTTGCCAGGATGCAGTAGTCTGCACCTTATCACCTGAAAAAAAGGGATGTGGGATGTATAATCACTATAACCCTCTAAGAACTCTTGGGTTTTAATTAATTTTTTAAGGCAAATTTGGAAGGTATGAAACCACACAACTTACAGGGCTCTAATTAAAACCAATTTCATTTTCCTAACCTCACCAGTAATTTCAAGGAATGTTGCCCTTAGATAAAATTAATTCAAACCCACTGTCTAAAAGTTAATCCAAATCTACTGTCTGCTTGTGTAATTGTACACCTACTGACTCAGGTGTAACACCAATGTGCCTTGATATGAGGCTGTTTCCATGAATAGTACAGGTTCTGCCAGGACATCATATTGCTTTATTTTATACTCATGTGCTCCTCTGTCTGACCCGGCAAAATCCCATTGCAATGAGCAGGAATTCACCTGAGTAAAGACTCCAGTCTTCCTGGGGTCCCTGATAAAAACTGATCACCCAAGTGAGACACTCAGTCCATATTTACAAATGATTTCTGTCTTCGCCCCTCTTTTGGGAAATTCATTTGGGAACATTCATTGTCAAGAATTTTAACTTTTCTACCTGCTGCTGTTCCCTGTGAATTGCCCTTGAATTTTGTTTAGTGTTGAGAGAGTAACACCTTTATCTCATTCCTGGATGCAGCTTCCTTAGGGATTGAACTCCACCCATATTCTACCCGAAGCAACAGTTGGGTTTCACACATCTAATTTTTCCTTTCCGAAGACTTTTGGGTGAAACTTCATAGCAGGGATCAATCTTTGTGTAACTCTTATGATTTCTTGATGAATCATATATTCTGCTCTCTGGTTCAGTACTTTGAAACACATGATCACAAAAAAGAGAAAACCTTACATTAAATAAATGTTTATTAGCATGACCTGGTGAAACACAAATCTACCCCAGGAAGGGAATTATGCAGCTAATGCTTGTGATTTGTCTCTGTGGGTTGAAAGCTAGAATTCATGGTATCTAGATACTGTCTAGACTAAAAATTCTTTGGCTAAAATGTGTGCAAAACTAAATAACAGTGAAATATTAATTTAAAGCTAATAAATGGAAGTTCCAGTGTAAGATCCAAAGTGGTGCCTTAGGTTGGCCTGCCTGGTATCTCACAAGAGTATGGAGAAAGGGGTTAGAGGGTGAAAAAGCAATTAAGGGAGCAGAGACACAAGAGGAGGCTGAAATACATTGAAGCGAGATTTTAGTGTGAGTGCAACCATGAGAAAACCCAACTCAAAGGATGGTCAGAGAGCTGCTGAGTTTATGTAGGTCTAACAAAAAATCTGCTTTATCCATCTGAATGACAGGCTTTAATCCTTCCCTCTGTAGCATCCAAACTGGGTACTGAACAGAATTTGAGGCCAGGCTGTGATCTCTGATATTTCTTAGTGGCAGCAGTGAGGGTCAGAACCTGTGTAGAACATCCCAGACAAAAAAGTTATTTCAAAGGGGCTAATGCTATTGCATCCCTCCCAAAAGAGAAATGAGTGCCAGTTCCAGAAATTATTAACCCCCTTTTGCATGGGTCTTCCTGTGGTCAGTGGGTGCTCCCAGGGTCTAAAGGACCAACAATGAGCTGCCCATTTCTCATCTGTAAGGATAAGACCTACAGTGGCAGTAGCTCTGCACAGAAGACCTTTATTGCCTTCTCTGGTCCAGTACAGACAGAAAAGGAGTATCTAGGTTATGGATGACAGAATTATGTGGAAACCAATGGGATTGGAGTAGCTATGGCAAATTATATTCTGCAGTATTAAATTCCTTGTAGAACATAGTTGTTGTAAGAGAGGGAACGGCAGTTATTAATAATAATGCAAGGGAATACCAGCCCCAAATTCTTGGAAAGTGTAAATTAATACTTAATTTATATTGCTTTTTACCAGCTAAATGTACCGGCTCTGTATAACAAGTATGGGTGAAGGACCTGCATTTTTTAAACTGACTCAAAAAAAAGGATAAAAGACTAGAATTTCCCTCGAAGAAACTACAAAGAAAAAATTATCTGTGACCTTCCAGAGGATGTTGGGTAACTCGATCAATGAGAGAATAAGAAGAAATGGGTTATGACCTCAGCAAAGGAAATGAGCCCTGGTGGAAGCTTTCTCTAAAGCTCACTAATACTCAGGGAGTTTGAGAAACCTGATATCAAAACAGATGAAAGTTTTGATGCTATAGAAAGATACAGTGAATATTTTATGCCACGGAAGAAGCTGAAAACCGATTTTAGCAGGCAGAGCTGATGATTCCACACAGCTCTATTTATGTCCAGATCTACCTTTGAATCAGATCTCAACTTACCATATCACCCTAAATCCCTAGAGAAAATGTGTCTTATTTACCTCAATATTTCTTGGAAACCTTCTATTCTGTGAAGATAATTGTTTATCAGTATACAAATAGAGTGCTGGGGAAAAAATGGAGCTAGATAATAGGGAATTGTAACAAATGAGTGTATTACACACAAAATTTCTACTAAAATTTTCTGAAAATTTGAAAAAATACTGCATATAATTCATAACAGCTTTGTCTTGTAAACTGGCTCTTCCTCTGCAGATGACAGTTAGTTTCATTAATCTTGGCAGTATTAAGGGCCAATATTTTAAACCAGATTAATGTTCTGGAACACTTTCTTCCAGAAGTTTTACATCAACAGACTTTCTTTCAGTAGGATTCCTCTTTCCACTCTTTAGTTCCACTGAAGTATTTTAAAGAAGGGTGAGGAAGAGAAGCCCAATCTTAACTTTGTCATGGGTTCTCCAAGCAAAGAAATGCCCTCCTCTTTATCATATTTCTTTCAAATAAAGGGGTATGAAAGGCAAGCCACTAAAACATTTTCCTTCATTTTTCTCTGAACTAAGCAAATTAGGAGAGAAATGGTGAGAAATTGAAATAACTGTCTTAATAATAAAGATCTGAAATTTCATTTGTTTCCTTTCCCAGGAACTTATACACTTCCATTCAGATTCAGTGTCCAGACTATGCCTCCTTTACAGTTTGCAGTAACACATAAAACTGTTTGTTTGACGTCTTGATCACAAACAGAGGCTACCTGTGCACAAGGTAGCAATCAGTTAGGAACCCAGTAACAAAGCAGTGCCATCACATTTTGTGGTCAGGGGCATTAAAAAGCCAGCATTTCATTTATTTTCTTCCTATGTGGCTTTTGTTAGATAAAATTACTGATTCAGCCAGAGCCTGTGTAGTTAAGAGCCAAATAGTGGAGCTAACTCACAGGAGGCGTAGGTCATGCTGAGGGTGAATGGACAAATAGGAGATAATCTGAGCTTCAGGAACAGTAAATTATTCCCTTTCCACACTACCTATGGCGACCCAGGACAGGTCTAGCAGTTGATGATGTAAGTTTCTCTCAGAAGGAAATTTTTCCATGCACTGTTGAAGTTGAAAGCCTCTGGCCATGATTTAAGCCTGTAAAATGAAATGGAAGAGCTCATCCATAAAGGGGAGGGGGCTGCACAGTTTTGATTTTCTCACTCTTATGGCTGCAAAGTGGAACCACATTAGCTCTGCTGTCTGGGCCTTCAACTCCTCTAAAGACTTGTGTGTCAGGATTTGTTGCACAGTGTGACAACCAGACATCAAACCAGCATACTTGTTTGTCAGTGAACTGATATTAATTAAACTTGTTCAATTTACAGTAATAAAATAAAATAAATTTTTCCAAGTGCCACAGTTTTAAACACAGTCTAGCATCTGAAAAACATCTTGTTTGTTTTGGACTCGCACATCCCCACCACAGAGCTGGAATTTTGCTAACAGCTCCTGATACACGAGCCAGAAGGGAGTGCAACTCACTCTGCCTTCACTGCTTTGCCTTTCTCTAGTGATAGCAAATTGTTAAGGACATAAAGGTATGTGTGCCAGCAAGTCAAGTGACGTTAAACCCTCACCTGGGGCTGAGGAACAAAAAGATGCCTTATTTCATGGTCTTCTTCCTGATCAGAACCATGGTTTCAGGCAAAGTTTCTATTTTATATAACATTTAATATCTTGGTTGTTGCCAACTGCAATGGGGTGAAACATTGTATACCAACTGTCAGCCTCATGTGAACATTTAAAAAACAGATGCTAAATCTTTGAAGTCATTGTTAAGTTTAATGGCTTCAGAAAATCATTACTCAAATCCATTCCCTAAGGTCTTTTTGTCAAGTTCCAGAGGACCTAAACTTAAAACAAAACTAAAGAGCCCTCCAAGAATTTATATGACAATTAAGCAGATTTTTTGCTGAAGTTTTTCTATGGAATTAGAATCTGATGATTCCTAGAAACTGAATTGCTAAATCCTATCAGGGCATTCTGAACACTCATGGAATGGTCTCCAGGTTGCCTGCTGGTCACACATCCTGCATAAAAATGCCTGTTGCCATGTTTTGCATTTTGTGGGCATTCCCTCTAGATTATAGTAAAAGCACAATGTGGTAACATGCAGTTAAAAACTATGTGGTGGCCTGCGTCTGGATAATGCTGAAGCTGCAGTGCCAGCAGAACAAAATAGGAAAAAAAAAAAGAGAAAAAAAGAAGAAAGGAAAAAAAAAAGAAAGAAAAGGTAGTCTGAAATGATTGATCAGTGGCTACTAATGGCATTTTCATCAATACCCAGCTGATTTTCCTGTTGCTCTTTCTTACATATTTATACTATTCACAGTCTGGCAAAAATTTACAAAAAAGTATCCGAGTGATAGTTTCACAGCAGGTGCTGGATCAAACAGGTCTTGTTCTGTGCCCCCTTGGGAGGCCTGCATGGATCACAGGAATCCTGATACTGCCCTTCAGATGACCTGTGGTAAAACTGCGGAAGATATGCTCAGTTTCTTCCAATGAATAAACAAAGTGTACATGAAATATTTGTATAACTATGAATAGGGGGTTTATTTTTCTATATATACTGCTTGCCTGTGTAGTTGATTGAAAATGGCATGAAGTAAATCTTGCCTAATAGATACTTATATAAGATTTTTATTTAAATGTCCAGCAGTGTAAATGTCAACATTTGTACTTTGATTGTTGTATGAATATACCGGTTTCAACTGGATAGTGAAGGGAAAAAAATGCAAGAGTATATGTGGGCTTTACAAGGAAAAATACATAGCAGTCTTATAAAACACAGTTTGAGAAAGTCTTACTAAGCTTTGAAGGCCAAGAGCAAAAAGTATTCTGTAGATTTTGGACCTCATCCACTGCTCTTAGCTCCAAGCTGCAACTTGGAAACTGAGAGAGGCTTTTTGTAACGTATTCATGTCATGTTTAGGCAGTGCCAAGTTATTTCTCATTGGAGCTGAGGTTTATTGCAGCTGGATTATGATTTTTGACTGTGCAAACAATGAGATTGAGGTGTCTGTCCTTTCCAGAGTCATTAAAATCTTTGTCATGAATTATAAGAATCAGAAATCTGGAGGTGGGCTGAGGAGAAACACAGATGAATATTGAACATGCAGCAGACTGCATAGAGCAAACTGGAGCACAGCTCACAGAGAACTGTGAGAGCAGAATGTCTGAGCCTTGCAAGAAACAGTGTTAGAAAATCATAAAAGGCATCACTAATCTATTTTCATGACAAAAAAGAGTGAAAAATATTTGAAAAACTGTTGCAGTGAGCCATTATTATTAAAATGCTAAGTAGGTTGCCAGACATGCACTTCTGCAGTAAGCATTTTTTGTTTGCTCCAAGTTGAAGAGTAGCCATCCCAGTTTTGAGTAAAGGTGGTGCAAGTTATCATGTGAAGCCCTGATTTTCCTCCCCCAAAGCTGGCACCATTTCTGGCACAGTCTGAGGGGCCCACAGGTAATGTTAAACAACTGCACTGTATTACCAACAACTCAGAACACATTTTCTCCCAGAAATGCAACAAAATTAATCAGACTCCCCTAATTCATCCTGATTATGCTCAGACACCTCATGTAGGCAATTAAATCAGGCTCTGCAGTCAGACTTGCCCTGTGGAGCTCTGTACCCCTTACATCAGCTACGCAGTGAGGAGCTGCAGGTGTTCTCCTAACTGAGGTGTGCTGAGCCTGAGTCAGGGCCAGCAGAAACATTAGGACTGGGCTGATTTACAACCAAAACCAGCTGAAGTGTGGCAAATAAACTTCTGTTGAACCCAAATTGCTTTTATTTGATATGAAGACATATTTCTGTTTGTTTATATTTTTTAAATGATGATTTAGTAAAACTTCAAAAAAACCCCAAACCCTCCAAAAACCCTAGTGTCACGTTTTCCAAGCAAAGGAAAGGTAGAGCTGAGCCTACATGTTGACTGGAGTTAGCAGAGTTAGCTGCACAATCCCCTGTGTTACATGAGTAGTTCATACACAACATATGATGCTGATCTGAAGTATTGGCTGTTAGCTGTATTATTTCCACATGTAAAAGTATAATAATTTTTTTTTCTGTTGTATCCAGAAAATTTCTCTTCCCTTTGAGGCATATTTTCTTCTCCCTGCCCCCCTCAGGTTTTATTTATCAAGAACACTTTTAATAAATGGGAAAAAAGAAGGGAAAACCCAATTTTTCTTATGGTTCATTTTTCTGTAAGTCTAAAATGGATAAACACAGCTAAAACAATCAGAAAGAAATAATCTGTTTTTATTTAATGAATTACATTTCTTTGCCTGACAGCTGATTGTGATTGTGATGGGTGTATTAATTATTCAGATTTATTAGTTTTACTGAGATTCAGCACTGAATTTTCTTGGCTGTTCACCACAGAACACATCTGACTTCGTGTCTACATTTGCACTTTTGAGACCTCAGTGTTGCTGTTATGAGGTAAATTGAGACCTTCTAAGGATGTTCAAACTTAAATCAACGCCTAGTATTAAGCAGAGATTAGAAATGAAGCCCAAATGTCTTGATTATTTTAATCAAAATAAGACAAATCCCAAGATGAACACTTTCACTCTGTCAAAGTTTTCTTGACAGTAAACAACAGCTTAAGAAATTATTCCAATTGTCATGGAGAAAAATAATATTTCTTTTGAACCTACCATTTTCTGATCATCTTGTCTGTAGAGGATGTCCACATCCATAGTTCTTGTCTTCTAGGACAAGAGCTCTTAAACAAGCTGCTCTTCCTCTGATGATCGCTGTTTCAGTGGCGCTGCTCTCCCTGGGCTACTTGTGTTGATGAAGAGCCAGAGTTGGAGGGAGATACACAACAGGACAAATAATTGTTCTGTGGAATCTGGCTAATAAATCTGGCCAGTGCCAAGCCTGAAAGTAGCAGGATTTGGCTTCAAAAGGAGCAATTCAACTGAAACCCTATTCTAAATTCTCAGAGTTTACATATGGAGAAAAGTTAATAAATGGCAATAAAAGCAATGAAATAGCTTGCTTTAATTTCCTCACGTAACTGAACAATGTTTCCTTTGGGCAGTAGTTATTGCATTGAATCCACAAAGTTATTTTCAGAGCACTGGACGCAAATGCCAACAATGAAATAATAAAACTGAACACTGTGAACACCTTGCTAACCATCTGTAAACCAATTTTCAAAGAGAAAATCACATCAGTAGAATATTTGACCCATACAGGATTTTGCAGATGTTTTCCTATAGCCTTTGGGATCTACCTCATTTCAAGGTCTATATAGTAGAAACAAATTGTGCATTTACACAGCAAAAGTCTAACTGAATTCCCATGGGAGCCTTCAAAGGCTTTTATGTTTGACCAGGCACTGTGTTCTGCTACTTTGGCAAAGAGATATTAACAGTGACTTGTTAATAGTAATGGAGCCATGCCTTCTCCATATGGGTTCCAACACTTCAAGCTGTATCACCTGTCCATATTTAAAAGCTCCACCTTAAAAAGATGATAAATGAGACCAACTTGACCTGGCCTTAGACCAAGGCATGGATTAAACAAGTTCTTTCAGCTTGATTGGGGTTTTATTGAGGAAACCTGCTAAGTAAAAGCTGTTCAGTCACAGTGCTTAAGTATCAAAAGAGTGCATGGAATTTGAAAAACACTGCCGATGTGCCAGCCAGGCCCTGAGTTACCAAGAGGGCAGAGACCAGCTGCACAGGACAGACAGTGGTGAACCTTTTATGGATTCTCTGTTTCAGAGGAAGTCACATTCTGGATTCACATGTTTCAGCATGTGCATCTCTGAAACTTGCAAACTCTTAAAACTGTGTGCTCCTTTTCTAGAGCAAAGGTGTCAGAGCCTTTGTGTGTGTACATTCATGTGTACGTTAGCTGAGAGGGGATTTTATCATTAATTTGTCACCCTACCCCACAGTAATGTTAAACATAAGCACCCTTTAAAGAAGGGTTTAAATAAGTGAAAGGCACCAAATGTAGCTTTAAGGTGAAAAATCCATTAGGCAATGTAAATGAAGTTTCAATCTTTCATTTATTAATTACTGTTCTATAATTCTCTCTTTTAAGATGCTAAGTTACTTGGGAGACTGCTATTGAAGGCTTATGGTAACCTGTTTTTAGAATGTTCTAGACCACTTTGGGCCAGTGATGCAGTTTGTGCCTGCCTCTGACAATGGGTTGAAAGAAGAGTTTAAAAACCCTAAACAGCAGTGATGAATATTAATGTGCTAATGTGACTGCAGAGATGTTTTCATTCAGTTTTTGGCTCTGTCTTGCTATGTGAGGGTTTATCACACATGCAGCATGTCTTTTTAATTGCCACGAGGTTTTTGTCTTAATGATACCTTCTGCTGTCTAATGAGTTTATTCTTTCACACATTATTATTACACATGTTCAGTGCAAACAATCTGTATTGCTATTTTAATAAAAATAACAACAAAAGAAAGAGCAAAGTCGGGGCTCGGGGAGCACACAGCATGTCACTCTGTACAGCTGGTCTAATCTGATGCTGAGCATTGCCATGGCAACAACACCAGAGGAGAGCAAGGGGTGGCTGGAGCCTCCTCCTCCTGTTGATCACAACCAATAGCTCCTAACACAGAACCAGCACTTACAGGATGTGATTTCCATCACTTTTTCAGCACAAAAAAAAGACCTCAGACTTTATCCCTTTTAATGTTTTGAAATTCAGTGGAAGTGGAGTCAGCACAAAACTGTTCATCAGAACAGAATTTGTTTAGAAAGTTTTTTCATTGTTCAGATTTGTACTTTTTAATCATTCATTAGAGAAACTGTAATTTTTATGATTTATGTTAATGATTTCACTAGCAAAAGATTTATTCTGTTAAATATAAAAACAATCCCAGGCAAGAAACTAATGGAAGGGATCTTGAAAGATTTTGCCATGAAGAGACTATGATCATTCTCAATCTTCAAACTGAGAATGACTTCAACATTTTAAAATATTTTTCTGATAAACTATAATTAGAATCTAAACTGCCTTTAATAATTTCTCTCAGAATTTAATTTTTTATTATGTCTGTTAATTAAGAAAATTAAAATTTATCATAGATTTCTGCCCTATCTTTAAAGATCTGGAGTATTTTGCCACTTGTCTTTATTATTTGTTGTCATTAATGCACCACTATTAATAAAAGGTTTTTATTAATCCATCAAAAATTTTGAGGTGAATACTATCAAGGAAAAAACCCAACAGCTTGCTTGTAGATGCACAGTTTGTGGTGATTGGGATGGGCTGAGCCCCATCCCCAGTTGGTCACAGCTGTGAGCACCAGGTGAGCAGCACTGCCAGCAATGAGCCAGGGAGTGCCCAGGGGCACTGACCAACCACCAAAGGGAGCAGAGGGCACACAGGGCCAGGGCATCAACAGGAGGGGATAAAAGGCTGGGCTAAAGAACAAGAAGGGCAGATGCTTGCAGCCTTCTGAGGTGATCTGATGTTACTCTGTATGGGCTGAAGCTTTCTGAAGTTGTATGGTGATACTCTGTGTTTTGCGGCCCTCTCATCTGTGACGTGTGCTGTGACACTTGCTGCTGAATGGAAACCATTTCCAATGATCTGGGGACATGAAGGTGAGCAATTTGCATTGAGTTGGAAATCATATTTCATGAACTGAGAGCCTTCTATGGTGAGATGACTGATTTGGTGGATGGGGGGAGAGGCGTCAATCCTGTGTGTTTGGAATTCAGCAAGGCTTTTGGCACTGCTTCCCATGCTGCTCTCATGTGTCCCATGTTGTATGGGCTGGGAAATGGGATAGTGGGGTAGATGGAAATCTCAGGAGCTCAGCAGCACCACGATGCCCAGCTGCTGGCCCACAGTGTACCCCTCTGGTCAGTGCTGAGATGGGCGGTGTTCAGCACAAGTGATCTGGATGATGGGACAGCACACCTTCAGCAGGTCTGAGGGTGATACAGAGCAGAGTGGTTGATAAACCACTTTGATAGCTGTGCTGCTCTTTCCCAGGGCTTCAACAGACTGAAGAAATGAACTGACAGGAATCTCAGGGAGATAACAAAGAGAAATGCAAAGTTCTGCCCCTATGGAGGAATCCGTGCACCAGCACAGTCCGAGCACCTGGAAGAAGAAGGCCCTAGAGGTTGTGGTGGGCACAAAATCATTATTGACTGATTGGGCATCAGGAAGTGAAAAAGTGCTCATCTTTAAAAGGATGGTATTGTGTCAAAATGACTTAAATTGTTTAATTTTGGGCAATGCAAACAAGGTTAGTTGAAAAGGAAAATGATTAATGGGTGCTCATTTGTGCCAGCCATTGAAAATATCTTCCCACAATAATTTTCATTCCAAAATCCAAAGATTTAGATGTCCACTTCATGCCACTTAAATGTCACCACTTAAAGTAATCACAGCAAAGATTCCATCAAATGTCCTCAAACTGTGGAGCATCATTTAGCCCTGCTGTGCTATGAATATTACCTGGCAATGAAAAGATAGAACTTGTGACCTAAAGATTGACCCATCTGCTATTTATTTAGCCCTGGAAAAAAGTAATTCTGTATTAGAAAATCAAAACAAAAAAAGGAAAGAAAATTGCAGTTTGAAACTGTACTACTGATGGGGTGATTTAATTTTCTAAGTATATTGAGTTTGCTTATGATCAGAGACTCAGCTTTGTGTTTGTAAACTAATATTGCAGTGTAACTGAAGGCATAGGTAAATCAAATTTCTTTACTGTTTTGTGAATCCCATCTCTAATTTTGTGAACTGAAAATATAAAAAAGTCTGATCACGAATAACAGAAAAAAAGATCTGTAAGATATTAAATTTATGGTGATCACCTTCTATCTGCATAATGGAATTTTCTGAAGATGTTTGGCAATTGGAAGATTTCAGAGCTGTTAAATTCCTCATATATCAGCTGGAGGCCATGGCTGACGAGCCATGTTCCATCCTTTCGTAATGGCGTCCAGAAGTGAAACATTCCATGCTGATCTGCATTCTGTTAGGGAAGGTCAACCAAGGCAAAGCCAGTTCCCAGATTCCTGGACAGAAAAGTCTCTTTGCCTCTCTGTAGCTATGCATTCAGAAATTCTGTTGTGTTTGGTGTCCTGGCCCAAACCACTTTTGGTTTAACAAACTTGGTCTCCTGCTTGTTTCAATTATCAAACACACCTTTGAATCTCTTAAAAGGTGAAGTCTATTTTAAAAGTTTTTGGAATTTGTATGTATAAGGATTTTCAAGTCTTTATTCTTCTTCCCTCTCTTGTAATGGGACACATAGCCTTTGATATGAAGAAATCCCTAGGACACCCAGCTTTTCATGATGTCTGGCAAACCTCCAAAATATTTCAGCTTCTTTACACCAAGAAATAAGCTTTCTGATGAAACCCATCTTTTTGGATGTAGAGAGCAGTTTATGTGGCAAAAATCTGCTCTTCCCTCCAAGACAGGAAATACAGAAATATACTCTTCCCTCCAAGACAGATTAGTTCCACGGTTATGACTTCCAGTTTTATTATTAATAAGGCATGATGTTGATCATCTTCTTGTCTCTTATTTAAACAAGATGGCCATACAGTTCTTTCTAGTACAGCTTTGTGCTCTGTTTTATTACATAGAATCTGTTTCCTGAGTACTTATTTCTTTAAATACCCAAGTGCTGCATTAGATTTCAAGCTGCCATCTAATATCATTCCTTGGGAGAATTCTTGCAAGAGTTCTATGCCATTGTATCACCTGAAAGAAATAACAGAAAGATCCAGGACTGAAAAAACCCATCTCTCCAAATGACCACATATCTGATAACACAAATGTCTTTAAATGCTGTTTGGAAATTGAATTAATTTAATTTTTCTCTAGAATTTGAAGGGATTCATTTTGCCTGTAAGGCACGACCCAGGGTAACTTGAAGTTCAAAATACAATGCCACAGCAGGAACGAATGACAGTGTGTCTGGATTTGGAGGCATGCAGATGAAAGCTATCATTTTTACCATTTGAGCAATGATGGGTCTGTAGAGCTTTGGACTCTAATGATCCAGATGATTGTCTGGATTCTGTTTCAACACAGTCTGGAAATGCAGAGAAGAAGGTCTCAAACTCCAAACTCCCAGTCATGGATATTACTGCAGAACTCTTACTTCCCTGGGTTTGTGATGTGTGTGAGATGCTGGAGAAGAGTATAGAGATTTATTTTTCCTTGTAGTCTCTACTTATCTGTATTAGATCAATCTCACTGTGCTCATGTTGTAGCTCAGTGGTTATAATTGTAAGTAGTTATAGACTCTATTAAGCAACTTCAAGTAGTTGCTTAGGTTTTATATTCAAATTTAATCTACTATAACTATTCTAATAATTTATTTTCTTGTGCAATCAAAGTGCTTCTCCCCGCTTTGTAAATTCCAACATGCTGCATTTAGCATGTCAGCATCTCTGAGCCTCAGGTGACATGTATAGATAAATTGCATGGCTTGGTTACTCTTGTACTTGACACAGTGCACAGATGAGAGTCCACACTTGAGTTGCCACTTACACAGGATTATCATTCAGTTTGGACTCAAAGTATCCTAAGCCTCTTTCTGAAGGTCAAATCTGTTTTTCCTTTGTGATATGTCAGAAAGATTTAACAGCATCTGTGTCCAAAGGGGAGTTTTTTGCAAAAACAGGCCTCAATTTACTTCCAATTGTTTCTGTCTGAAATTCAAATTTCTCAGCTTCTCTTAGGAAGCATACGGTTCCAGTGTGGGGTAATTGTTTTCCATCTGGACACTGTCTGGTGGTGGTATTTGCTGTAGCTATAAGTAAATAAATGAAAGAGTCAAATAAATGAAGACATCTGTAAATAATTTATTTGCTGATTGATGGCTGGTAAATAAACTCTAGCTTCTTTCTTTGGTTAGATTCACAATCAAAATTGTGGAGTGAGATATACACCAGCTCACTAGAAGTTTGAAGTTCAAAGGTAGGCTATGAGAAAACCTCTAGAGATTCCCAGAAACACCAAAGAAGTGGCAGACAAATTCCAGTTAATGCTGCCTCTGACCCCAGCAAGCCCCTTGCTGGAACACTTTAAAGCATGCTAAAGCCTTTCTTGAAATCCTGCCCTGGTTGTCTACCTGCCCTCTGTTTTGATCAGCTCTCTGTAGCCAGTCTTTCAAGGAGAAGGGTGATATGGCAACCCAGAAGAAGTTCACTTTAAAAACTGGTGATTCTGTCAAGGACAGAGAGGAGTAAACAAAGCAGAGAAGGAAGAGGGCATGAAAAATGAGTGTTGTTGTGGCTCTGTGGAGACTTACAAGGCTCAACTCAGTGTTTGTATTTTTCCAAGGCAATATTTTTTCTTTCCCTACTTTGTCCATGTGAATGCTAAGTAATATAAAAATTATCATATGAACATTCTTATTAGCCTTACTGATATGTGCTTTCATACTAAGTGGAATGTTTCTGCTCGTGAATATGTTGATCTATGTGTTGCTAAGGTTCATTAGAAGAGGGGAGCACTGTCAGAAGTCTGTGAATGGGCAGCCTTGTGTCCAAGTACTTCAAACCCATCTTTGGAACACTTGCACTGAAGTAGCAAAAATGCCTGTGAAATATGACTTTTTAGCTTGAGCATTTGTGCACCTACTGGACTGAATTTCAAACAGGACTCATTCAGATGCCAGACTCTTCCAATTAAAAACTGTGCTTTGCTAGCTAGTTAGTTCATTATTACACACTTTATGGCGTGGGCTGCAAATTAGCTACTCAAAGTCCACAGTTCAAAGGATTTGCAGGCCTAGAATTATTCACTGAACACGATTGTGAATAATTTCAAATAATGAATAAATTCAATATACTTTTTGTTCTGTCCATGCATAGCTTCTAAAGACTGAGAGAATAAAAAGGGGAAATCAATCAGATAAATTATTCATTGAGAATTATTTGTTCAGCTCTAATGCTTATGTACTTAGACAATATTTTCATTGGAACAGACTCTGAAGAGCTCTTCAGCCTGCATATATCTCAGCTACAATTCATCTGTAAAAAATATTGAGGTTCTTGTTAAATGTAGATGCCTAGACCTAGCTGTAGACAGTAGGATTTATCTGACTTCATCTCCAAGTTCTTGACAAAGTTTAGGTACTTCAAGAGTTTTTTAGCAGGAATTGTTTTTGTGAAAGTAATTCTTTGTTATTGTCTGTATCTGCATTTACAAATACTTTTAAGCGATCATCCCAGTTCTACTTGCTGCTGTTTCTGTCTGATTTGGCTGTTTCCAGCACAGTGTGGCCACTTGGATGTTTTCTTTCAGGAATTAAACCTTTTCATTGTGTAGCTAAAGAAAAATATCAGTGTAAAATATAATCCTATTGGAAGAACTACCTTTCTCTACTAACTGTTATTATTTTAAAGGCAGCTAGGATCAAGGAACTCAATGAGAGATGCAGCTCAAATTAATATGCTAAGCATCAAATATAGTTCCTTTAAAATATGTATTGCTAAGATATCTTGTCAGGATAGTAACAGATTCAGCTATTTTCTGCAATTTAGTTGATGCTTTATCTCTTAAAAACAGAGGGTAAGTATGGAAGGGGTTATTTTTTTCCTGCTTAGGGTAACCACACCTCCTTCAATGTAAATATATTTGTTGCTCCACTGGGTCAGGAACAACAAGGAATTTGGTTTTATTTTGTCTAAAATGAAGTGAGAGAATAGGGAAAAACCACTGGATCTTGGATACTGAACAGGGAAGAATATTAGATACCGTAGAACAAATACTTGCTCTCATAATAATGACTTTTAAACTAATATAAAGAAGCTTTACTTTTCTCCTTCCTGTTAATAGGCATTATATTCACTTTATTTCTGTAAGGCAGAGACGTCAGTCCAAAGGGAAAACTTAGATAACTGTAGAATAAATAGTGAAATGAATTCTTGCAAAAAAAAAAAAAAAAAAAGTTCTCTCATACCGTTTTTCCCATTGTTCTTTTTGCATCCTTGGGAGCAACGGGGGCTGGAGTGGAGAAGTTGTGCTGATCTTGGCTTTGCACTGACTCACTATCATCCATTGACAAAGTTCAGTTTTTTACATTATCATAAGATGTTATGCTGACACCTTTCACTTATATTGATGTAAGAATTTGGAGAAGGATTATCTTTTATTTTATAATGTACAGAGTTTAACACAGTAGGGGCATAATTTTGATTAGGGCCTCAATGTGGTACTATAATAGAGTTAATAAATAATTCTTGACAGCAGTCTAAGGATGGAGGTATGGAAGGAAATGAGGCATAAATTTTGAATAACCCTTAATTCAAATATCGTAGATGCAAAGGAAACCACAAGGTAAAGTCAAACTTTGTTTCATAGGACAATTCCATTATCTGTGTGACAAGAAGTACAGTAAAGCATATCTCTATGGTTCTACAGACCAGAATGTCTGATGTAAAGATATTTTTCTGTGAAGTTAAGTCCAATTAAAGTTTAAGGCTCTATTATTGCCCCAGATGGTCCTTTTTAAAATTATGGTATATATTGCTTAGTTTACCTATTGGCTTCTTATGAATCTTCATTTAATGAAAGACATGCAGAAAGATTGTCTGGCTAATACAATATGAATTCAACTCTTCCCTTATTTGCCTAATATCTAGGGGAAAAAAGTCTTAATAACTTTCTTTTCTTTTTGTTTCTTCCTATTTTTTTCAATTCAATGTATGAAGTTGGTTTCTTTTATTCAATTAAATAATTTTCCAAGATTTGCAACAGTTGAAATAGAAAAATAGAGAAAAAACCAACCTTTTAGGTGTATGATTCCCTGCAAAACAAAGTGGGTGTTTCCTGTTAAATCTGCAGTAAAATGTTGGGTTTTTGCATAAATGCACAGCTGGTAGTACTCAGGTTGTGCTAACATTAGTATGAGGTTACTGTGGGAACTCGTTTGTGTTCCAGTGCAGTTGGCAAAACTGCAGTCATGCCCATTTAACAAGCCCTAGGTCATGTTAATCAGTAACAAACTGCACTTATACAAGAATTTTGAATGAAATCAGATCTAAAGTTCTCCAACTGTTCATCAGGCATTTAATAAACACTTTCTTCTTCCTTTCTTCCTTGTTCTTGCCAAAATGTTTTAATTTTTTTTTGCTTTACTAGCTTTTTCCAAATCATGAATTGGAAGGGTAGCCAGTTCCATGTGTAGACTGATGCATGGAAATCATCTGGTTTAGGCTGCAGACATTCTGCATGATTGTTTTGCTCTGACTTTGCTTTACCAAGGCAATTTCACAGTGGGAAATCGAGAGAAAATCCCCAAACAAGGAAAAGATAACACAAGACACTTTAAACTAGAACAGGCCTATTAAAAGAACATATTAAGACTCAGTTAAGGCTATGTAGTTGCTGCATACAGTATTCAGCAGGGAGTTGGTGTCCTGGGTCTGTCTTCTCTTTCTCTTGGTATCAGCTACTGTAAGCACCTGAGGAACACCATGAACAGCAGAGACTGCTCCAAAAATACTTGAAAAAATCAGAGTTATTTTTCTGTGTAGTGAAAGCCTGACTTTGCTGATTAGTTCCCTGTAACTGTGCTGTCTGTGAGCAGATGGTGTGAGTAGATTTGTTTTAGTTTAGTGCTGCTCTGCAGGGTGAGAGAACAGGCCATTTGTGGGGCAGCCAGTGCTGGGAGCTGGGGTGAGCCCAGAGCTGGTGGAGGAGTCAGTCCCAGGCCAGGAGGGGCTGCCCAGGTGCATCCCATGGGACGCTGCTCATGGGAAATGAGTGAAAAAGACACTGAGGAACTCAGAACTGGGCTGTCCTCCAAAGAGCTCATTCTGCTTTCCTAGAGTACCTGGGAGACAGGTCACCAACTTTAACAGGGGCAGGGTTAGATGTTAAAACAGGCATCCCAGTCTCACAGGGAAGGTTACAGCAAGGGCCAACAGCACAACTCTTCTGCACAGATGCTCACCACCACTTTTCTGTGTGATCCACCTTGGAGGAACAAGTGCAAAGTATTTGCTTTTTTGCCAGCCTTGTAGCTACCCTTGGTCCAGCTGTCTGGCCAACAGACAGCTACTGCTCCTGTTGTAAAGGAAGGTTTGTGGCTGCAGAAGAGATTCCAAGGGTTTTCTGTGACAGTGACTGCAAAGGACCAGGTTTCACAGCATACGCTTGGCCAGTGTCAGACATGAATTCTGTTGGACCTGGGCCCACAAATGCAAGTTGTTTGTGTCTTTAGTTGTTGGTAAATGGGATGGAATCGGTATTTTTCCTGAAACAGACATATTGGTTGATGATGCAAGATTAAAATTTTTAGGACAATTCCAATTCTAGTCACATATTCAAAGAATTGTTATGGAAGTTTACAAAACAGCTCAGCATTGTTTTAAAATTATATTTCAGCTACTATGATACTGCTGAAACTTTGAAAAATGCCCTTTGTGTGTAGCCCTGGTGTGTAGGTCCTGCAATAGTGCTTTCATACTAGAATTAGATATTAGCTGTGTAAAGGTTATTAAGGTGTTTGGGAGCTAAATGAGAAAGAAGATTATTTGTGTTTCAATATTTGGCAGCTTGGTCAGTGTAGGCAAAGGGTGTTTGCCATCAGAAGAATGAAAAGATCCAATATTACCCAGTGCAATTCACTCAGGAATAGAACTCAAGAAACAAACAAAAAAAAATCTTACTTTAAATCAAAATACAAAAAAGGTCAAGATTGTTCGTCAGAGACCCAAGAAAAAGATAACAAAAAATATATTTTTAAATCTACCATGGGAAATTAATACTGAGGTGATTTTCAGGCTAAGGCTGGGGAACGTAGCAATGCCATTTTAGAATAAACACCAAAAACAGATGCCACAATTTCATAAAATAAACATGCAGTGAAAGGGTAACACAGACATTAGCAGCAAACTGAGCCAGTAGCCAATACAGTATGATGAGAAGGAGTGCTCAGTATGGTGTGATGTGCTGTAGAAGCCATTAGCCATATGGTACCGTGTGAAGAGGGCCTCTGTGACTCAGTAACAGTTGTATGTTATGTGGTTTATAAAATAATTATGCAATGGCAAGCAACTCTTTTATAATTATTGGCTGTTTCAAAATATTTCTGCTAATCTGGAGGCATTTACTAAGTTGATGGATGCAGGCAGTCTGCTTCCTCTGTTTGCATGTTTGTAGATTGTATGGGGTATCATCCTACTAAAGGCAGTGGCCATTTTAAATTTGGCCACTAGAGATTGTATTTGGTTTTCTTTTTCTGAAATCTTGGGGAATATCCACATGAATAGATCATAACTTGGTGGGACAGCTGCCAAGGAAGGGCCCAGTAGTTAACTTTCCATTATTCACTAGCACTTCTTTGCTAGCCTTCTTTTATCCATTGGCATCTCTGAAAATTGAAAGTGTATCACCAGAAAACCCTAATGCTCTGTCACTGTTGATGGCATGACAATCTCAGCAGATTCTGGTTTTTTAAACTTTGCTGTGTCTTTGATGCTTGTTAGAGGCAACAAAACCATCAGCAACTGAAGAGCATCAAAAAATGTCTCTGTTTTAACCAACAAGAAGATGACACTAATTTCCTTTTTCTTTTCCACTGCTCCTCAAGCAAGCATATGGAAGATAAGTGCCTGTTAGACATTTGTATATTGCAGCACTTTTGCTTTGAAATGGGAATAAAATAATAAACAAGATTTCAGGGAAACTCTTCAACTACAAAACTTGCTGGCAAGTGAGACTTGGGAGCCAGAGTAGCTGGAGGCACCCAGCTCCTGGCTGTGCAGCTCTGGGAGTGGAAGGTGAGAGGGTCCTGTGACCCTGCAGTACCTGGATCATCTGGCTGGGAATAAGGTGGGGGTGTGGGTCTGAACAGCTGGGACATCAAACATAATCCCCAAAAGTCAAGCAGGATGCACAGCCTGGAGAGGTCCACAAAACAATTCTTCTCTCTCTATCCCTTTGGCGCATGCTGCAGGCCACAAAACACTTCCCATCTTCCCCCAGTAAACTTTAGATCCAGTGTAAGAGACTGACTGTAAAACACAACAGGAAGAGCACAGGAGAGATCAAGGGCTCCAGTATAAAGGTCTTTGAACATCCTCTGTCTGTCCCACCCACATGGGTCAGCTCTAGTTTGGTCCTGGAGCCTTTACAGATCAAACATGACTTTTATGGTATACATGTGGTGTATTGCTGTGAGTCCTCTAGAACAGCACTGGGGTGATCTCCCTGTAGCAGGTACAGATCCATGTGTCTTTTCAGATTTGGAGTGGTTGGTCAATTGATGTTTTGGTTGTGCAGGTAACTGATATGAACTCCAATTATTGCACTAACTTTATAATACGGACACATCATTAGAAATGCTGGAAACTACATCTGCTATGAGGCTTCTGACAAGACTTCAGTGCACTAAAATGGAATTCTGGTCTATTCTGCGAGCAGTGCAGGTGCAGTGAATTTTTTTTGCTACAGCTAAAAATATTTTGCAAAGCTGCAATCCAATGGCATGGTTTAAACCACATTTCAAATGCTGAAAAGAAATGTATTGTTAAGTATAATACAAGGATGTATATTAGAAAATTTCACTGTACGGAGTAATACGTGCACACATACATATATACAGGTTTATACACTTTTCCTACAAGAGAAAGGCCATTCTTCATCAATGATAGCAGCTGCCATGACTGCTAACCAGTTATTTTATTTTATCTGGTATTACTAGGGAAGATACCACTTTCATTTTTGCCAGCATTTGTAGTGTAAATGAGGAGCAACCTATCGTAAAATGTTGCTACTGAGATCAAAGGAAGCAGCCCTTACTACCAAGCTAAAATCATTCTGGGGAAATGTTTTTGATTATGGTTAATGATGTAATCAAGCCACTAAAGTGCCCAGAAGTTGGAGTTGCAGCAGGCGTGCAGCCTGCCCATTACAGAGCACCCAATCGACAATAACACCGAGGGAAAAGGTGAGATGAAGCAAACAAGACACAGTTAAATGTTTACTCTAATGGCACACAAAACTGGACAGATTTGATTAGAATACTTATGCCTTCCTTCTTAGGAGAAGAAAACTGAATGGCTGAAGGTTTAGCACAGGAAAAAAAAAAAGCCAAAGATGGAGAGAAAAGGACCAAAAAGGTAATTTTTTAACATCTTTGATTTCTTTCTTTAAAGACCAATTACTTTCCTGTCCCCTCTGGGAGAAAAACATTCTTCTTCTTAATAGCAGAATCATTCTAAGACTTCTCTGATTCATTTTATATTTAGCAGATTACAGTTTTGGAGTCATCAGTAGGAGAGAACCCAGCAAACTGACAGACCTGAAATCATGTCCTTTGATTGTAATTGACAGGGAAAGCGTTTAAGGTAAAGAAAAAAAATATTTTATTCATCTTTGATTACACTGTGATGTGATTTGGTGACATAATACAGCTGTGAACTGTGGCAAGAAAAGCAATAATTCCTACTTGAGGCTTTGACATGATGTAGCCCTTTAGTCTTCTTCAAACCAATGCCTCCAGCTACAATAGTGCCCTTGATGGAGTCTAGACAAATAGATATACAGACTGTTGCAATTAAGGAGGCAAACAGCTTTAAAATAACATTTCTCTAGGCCATGTATTTTTGTATTAGATGGCTAAGCTGACACATATTTTTCTTTACCAAAATTAAATCTAGATTATCTATTAAATAATCAAGCATTGGATAAAAATTGTTCACTTCAGAAGGGTTTTAAGAGTGCTTTTTAATAGAAACTTTTTGAAATCTACAAAACTGTTGAATGAGAAGCACCCACTAGAAGTGAAAGGTACATTTAATGAATTATTATGAAGAGGCTTTGAGAACCATACATGTCTTGTGGACCCCTTAACTTTTAAACTTTTTTTCTTTGTATTTAATTCTCAAAATATCACTTTAATATTCTTAATGATTTACTGTGTCAGGGTCTTCAAAAATACTTAGCATCTCCTGGTTTACAAAATCCTTGGGCATCTCTGAGAGATTTCTTTAAGGAAAAATATCAAGAAAAGTAAAAAGAAATTCAGGGCAGTAAAAATTGTATTGCAAAACTTTAGCTATCATAGAAAAGCAATTTCATGTAATTTGTTTGTGTGTTCTTGGAGTCTGGATTACATCAATCACCTAACCAGGATTAACCTAGGCAAGAACCTACCCTGATGGGGTTAAACTGGGTGTCCAAAGGGAAGTATTAGAAGCCCCATGTCCCCCATTGTGCTGTAGTTTTTCACAGTGCTGTTCCAGGAGACTTGAAATGTCTTTCTCATTGAGGAAATGTTTTCTTACAACTACAAGATGTAGACAGTAATTTAGAGATCCCCTATTTCATCTTTACAGTATGTGTTGATCACTTCCAAAAGTAAAAGTGCAATTTCATGATCATGGTAATTCTTACAAATGATTGGATTCCTGCTGGCACTCTGGGCTTTTAGACATAAGCATTTCACCCAGGGCAATGAAGAAAATGCAGAAAATTCTGTCACATCCTCAGGATGTGTGTTACAAACATTTGAAAAACAAGGACTTGGTCATCATCCCCAATATTTTCTGATGAAACTGCAAATTCAGTAGCACCCACAGAATGCAAAACTCATTATTCATGATAATAAATAATAACTTCAAAAAGTTATTTCAAAAATACTTTGTGAAAGCCTTTGTGTTTTCTGATTTAATCTACTATATGTGGTTATGAAAATAAAGTAGCATAAAGCATATGTTCAACAGAGTAGTGTTATTTCATAAGAAGCAGCCCCAAAATTAATCACCAAAGTTAATCACCATATTAGTGTATTTTGAATGTGCAAAGGACTGCTCTGAAGCACTCCTCTTAGACAGCAACAGCAGTTGCACAGAGTTATCTGTTACACGATGAGCTCCATCACAGCAGCATGAGCTGAGCTTCCTTAATTTCTTCCTCTTATAATTCACAATTATATGACCAGTTCTATGATTAAAATAATTTAAACTCCCTGCTCCTATATACAGACTTTGCCAAAATTTTATATCTCAAGTAGTGATGATAAAACTAAACAAATACTACTAACTTACACTAATCCCTCAAAAAGCAACTGGATACTGTTAGGAATTGTCCCTAGATATTATTGGTTCTGTGCCTAATACAAAACACTGACATCTTTCCAGGTGTATTCTTCTATCACTTGGGATGTTCAGAACTTCAGATATATGATGTTGTTAAGGCAAAAATGAAAAACAATAAAAGACATTAGAGGGCTTCAGGCGAGCTGAGAACAGTCATGATAATTTCAAACTTCTAATGGTCAAAATAATTTAATCACAACATTTAAGAATTACTAAAAGCATGGTAGTATCTGCATTCTGGAACTAGCCTTTAAAGCTCCCCGGTCTAAAAAAGGAAAAATAGTACAGAGGCTTGATGTCTTTTTCTTTTTTTTCTGTGATTTTTTCTTTCTTTTTTTTCACCCCTATTTGGTCATTGGTATCACAGTTTCCAAACCCCTGTGACAGTGGACTTCAGCCTGAACACAAATACTAGAACAAGAGAAAAACTCAATATCTAAAAACATTTAATGACCCCTACAGGTTTTGTGTTCACACAGACTGGGATGCTGATATTTTTTACAGTGCTGTACCCTACCTATTGCCATGAATAGACTTGGAGATTCCAGCTTGCACTCATGAAGGAAATTCCACTCTCAAGGAGGTATCTCACTTTACTAATAGTGTTGCAAAATTTGGCAATTATATATTAAAGTAAGACATACTGATTAAACTGCATTACCATATTTATTATCTGTTGCATTTGTAACAGTCAGTTTTCTGTTTTCTTTGCAGTACCAAGTGAAGAAAAAAAAATCCTAAAAATAAATTTCTGATGAAATTTATAAAGTTATAGTTAAAGAAACATTATCCCTAAAATTACCATTTGAATGATAAGCAATTTTGGGAGTAATTATAGTGCACACTCTACATTCAATGCATTCTGATATATGGATAATTACTCCTGGTAATATGTGTTAGTTAGATTTTATAACAACAATAACAATTTATTGCAAAATTAATTCCTTGGCACAATTTAACATTTATTGATGTGAAGTCAAAGTGAATTGATTTTATTGCAGACCACTTGTGATACGTTTTCCCTATGCTCCTGCCCTAATTGGTTATTATAGGTCATTTTGGTATTTAGTTTTAAAAATAAATTAATTTGGTACCAAGGTGCATTTAGTGAAATGGCAAGATATTTACAGCTCATGTGGTTTTATTTAAATAAAAAATGGTAAGGTAATGCAATCATCTTTGGTTATAAAGTGATGGATGAATTGAAAACATTTCTGAATCAGGTCAATGGTAGTGATGATTAGTGCATTGTTAATCAAGTTGCTGAGATTGCTATCAAAAGCTTTATCTCTTTCACTCAGACTGGTGAGAGGATCATGAATATTAAACAGATTCAAATAGATCTGCACTCATGTAATATGGAGCACTACAAATGAAAAGGCTAAATGAACCCAGACTGTGACTTTATGCACTGATATATCTCTTAACCAAAGAGGAATGTCTAATCCATTTCTGTACTTGTATGAGGCTACATACATTGCAAGAATACAAAGACAAAGTATTTCATGTACCATATTCATTTTATGGGGTAAGTACTTATTTACAGCCCTATCCATATGAAGAAAACATAGTTGTGGAAAGGTTTGTCAGGATTAAAACAATACTACTATAGGCCAGATTTTAATTTCTACAACACCAGTAAAAATCCAAATACTGTACTTGAAATCAGAATAATAATCTCAATTACATTGCCTCTATTTTATTATTGCTGAATTACTTGAATTTATGATTTAGGCCAGTGTAAAGTTTAATAGTATATCTGGAATCCTTTAAATGTCTTCAAACCTTAGAGGAGATGTAACAATTAATGTATGTAATCACAAATGTATGGTGCAAATAAAGTGGACAGTGGAGGCCTGAAAGCTGCACACATGCAGGTACGTGCTCAACTGAGTGCTCTGAGCAACTCCATAGATGCTCCAACTTTATAAAGTTACCATTTGAGAGAAAAGACTTAGAACTAAGGCTCAGTGAGGTAATAGCAATGCAGTCTGAGATAGTCACACTATCTAAGTAGTTTTCAATACACTGTGGTCAATGGTAAAACTACTCTATTGATATATAGTTTGAGGGATTTATATAGAATTTACAAAATTTTTACTAATGCAACTGGCTGAAATACTGAAACTTGAAAAGTTTTTGAAGATAATGTTTGTTTTGCACCTGCACCACAAAAACAAAGCCATTTTGAAGAAGTGGAATATATACAGATAAATTGCATAGTAAATGTGTGACTACTCAAACTCATGTAGCATTAGACTAGCAGAGCTTGAAAACAGCATAATAAATCCATTACTTGTCTTTGTATTTCACACACAACCATGTGAGTGTGTGAAACTTCTGCATAGGCCATACAAATTAAAATATATGGCAGAGAAAATATCACATCACAGCTTCTGAATCTGAAAATTTACCTTTGAATCTGAGAGAGGCACTAAATGAAAAACATCCCTAGTCAAAGCTGATCCTGCTGATTTATGCAGACCACCCTGAGCATAGTGCAGGATGGAGACCACCAAAGTCACTTGTCACGGTTAAACTGCAGTGAGCCCCAGTCCTGCATCCCTCTGTGTCTCTCTCCTGTTTAGTCTCTCCCCAGCACAGAGGCTGCCATCAATGACCCCCCTGCCTGCTGGGGTGCTTTTGTTGCTCTCCAACATTGTACTGTGTGAGCACATTCCAGGCTGGAAAGTAAACACATTAAAAAGTGCCGTAGCTCTCTCATCACCTCCTCGACAGCAGGATTTTTTATCTTTTATTCTCAGGGAAGACCATGTTAAGGGGTGGATTTTATACTTTGATCTGAAGAAGCTGGGATTCCCAGAAGAGCTCATCTCTTTGAGGATGGAGACACATTGTGGGTGAGTGGTCTGGATAGCTCTGTCTTCCATAGTCCTAAATTCAGTTTTTATGTTTGACTCTAGAGAGCTCAGTGGACTGGAGATCTCTTGGGAGGTCATCTGTAGTAGCTTAGGCTAATCTGATGGATGACTTTGAAGCTGAGGAGTAAGACCTATAAGATAACCAGATTTTCAATGAAGAGTCAGGCAGGCATAATTGTAGCTTGTCTTTTTTAGTCAGATTCTAAATTTTAAGTAGCTGGAAATATTCAACCTCTTTGTTGGCTGCTGTTACATCAGAGCCTTCAATGAATTTTCCCTTTTTTTTACCAGGGCTAGATGTAGCCCAAAGCGTGCCAATTTTGTCTCCAGAGATTTGAATTCTAGATCTGAATCAACCAGGCCCTCATTCATCTGCATTCCCTCCCTGTCACCTGGTAGACTCTGTTCTAATTGTAGCAAAATTGTCACCATGCACCTGAACCTTGAGAAAAACAAAGACACTTAAAAATGAATCAATAAAATGAGGAAAATAAAATGCAATGAGTTTTCTGCATATAAGATGCATTGGTGAAAGTGATACAAATGCATTACACAATTAAAAGCATACACAAATGAAGGCTTTAGCCCTTTAAACCCCTGTGCTGAAAAGCTCTCTGTCCTTATTGCGGGCTGTCAACTAGCTGTCAGCTGACTGAAATTAGTCAATCTCACTGTCTTGTGGGATTTTTTTAATGGGGAATACCACAACCATCCTGTAGCTGGATGTGAGGAACTACACTTACCATTACTATATATATATATAATAAAATATGATTGGAGTTTTTTGCCTGGTTTATCCTGGTGCCTCACTTCTTCAGAAGTATAAATCAAGGTAAACTCTGCTAAAGTTGGCAGAATTATAGCAATGAAAAAGTGATGTACATGAATGGGAGGAACTGTGTGCCCAGTCTAGAACATGCTAAATTAACATTTGTGTGCTATTCTGCCTGAAGAACACTTCTGGCTCCTAAGTGCTGAGGTATTTGAAGTCTTACTGCAAGTCCACAGAGCAAGAGCTGGCTTACATTTAATCAAAGAGTGGAAATAGATGTTGAATACAGAAGCAGCAGTGTGCAAGAGGAAAAGGAATGGAGGGAGCCAGTAGGACAGTTCCTCAAGGCAGCCAGGACCATCTTGGGTGTTTCTGGTTAGAACTGTGTTTTAGGGTATCATTATTTTAAATCAGCATATTTCATCTATTTGACTAGGAAAAAGCTCAAAAACTCCTCTGTGTCCTGCAGAGGGATCTTAAAAGATGAAGAACAAAATACTCACAAGGATTATTAGGAGATGCAGGAAGTTGATACTCAGCTAAATTACAGCCCTACAGACATTTCAGGATGTCTTTGAAATCACTACTGTCATAGAAAAATGAAAGAATAGCTATAGAACGTTGATAGTGCTGGATCAGCTCTGAACTGAATTTTGAAAAAATGAATTTTGAAAAAATATAAATTCTGTGGTTATACTTAGTCCATAGATCAGTATTTTAAATATGTCTGCAGAAAAGGTGTTTCCTTTGCCAGTAACATTTCCTTCTTCTATCCAAAACAGGGGCTTAAAAAAAAAAGATACAGTCCACCATCAGGGAAATAGAATAAAAAACAAGTTATTCTGCCATTCTCAAAGCAATTCCAGTGTTGTTAAACAAAGCATTTCACAAGATATTGCATAATTACTGTGGTCTATCATTGAGCATCTTTGGACTAAAGGTCTGGCATAAAATAACAAAGCACCTTGGAAGGAATGAAACTTGAATGAGTGATACTGAGAGCTGAAGTTGTATATTTACTTTTCAAATTGCATACTGCTTAAGTAAATTGATTCATTCTAAAGGACCAAGTTCCACTCACAGAGAAGAGTCTGAATTTTTTTTTTTTTTTACAAACAAATGGCATAACTGAAGGAACAAACAGCATAACTAAGAAAATTAGTTATGTGTTCTAAATAGAATTCTCTAAAAATATACTGCCCTTGAACCTCAGAGGGAACATTTCAGAGGAATTGGCTTCATAAAGATGAAAGACTGGATGTAATGAGTGGCACTACCAAGCTTCAGGAGATCATGGTTTTTTTTAACATATTAGTATTCAAACAATACAGAACACCTGTGAAACCCCTCAAATACAGTGGCATGTTCTAGTCAGTCTTTCTGAAAAGTATATGCCCAGCAGTGCAGCAAGACAAATGATTTTAAATAGTTTCTTTGGATGGAAATGTCAAAAGATTGTGCCTCATAATGTAGTTCTAAAACTTTGCTTAAAAATAGGCACATAATATGTTCAGAGCTTTATGTAGCTTATGACTTGGCCAAGTCATTGTATTCAGAGAAAATGAATGACAGTATTATTCTAGTTCAATATCAAGGCTTTTCTAGTTGCATCAAAAGAAAGGAGTTCATTTAATTTGAAAGGAATTTTCAAAGAATAATCTTAAGTGTGACACAGTATCAAAGGAAGTATGGTGTTTAATTGTGCAGTGCCCAAAAGTTAGTAAAACTGCAGAAGTTCTTTCTTTCTATCTGGTGTTCAGGCTATGGTGTGTGAGCTTCACAGCTGACAGAGTTATGGGGCACAGCCATCTTAACCATTAATGTATCTCCACCCACTTCAGTGCCAAAGGAAAAGCATAATCTCCCAGTATGGACAATGCAGCATTGCTGACAAATAAAGCCATCATGATACCTGTCCCCAGCACTAAAACAGCAAATAATGAATGGGCAAAGAAGGAGCAAATCTGAGCATGCATTGAAATTCTGTGGAACACCACAATGATATTCTTCCAGGATCCAATTCCACTTGTGAAAGCAGTCAGACCCCATTTTCAAACAAGGACTATAACATTTCCTCGATCACGAAAATCCATTCTTATTCTTCTATTTTTTTTTAATTCAAAGCTTGAATAGCCCATATATTTTACCTAAAAACAGGGTTAAGCCTTTGAGCAATTATTTTCATTAGCAGATGATGTCATCTCATCAGTAGGTATTTATTGAGCATCAACAAAGTGAATAGTTTACAAAAGCTGGACTTCTTAGTTTAAAAGAAAGTGTAGAACTGAGGCCTTTTCTTTTTTCTCCCACAGCATTGGCAATACTTTCAAACGTCTGTTTAATCCATTCTGTCAGCAGTCTCATGAGCTGATGCCTCTGCTTTGGGTTTGTGTTGATTCTTTGGCCAAGCCTTAAAGCTTCGTGGTTTTTGATAGAGAACTGAAAGAAAAGCTTTGATGCTTGTGAATGTTGACTGCATGAAGTAAATAATGTGAGGCGGGTTTAAATGTCCTCATTTTTTGTTATGCCTTCTAATCACATGAAACTGAAAGTAAAGAAAAGTCACATGAAAAGGAAATAATATCCTATGTAGTGAAAATATTCTTAATGTTTCTAATCCTCATATCTCAAATCCAGAGTCTGTTTCCACGCCATGGGAATAGTTATCCTGATGCTCATACCTCACTATTTCTAAAAAATAAAATCATTCTTTGGCACTCAGTCCTCTGATCTGAGGATGCACATTCACCTTTTATTGCAAAAAGGTAGAAGCTGCAAAGGGTGAATATTTAGTTTATCTAGAGGGAATGAAAAACACTCATGCTTAATGGATAAAACAAGAGACCAGAATTAAGTCTGGAAGATCGATATTTTAGGAAACCTCAGTGTTCCTCAGCATCACAAAAGGTGTATTTTTGACACAGGGTTTGCATGTGGAAATCACTGTCAAAAAAACTTAACTGAAGAGAGATTCAAAGTGGGAGGGGGTATTTGGAGAGTTAGAAGACTATTATGACATACAATGACAAATGAATTTAAAAAAACCCTTATGAAAAACCTTATGCCTCACAACTTATGTTCTGTCTGCTGGGGTCGAATAAACACCTGGCAGAAACTCTGAACCAAGGACATCAGCAAACAGCAAAAATAATCATCATGAACAAATCTTGGCTAACTTCTCTGGCAAGTACAAGGTGAACAGAGAAGTCCTAATTTTCCTGATAGGGAGTAAAGCATAGAAACAATTAAAGATTGTCAGCTTTTGTAAAGAAGTGTCTTGGAGGGAGGAAAATTAGGACATGTTTAAAAAAATGTGGGCACAGATTAAACTCTAATAATAGGAAAAAGTTGCTGTATCTGTTGGGGTTTGAGACAATGACAACTATTGTGCCTTCCCAAGTGAAGAGAAATTATATTTTAAATTAATAATAAGTAAAGGACAGAAATTTTTTAAAATTTACCTCCTTTTTGTTTCAGCTGAAAGGTAAGGGCATATTAAGAGGAGTGAAGTACAAAATATATTTTCCTCATACATCACTATAGCTTTGCTTTGGGGTACATTGGAGAAAATGATGGTTTTCTTGTGATGGACCATTTCTTTTCCTTCATGTCTCTCAGAAAACTGAAATTTTATTTAACTAACATTCTCTGCAGCTGATGGTTCTGCTCTGACACATCTTTCTATTTCCACAGGCCTTTCCCAACAGTCCAAGGGGTTAATAGAAATCTATTAAATGCCTTTAAAATACATTTCACATGTTGTTGTGGCTGTTTCCTGGTGTGAATCTCTTATTATTTTACTGAGCCTTTTAGACATCAGCTGCTCCCCTTGCACTGAGCATTTGTAATCCCTCTGATTTGCCTGTGTCCCTGGCACAGCAGTTAGATTACTGAATCTTGGGGTTTGGTCTTGTTTTATATATGACTTACAAATTCCAAAAGTTAAATATTGCAGCTGGACCAAAATGGGTCAGATCTTGCTTTTGCTGGTGGCCAGGACACATTCCCTGCAGTGCCAGGAGACTCAGGGAGGAAGAAGGCAGAGTGGGTTTGCAGAGCTGGTTGCTCAACAGAGGAGGATCGCTAAAAATGTTTTTCTTGTTTTAATTCCTTTTATTTTTTATTTATTATTTTATTTTTTATTTTTTAGTATTTTATTTTATTATTTTATTTTTTATTTTATTTGCTTGAGGCTGCGTTTCCTTCTGGCCACAGCTGCCCTTGCTCGCCCTCTGACGGTGCCGAGCTGCGCTGCGCATCTCCCGCGCAATCCCCGCGCATCTCCCACCCGTGCGCATCTTCGGCCCCGCGCTGCCAGTCACTGCCGGGGAAAATAACACACCCACCACAGGGTTACTCTTAAAACAGTCTGAAATTCTCCTTCTGGCTTATGCCTCCTGGCTCAGATGAAACCTGGCTTTGCCTGCCCTTTTCATAGGCTGAAGTCCGTGCAAACGCAGGGATTGTATCACTTTGGATTTCACAAGGATTGTTTGGTGGGCGCTTGGAGACAAAGTCCGAGACCTGTAGGATGAAAGGATATTTAGGATGTACAGAAGGGACAGGATGTAGCGAATTAAGAGTAAGAAAAACAATATCTATCATGTGGAATGTTCAAAGGGTTTTTCCACAGCTTCCTGGATGTCTCTATATAGCCCTGTTTGTGCACTGAAGATATTAGATGTGATTTGATCCACAGCCCACTATAGTTTCCATACCTTCACTGTACTTGGAAAAATTAGTTTTGAAGGCTTTAAAGTTCTTTGTACTCAAGTCTCAGTTTACATTTGAGGTGAAGAAGTAGTCTTTCAGAGTAGAATTTGAGTAGTTTTATTTATTTGTTAGTTTTAAATCAGGAAATTACCATAAAACAATGATATTGGGAGAAAAGGTGAAACAAAAGTGAGGACAGCTGAGTGACCACATAGTCCATGCAGTAGTGAAGGGCTCCAGGTCTGTCAGAGCACATCTTATCATGGAAAACCAGGTGACATTATGGTCTGAGCAGCTGAGATACTCTGCTCCAGATGATCACAGACACTAAAGTTTTAACAAGCTGAGTACCTTATTATTACCTATTTCCATTGCTTTATTAGTATTATTTCTAGATAATTAAGGCAGCATTTTGGGCTTTTTTGTTATCATGAGAGAGAGAGAAAAGAAATACTAATTTCTACATATTTTTTAACCAAGCCCTTGATCTGAATTTATTATTCTGTGTCATTGCAACTCCAGAAAAGCTTCTACTAACTTTGAGTGCAAGACACGCTGTAGAGATATAGAAATACTGTACATTTAGAGAGTAAGACTCTACTTACAAAATTTAGTGTTTAAATTTATGCATCGATCCAGACATCTCAGTTATGCTCAGGAAGTCATAAAATTTACTTCCCTCAATATAGCAAGGTACTGTTTTTCTTATGGAGTTAGTGTTGCATAAAGAAAGAACACACAAGCAAGGGCAAAAACCTTGCGTATTGTAATAGATCTTTGTTTGTCTTTAAATTGTACTGCTAAGTTTTGCAAATGGAAAAGGCAATCTTACAAATAGGACATCCTGAGAAACATTTATGTTAACTCAGTGCCCCCAGAAATCTTCATTTCTAGACTCCTTATTATTAGCTGATACCATTGTGCCCTGTGAAATGAATGTTGTGGCTCATTATCTAGTTCCTGAAGCATCTTTAATATACAAAAAAACACCCATATGTTGCAAATACATGGGTTATGTAAATAAATTTGATCATATTGATTTTTCTGTTTTTAACACTTCAGTTTGAAGAACATCAAGATCTTGAAGACAAAATCAGGAGGTGTTTTGTCCTTGACCTTAGTGGGGAAAAGATCTCACCTGGAGCCTTTCACTCTTAGGGTATCTAAAACATTGTGTGTGAGCCTAAGCTTCTGAGGCTCCTGCTAAGACTGCTTTTCTGCTCCTCATGTTTTCCCTGGCTTTTGCAGAGAAGGTTCATGCACTCTTTCCTGCTTTTTTGTGTTAGAACAAGATTTTCTTTGCTTGTACTTTGCTCAAGAAAAAATGGTTAATTTTCTACTAGGGCAAAGGCCAGTGTTGTCTGTCTTCTCCAATATTCCCAGAAGATTTGTGCTTTCATACACTTACTGATCCTGGTTATTGAAAGCATTTTTCTGGTCTCAGTGTACCAGTTTTAACCAGTTTTCCAGAGTGTATAATGTTGAGTAGGAAAGTTGTATATAATGTAGCTTTTCCTCTATAGATACCACACCTCTTCATCAGATGCTTCTTACTTTCATTGTCACATTGCCTGACTTTTAAAATATGGAGGTAGGAGTTTAAAGCAGTAATTTATTATTCCACTCACAAGAACAAAACAAAACATTCACTAGAGCCATGTTACTTTTAAATTCTGTCTGTCTGAACCCTTTAAATGAACAATGTTTGGCGTGAAGGATTCACAGGAATTATACAGCAATCATCTTGTCCTGGCAGCCCTAAAAGAGGGTTTTGTAGTGAGGAAGGGAAATGTGTGTTCCTGGATCTGTCATGGTGTGGGAGGGGATTAAAAATGTCAATTCAACAAATTTTCTGATGGCCAGAGTACACTAGGGGGCCCAGTGACCATCACACTACGTCCCTAACTAACAGGTCATTTTGGTCAACAGTGATTCTTTGGTTGAAGTGCTGTCTTTGTGTGCAGGTCTGAACAAATGGAACAGGAAACCTGAGCATTTCCCACACAACCCCAGCCTGTCTACACCTCTCTGGTGCTCCTGTTTTTCCAAAAAACATATGGACTGTCTTGCTCTGCAGGGCAACTCGTGATCAGGGGCAAGACAACATGTCAAATGTGGCTTTCCAAATTTGGCTGAAGGCACTCCCACCCCTTCCCACCATTGCTTTGGTGCTTGTGTCCCTGTACCAGGGTCATGTCCCAAGAACTGTGCCTTCCTCTTCGTGCCTGACCCATTGCCTAGCTCATGTTCACTCAAAAAAACCCAACAACAATAAAAAAAGAAGCAGTACTTGAGCAAGCCAACCTTATTTGGGGCCTCAAGGGAGCACTTTCAGCTTTGTGGTAATTTAGCTAGCCTAGTGTGGGATGACAGTAGCACAGAACATGTCATACATAGCCAGCTTGTAGTTTGTGAGAGCAGAAGGCACATTCTTTCATTAATTTTGACTTTATAAATGAAGACTTCATAAAAAAAAATATTTTGACATGCATTAGGTGATTCAATTAAAATCTGACAGGAACATTTGCTATTCTGTGTTTCAGTAATGAAACCAGAATTTTTATTTGAAATTTCAGATAAAGATGTGAAGGTACTGTTCTGAGGTGGGTTTTTTTTTTCTCTGAAAGTCTTATTTAAGAAAACAATTACAAAAATCAGTCTATTTTCTCCTTCAATCCACTGAGTTTAGAATAGATTAGCATTCACTTAGTTCTCATTGTATACCAAAGAGCTGAGTACATTCTCTCTCAAACAGCAAGGGAAAAGTGAAAAAAACACAATTTAATTACAGGGTTACTGTTAAACTCAAACTAGTTAGGAATGAATAAATATTTCTGTTGAAATTCTCTGGGTTCAGAGATTTATAACTTGGTGATAAGATTCTCCTAGGGCAGAATCCCACTGCACAAGAAACAAAAGACAGATATTTTTCAGAAACTGAGATGTAATAACTGCTAAAACAGCATATGAGAATCATATTAATTTTATTGCAGTTTCATGATTTCAGATCCATTTTATTATCAGAGCAGGAATTTAAATTTCTCTACAGGCTTTCTGTGGCACTCAGCATTGACTCAGCTGCTGAAAATTGCATTGCTGCACTCAAGTCAGTAGACCAATAGTGCTTAAGCTGCTAATTTAACACAGACTTCCAGAGGTATCCAACTCCCAGATCCTCAAGTGGCTTCTGAAAATCCCAGATGTTGTAATAACCTACTGATGATGTGGCCTTCTCATTTTGTCAAACAAGTACTCATTCTTGAAGAATCTGCGATGTGGGATTTTTCTAAAAGAATTTTCAGTCCTTTTCCTTTCCCTTTTTCCTTCTTTCTTTTTCCTTCTTTCTTTTCCTTTTTTCTTTTTTCTTTGTTTTGTTTGTTTGTTTTTCCCCCAGGGCAAGGAGAACAACGTTACCTAGTATATCTTTGTTGCTGAGGATGCCTCCCAGCACAGGAGGGAATGGAACCTGTATTGCAGTGCTTCAGGAGGGGCTCTGGCCAGCCAAGCAATGCTTTTTGAGGTAGTGTCTTTCTTTAGAAACCAGATCCTGAAATAGAATCTAGACAGACAAGCACCTAAATTGCATAGACTCCGAAGTAGATGGGTCACTATTAAGACTTATGTATACAAATAAATTTAACATAACAGCAATGCATGTGCTATTTAAATGATGGGTCTGCCCATTTCTCAAACATTGCAATATTGGTGAAGGTTCCAAAGTTTCAATTTTGAATTATGCACCTGGAAAAACTGACACTTTCCAAAAGTGGCAGGATCCTTTGTTTGAGGCATGATGGTTCTCCTTTACAGGAAAGACATATATCAGCAGCTCCAATGAACTGTTAATCCATGCCATTTTTGCTTTCCCTAGCTAAATAAATAAGTAAACAATCTGGAATAAACAGAATAGATTTTTGCTCTCTGGATTCTTCTAGTTGAGCTGAAGTGCAGAGAAATAAAGATAAGATCAGACTTCTATTATTTTAAGAGTTATTAACATTTTAAATAAGTACCATCAGCATGATTCATCAGAAGCTGAGGAACTAATTTTGGCTCTGGCAACTGTGGAATCAGCCTAAAGAAATACGTCTAAGATTGTTCCCTCCAACACCACAGTCCCTTCTTTATCTAGACGGGCAGAAAGTGAGAAGGTAACACATCACACCAATAAATTCTACATTCTCCTTCTTCTCCAGGTCACTTTTGTGTTAATCTCTGCAAACTGGAAAAGGCTGCCTCTTTTGGGGTCCTGGAGGAGACTGGAAACCCTGCAAAGAGCTGCTAAGAGATTTGTTTGCTGCCTTGGAGGTTGAGTGGGAGGGATGACACCCATTCCAGTGTGAGATAGACTAGACTTGTCATTCCCTAACAAGTCTATTTAGGCTTGTCAGAAGCTGATGAGCTAATTATGGCTCATTAGATGTAGAGGAGTCTATATTTAAGCTCATTTGGGGTTGGTATGGGAAAGTTAATAACATAGGTGGAAGTAGAGGGAAACTGCTAAGGCTGCAGAGGATCTCTTTCCAAACTCTGAGATTTCAAGAGAATCCCTGAAGCAGATTGGGAAGGTAAGGTGAACTTTTGTTAGAAAAATAGAAAACAATGGTTTTACTTCTTCAGCTGCCCTCTTTCCAGAATTTAAATTAGAAATAGTCTAGAATAAAATATAAATAGCATAGAAGTAAGGCTACCTTTAGAAAATTATGCCAATTGTGTTTGGATACTCTTCAGGCTGCTGGAAAAGGTTCACTGAGAAACACAGTCATTTTTACAACTCTACCAAACTACATTAAAAATCTTCCCATTCAAAATATCAATATTCTGTGTCAGAAAAGCCTGACACAAATAACACATTTAGCATTATGGTATAACTTCAGAAATATTTCCTTTATCAGTACATACTACAGATCCAGTATTTTTGTGTTTTATTTATAAAAGGGGTTTTGCTGTGTTTGGCCTTTTATGGTCTTCCATTTCCCACAGTATAAAAACTTTATCCTTTGTAATTTCCACACCAGGAAAGTTGTCTGTTTTGGCCACCACATAACTATTTGCTCTTGTGTTGTTCTCTGAGTGTTCAATGTGTCTGCACTGCAAGTTTCCAATCCTTTCTGAGACACAATTGTTGGGTTTTTAATATCCATCCTCCTAAATGCTCACAAACAGTAGCATTAAATAAGTTTTATCAAAGTGAACCAAAACAAAGAACAAGAAGTGATCTAAGCAGTAGCAAACCACACTGTTTCTGGGTTGGGTGTAATTGCTGAAACAGGTGAATGCCCTCAAGTAGTCAGGATGAGTTAATTTAAGAGGGGCTGTGTTGATTTCTGTGCTTTCAGATTCCCTGTGCACCAAACCTGTGGTGCCCACTGCACCTCTCCAGGCTCCTCTGCATGACATCCAGAGGCTGCAGACAGTCCAAGTTTACTTCATTTTACAGCATGGCTTTATATCTACTGCACAAATGACAAAATCTGGAAAATTTAAAGTAAGAACCTGGCCTTAATTTGCTTTATATTCCTTTCCTTTCTCAAGGTGTGTGAGTGTTGGCTTCTGAGTAATTTTTATTTCAATATGAATAATTTCAACAGATATATTTTGTCACTTGACTCTTAAGTGAGGTAACGCATCCTATAAGTACAAGATATGTCTAGACATTTGTCCTTCTGCTTTCTCAAATTCTCTATTTACTGTATTTGATGTGGATGTCCTCAAACAGATTCATTTAAGCTGGTAGAAGTCTATAAGCATAAAAGACACTGTGTCAGGGTTATTAAATAATTTCTGGTGGGTTTGTTTTTCTTAATGAACAAGTAAAGAGATTACAATGTAGATGGTTGTTCTTTCTTGCAACTTTAACTCTTCAGAAATGTGTATTAATTAAAAGCTATAAAAGCAAGATTCAGAGGTTTGGAGAGAATTATATGGTAGACAATTAGGTATATTTCATGGTTTTTATGTTTGTTATTTGTGCTTATATTAAATACTTATTTACAGTTTCTTAAAAACAAGTGAGGAAGGTTTAAGTTTGAATTTGTTCACAAAATCCACCATTGTGCTACAATATCAAAGGAATTTTCATAAACATATCAAGTGAATGACTGACTTCCTTCTGCTACCTTGCAGGAAATGCAAAAAGAGATCAAATCATATTGTTACAACTACAAAAATGTGCAGTTTTTTGTAGTCAGCATGATTGGTGTATATAACAAAGTATCCAAGCATTCAGTCATATTTCCTGTTACTTCTAAATCTGCACATCATCAATAACATTGCAAATATTTTCCTTAGATTTACAGACTAAACTAAAATAAAAATGCATACCAAAATATGCATCATTTTTCCCAAATCAAGGACTTTTGGTGCTAAAACGTTCAGCACTGTATATCATTTAAAAATGTATTTCTCAATCTTCCCAGTTGCATTATTAAATTTATGTGCAAGTAAATTAATAGTGAAATTGGTGGTTTTCTAATCTATTTCTGAATTTTGAGAGAAAGGTTTTCTTAATTTGTTATGTTGTGGATATTCTGTAATCTGGTGTATGTATAAATTATCTAATAAGGAGCTCAGTATTTTGAAGGTGTCTTATGATATGAAAAATGGCCATCTTTTGAAATTATGGGATGCATTATCACAATGCCAGACTCTAATCTGCTACCAATTTGTGTCAGCTTTCTGCATTCAAAAAGGACTCAAATCCTCTCTAAAAGTAGGAATCAGCTGAAGGTTTGTCTTGGCTTCACGAGCCCACTGCAATTAGGCAGCATGTGAATGTGTGCCATATGCATTTATTGCTCTTCTAAGCATGTGTTACTTTGATGTGCTAGGTTAGAAATCTAACTCTTTTTCTTGGGCAGCCTTCCTCCTGGGTCTTTATACTGCTTAGCAGTTGAGTCCAGACTTTGAAACACAGCCTAATTTAGAGGCGGATGCTGCAGCTGCTGCTGTCATTTCAGCTGATTTTTTTCCCCTTTGATGTCAGCTTAGAGCCTCGGTGGCTGCATCGGTCCCGCAGCCGCCGCGTTCGCCCGACGGCCACCGCAGCATTTTAAAGGTCTCTCCGCCTTTAAATCTCATTTGGGGAGCTTGAGTCCTGCACAGTGCACTGCTGGTTTAGGGAAATGCTGAATTCTCACAGAGTATGTCCTTCCTGATCTGGAGGAAACACAGAAATTGCTTTGAGTTATGTTTAATACCTGATTAAATGCTGATGACACAAGAAAGAGGGATTGTTTGTTTTTGGCAGAAGGAGGATGGGATGCCTTGCTCATTCTGCCCCATCCTCTGCATTTGCAGCTCTACATTCCAAAATGAACTTTTTGCTCTGAAAGTTGCTCTCTCCCTTTACAAGACATTATATTAACTGTATTTTTCCCCCTTCTCCATAATTTATTTCTGCAATGATAGTATGTACAAAGACATTTCACCTCAATTCCTCTTGTTCTTGGACCATCCTTGTCTTTCCTTTCTGCTCTCTTTCTGTGGCTGACACGAACTCAAGGAGTGCAAGAGCTTTGATCCTTTCTGATGCCTTTGCAGAACAATTTCTCTCAGTGAGGTTCCCTTGCTCAGGCCAAGCCCTGCCCTCAGATGTGCATGCATTTTCCCATTGATTCCAGTGAGCCTCACAGCCTTCTGAGGCCCCTCTTTGGCTTTTAATCTTTACCTTAAAAGATATAAGCAGATAGTAATTGTCTAGCCCTTTTTAATAACTGAGGTCCTTGGTTCCTTTACTGTTTTGGCTGCTTTTTCTGTGTTGCTGTTCCATATCCTGCTACAAAAGGAGAGCAAAGCCCTATCCAGATATGCTTATTTAGACATTATTTCTATGCTTTTATTGCCTGATTTCTATTGTAGCTACTTTTCTCTACGCAAATTACATTTTCTCAAAGATGCAATGAAGTATATTGGTCTTTCCTGTACTTTTCCTGGTATTATATTTTGTCAAAACAACATTTTGGGTAGACTATTTTTTGCAAGTTTTTTATTCTTGCAATAATGGGAATGGTATTTTTTCAGGTTTGATGCTAGCAAATATAAAAGACACAATAGGCTAGAATGAAATAATTTTGAAAGAGATTAAAAATTTAGTAAAATGGAAAAATTGAATGTTTGAATTCTGAAATGTCAAGAATCCTTAATGACACTGCAAAGTGATACTGAGCAAAGGCAATAAAAATCACAAGGATTTCCAGTAAGCATAATTTTTACGGAAGTAAATTTACTTACTTGAATTCACTCAATTTTTACAGAAGTGAATTTACTCAGTATTGGTATTGATAGTATTGGACATTATTTAAAAATTGAGAGAAAAAATTCTCCTGCTCTGACATCACATAATTACATCTATGAGAGATTTTATGCGTACAATTTGTCATGTTAAACTCCAGGAACTAAACCTTTGTTTAGGAGTTTTTCAGGCAGCATCCTTAGATTGCTGACTCGTTCTGTTTTTACAGGGTTTGACAGTAGAGAAGGGGATTGGGAATGTTTTCTTTGTAGTGACGGAAGCTCCTTGGTGCTCAGTCTGTTAAAGAGAGAACCATATAGAAGTCAAGATATCCTCAATCAAAACTTTAGAAAACATGTTTCAAAACTTGAGAAATGAAACAAAAAGTCTTCACTGCTGCTCAAAAGCCAATTTGGTCTGATTTAATTAAAAAAAGAAATTTTACCTTTGCAATCAGAAGGCTGCTTGCACTAATGTTTGAGCAAAGAAGGATTCTGTAAGATTCTTCTGCAAGAGCAACTGTATTATTAATCCCAGTGCACTACCACAGCGATGAAAAACTGAGCAGCTGATATGTAGTATGGGGATGACAAATGTGGTATTGGAGCTCTGGAGGAATCGTGGGTGTGATTGCAGGTAAAACTTTCACTCTGTTGCACAGTCTGCTGCAACAAAACAGGTGAGCTCGAGTTTCTTTTGTTACACTTTGCTTCAAAACAGCTGGCTGTTTCTGAGAAATTCTGTTTTCATACAAGACACCACAAAGAGGGAGGAAGGCTCTGGCACAGGGTGAGCCCTGTGAATTCAGAGGCATTTGAAATGGTGCTCCCCTTGACAGCCTGACTTGAGGAGGGGATAAAAGTTAAATCACACTGCAGCAATACCCAAATCACAGCTGTGTGAGCCAGCAAACTGTGAAAGAGGATTCCTGTGCTGCTACTGAAGCCTTGGCTCTGTGCAGACCCACAAAAGTTGGTAGGCAAAAGTGTAATTTTTTTCAGGGTGTCAGGTGCTGGGGAATATGTCCAGTGCTGGTTGTGCCACTGAGTAACCAGAAGTCAGAGAGAGTTTTCAGAGTAGAAAAGCACCCTTGCTATAGTGATGTTAGCTCCAGCAAAACTAAACAATAAACAGCCACTGATGCATGACAAAGAAAAGTTGTAAGAAAAATGATAATAGGATTGTGTTTCTTGAGAATCTGCTGTTTCATTGAGAATGAAATGCTTTAAAATATATCTGGTTTCAGCATTTTTAGAGTCTAAGTGTTTCTGGTTTAAAAATATACATGATGATTAAATATACATATAATGAGTAGTAGTTGAGACAAAGTATACTGCTGGGAAAAAATCCAAGTGTTCATATTCTGAAATCCTATATGAAATGAAAATACTATGTTCTGTTCTGCTGCAGTCTCAGGCAAAATTGTCTATATTTTGCAAAATTGGAACATAAAGGCCATCAGGAATTGGCTTCAGCAAGGTGTGCAATAATTTCCATTCTTGATGACATCCCAGGAGTTCCTCAGAGCCTTGAGAGATCAGCCCTAACGAGAAAGCATATGACCTTACCATATCAGGGCTTCACAACAGTCAAAATCTAGCTTGACCTTCAACAGTAAACCAGGTCCCTCAGGCTAAATCCTAACAAGTCTTGCCTTCAAACCAAGGCAAAAGGCCAAAAATGCTTATCCAGGGAGCAGCAATAGAGTTGGAAAATGAGAGGTTCTTTTTCGTTTGGCAAACATCGTAGTTTGACCTCCGTGTTCTCACTGTGCCAAGCCATCTAATCTCCAGGAGGCAGAACTTTGGAATCTGCCAAGTGCCAAGCTGGCTCTGCTCCTGTCAAGATCAGTGTGCAGTGCCAGGCTTGTGGATTAAGGTTTAGATGTGCAAGATGACAAACCTCTCTCCTAAATCAGGATTTCAGTGAGTCACAACCCATGGCCTGATGCTCCCAAACCCTCAGGACCCACTGTGAATTGGATTTGCTCACTGAGCACCAGGGCAGCAGGTTTTCAGTTTCCAAAGCTAGATGTATGGAAGGATGCACAGAATGTATGTCTATACAATAAAAACAATGAAAGGAAGTATAACCAATGCTACATTGGCCAACAATATGTAAAAAATAACAAAAAAACCTGTAATAACAGGAAATTGCAATTTTTTTTTGCATTGTGTTTTTTGTTAACTTTGTTTTTTTTAGACAAAGTCAGATTTTGAAGAGCTGTTTGATAATATAAAAATAATTAAAAAGTGATTAGAAAGGTTGTGCTAAGAAGAAAGGATTTTTTTCAGTCAGAGATTCTTCAATCAAAAATTCATTAAAACTAGCAAATTAATTGTAATTAATGTAAAACAATATTTTCTAGCCACTGATGGCAGAAAAATGACCTGGAACTTATTACAGGCAGACACTTTCTGAACAATCGGTCTTTTCCTCTGGAGCTTTTTCCCCCCTTATATTGAGATAGTTATTTAAACTTTCTATTTCACTAGGAAAAGTGGGTTTCCCATAAATTATCTTAAAAAGAAGCTAATGAATAAACCCTACTAACCTGTGGAGGAAGAAAATAAGTGGCAGCATTTTTTATTATACAATATTCTTAGGCAAATGTTGCGACTCTTGGGGTTGATGCTGTGCAGGGCTAGGACATGGACTTAGTGGTCCTTATGGGTTCCTTCCAACTCAGAATATTCTGTGATTTCTAATGTAAAGACTTATTCTTTTGAAAAAAAGCCTAAATGAAAATGTGTATGCATTTTGTACACAATTAGTATTTCTCTCAATATTGTTCTTCCTTGAGAGCTATCATTAACCTGTTGAGACAGAATAAGGACATATCTCTTTGTGAAGAATAAAAGGCTTGCTTTGTCTTTACAGTGGTTGGAATGAGCCATCGAGTGTCTATTACTCATTTGCCTTCATTTACTTTTTACTAAGGTCGCCTTCAGCGTGGTTAATAAGCAGCAAGATCATCAGTCACTTCAAAGTGCTTTCACATTCCATAGTTTGTTTTTTCTGCAGTGAGCAAATGGAAGGATGATCTGGTAGAAATCAGTTACATTATGACTCATCTTTTATGTGACCTACTTGAGAGGCCTTTGGGTAGCACATGGGCTTTCCATACAATTCTACGTAATAGCTGGCTAACAAAATATCCTTTCCCACACCATTCCCTCAGCAATGCTGAAAAGTCATTAAAGGCTTTGTGTAAAGAAGGCTTCAAACCCAGAGAAGCAAATTTTCCTCTGATCGATGTTTTCTTTTTCATTTGTATTATAGGCAGGTTATTTTGCATCTAGACTGGTGTCTTCATGAGGAATAGCTGAACTGACTTCAGATATGGTCTTGATATCATGAAGACTTTTCTTTCTACTATCAACCAAAAAAAAGTTTGGACTGCAAAATTAAGGCCAGTCATCTAAAAGGTGTGGAATTGCCCCCTTCTTGCTCATATACATCATATCTGCTTTCACTGACCCCAAAACTATGTAACTGTTGTTTTTCCCTGGTGGCAATTTGCTATCCCTTAAGACTTTCACATTTAGGATTACTAGCAAATGAACCAAGCCTAGGAAAAGCAGCAGAAAAGTCTTGATCCTGGTAGGCAGAATTGCCAACATGTCCCCTGAAAAATGCAATTTCTTTCTTAAGATATTCTTTAATTGACTTTGGTCAATGAACATATATTTGTCCTCTTGAAAAGTACAAAAAGTACACCCAAGGTCTCTCACAAGGAGGACATATATTTTTCCTCATGGATTCACAAGATGTTGGATCTCCTTGAGAGTACCGACAACATTTCCTTGTCGTTCTGACAGGATGCTATGTCCAACACTGCTTGTGTATCCCCTTCTGTTCCCACCTCCTCCCTGAAGCACTAGTGGTGGTCCTGCTGCATGTTTCACAGATGTTTCTCCCACTCAACTCCTCAGTTGTTTTTCAAATGGCTTCTTACAGCAAATGATTCCATGTGTGTATGCTCCTTCCTTTCTGCTGACACCTTTTCTTTCTATAAAAACAATCTGCTGCTGCCTTTCAGATCTAGAGAGACACCATCCCATACCACAGATGCTGTGTTTTTTAAACTCTGGCATTGGTACACATGGTCAGCAGGCAATACCTCCCTCCTGTCTGTTCCTCATGACTAACAATGTTGATGTTTTGTTCTTTCAATCTTATTTCCCTCTGTTACCCTTATATACTGCATTTTTTTTTCTTTTCCTGTTACTCTGCTTTCTTTGTACTAGTGGCCCATATGGGATCTCTTCATCTCTCACTACAGCTTGGAAGAAGAAAACCTCACACACTGTTTTAGCCCCAGTAACTACAGGCAACGTGTATGCCAACTTTTTCTTATGCTCAGGAACTGAAAAAAATCAGCTTTACATTTTCTTTATACACACACAAGCAAAATTAAATTCACTTTCTACAGCTGCTCACAGTACTGGTTACTGACTGCCTCTAAAGAGACATGCAGAGATCAGAGCTACCATTGAGTTGACTGCCTTTTCAGTTTGCATGAGATGAAAGTTGAGTTGAGATTGTCTAGTCATTTCCATTCTGAAAGGTGTTCTCATTTGCCTACAGCAATCCTTGCAATCAAAATTTTTCATATCAAGTCATGACTGACCAAAAGGGGACTCTGATCCAGCTTGCTTCAGCCATTTCTTGATGTAATGACAAATGAAAAACCTCCACAAAACATCTTGCTTTCTCCTTGTAACTGCATCATTTGGGACCAAATTTATTTGAAATTGCTCTAGTACCATTGAAGAAATCAGCACAGTATTTTGCTGAATAAACCCAAGGTTTTGCCAAAAAAATAAAAAAATTGAAGTAGTGCATACTACAGAATACACTGTCCACCTTTGTGCATGTACGTACATTACACACACACACATATATATCTCAAAGCTGTTTTATGAATATGGCAGCATTCACCTGGATAGTTCCTTTTCTATTTTAACTACCTTTTATCTTTTATCTTTTATATGCAACAATACTTTCATGTTTCCTCCCAAAAAGTAGTGGAGCATACAGAGAGAACGTTTCTAGGATTAGTATGGGAAGATACTATGCTCTTTCATTCTACAAAAGAAAGCAGGTTATCCACTTAGTTTGTCTTTATTTTCCTAGAAATACTAGGTATGTTCTGAGAGAAAATTGACATGATCTTTTCTTTGTCACTTGAAGTGGATTTGGTTTGGAGGTAAATCAGTTATGGTCCATGATAATCATATCTGTAAATGTAGAACAACTTTTGTTGTTTTCAGATACGTGCATCTCCACAGAGATGTATGTGCAGTGTCAACAACATCAACAAATTTGCATTTCTCCCCTCTCTTAGTCTCTCTGCAGGAATATTTGGTTGACCATATTTTTACAACAAAAGTCTTCTTTTACATTATTAAAGTTATTTTTAATGTAAACAATGTAAATAATATTATATGATTTTCCTAAGTACAGAATGCAACAAGTCATTGTATTCAAATTTGAATTCTGCACTTCCAGCTCTGTGGACCAAACCATGTGAACTACTAACAGTAACATAGGGTGTCTTCTCTTCATGCTGTTGTATTATTTAGGATTCATTTCTATCTTCTCAGCTGCAAAGATGTGTGGTTGCTGACCAGATAAAAAGTACAGCTGATAGCACTTTAGGAATGGTGTAGGAGATGCAGGAGTCATTCTGTCTTAGCCTAAATTTGGGGAAATCTAAATTGTGCAGAATTTAGACCATATAAAGAAAAGTGAATTTTTGCTTTTAATGGAACTGTTGGTCATGCCTGGAACTGCAGCAGAGGGGAAAGTGCCATGGCTGAAAGGCTGGGACTGGGTTTGTGGTTCTGGTTGTTGTCAGTGCCAGAGCTGTTGTTGTTTGTTTGCTTTATTATACACACTAGTAAAGAACTGTTATTCCTATTCTCATATCTTTGCCTGAGAGCCCCTTAATTTCAAAATTATAATTTGGAGGGAGGGGATTTTCATTTTCCATTCCAAGAGAGGCTCCTGCCTTCCTTAGCAGACACCTGTCTCTCAAACCAAGACAGCACCATTACTGATATGTGCATTATGACACATGTATCACTTCACATTAGGCTCATATCTTCCTTTGCCTAGAATCCCTTCGAAGTATTGAAAGCAATAGCATGAAAATTTGGGATTTGAAGGATGAATATTTCTATTCTAAAACTGCTTAGACTGAAAGTGTGTGATTTTCCCACTTAGTTTTAGTGTGTGCATAAAAAGATATAGCACTACATATTTGTCCCTCCCTTAAGCCACCATTATCTCCATGATTCTAATAGCTTTTAGGAGCCTCTTCAAGAAATCACTTATGAAATGTCTTACATTTCTGTAGAAATGCAATACAACAAGCAGCCTCATTTGGCAAGAGACCAGTAGTAAAACATTGTCCAGCTTAAAGCTACTTGTAAAACCTTGACAGACTTCTGCAGGCCCAGGATTTCCCTTGAGGTGATGAGCACTATGAGCCAGGTGGAAGATACAAGGGGGCTGTATGTGCTTTCAGAAAAGGGGAACAACAACAGCAATGAAAATAGACACAGTTTAAGCAAAGTAAAAAAAAAAACAAAAAAAAAAAACAATGAAAACAAGCAGGCATTGAGTAGAATGAACAAAACTGACAGAGTATTACTTGCGTAGCCAAAGATATTTGCATCAATATATAAGATATGTAAATGAATCTATGAGTCGTAGGCAAACATTTGCAGCTGTGGAGGATGTTAAAATTTGTGTTTTATTCGATGGCATGAGAGAACAATGTGCAGAGAATAAAAACAATTGAGTTTCAAGAATGCTTTGGCAGCATTCAAACACTGGCAGTTGTCATCATCAGAAGAAGATAAAGAAAAAAAACAGCTTTTTTTTTAAATTTAGTTGGTTCTTTTACAGTGAGATCTGTTGTTATACAAATGCATATTTTTCTACTAGCATCTTTCAAATCAAAAGCGATGTTTCACAACATATGTAGATTTGTATTTTTATGGGTAATATAGTTTCCCTAATAACCTTTCCAAGTGAAAGATTCTGCCTGATTCAGAGAAAGAGACTATTTTTTGTAAATTTGATTAGACACCTAAACTCATCAGTCCGTCTCTGAGCCATGTACCTGATTATGCAAAGGTATCTGCAATACATTATGCGAAAGCTGTTTAGCTGGGATTGTATCGTGGCTGTAACCAAAGTGGGTTTAGAGATAATGAGCTTGCATCCCCGAATACTTAGGATCGCAGTCTACTCTCTAAACTGATGATGCAGCAGCTGCATAATGCAACAATGTAATTTATTCATGTAATATGTACAATATTGCTGTAATAAAAAGCCCATTGGCGGTTCCTCTAATTCTCTGTATGAGCACCCTGTTATTAGTAGCTGTGTAAGTCAGTATTTCAGCATTTTCAAATTCTGGCTATTTATAAGTTTCAAACCACAATATTTTAAAAAGAGAGAAAAACCCCAAACGGCCCTTGTGAATCTGCTCACATTGAACTGAAACCTGCAGCTTTTTTGATCAATGCAATCAGTTAACATAGCAGAAAAAAACCCCTCTGAGCACGTCAAAGCAACCCTAGTTACTGAACTTTTTTCTTCCACAGATGCATGTCATGATGTATATGAAAAGAAGTTAAAATGGAACAAGGAGGAAAAACAAGTATTTGGGGGAGAAAACTGTAAGTCCCCTGATCTTGCCACCTTTTTCACTCAACGGTGAGTGTTGTTTATCATATGAGTGTTTGTATTGAATGTGGATTTCTCTGAAGTAAATTTTAATGGGAATGTATTAAGTTTCAACAAGAGCCTACATGTAAAGATAGTGAAGAAGAGCATTGCAACAGACTGCTTGGAAATTAATCTGCCAGTTTAACCCAGTAACCGACATGCATACTAAAACACTGATGTGAATTGAAAATAAAATAACCACGCTTGACAGATATAATAGTTTAAGTGATTTCAAATTAACCACATCCCACTGACCGCAAGTGAAAAATGTGTTCATTCTCCCGCAATGAAACATGCTCTAGGGACTCATTATACAGAGTGGAGTAAGTAAAACCAGAGTGGAGTAATTGATGCTGAGGAGGAAGGAAGAGTGACAGATATTTAATGATTCTAAACCTTATACATAAAGATATCACAAGCACTTAATATATTATTTTTCTCTTTCCAATCTAGAAATATTATAGAGTTAAATCTATATTGTGCAGTAATTGCAGCACTTGATATAGCTGTTAGGAATAATGAATCATGACAAAGATGCATCAGGCAGCAGATGAAAAGAGTGAATAACAAACAACCTTGTGCCAATGTGTGTCCATGAATTATGGCTGCTCTATTTCAGGAGAACAGGTGAGATGAAGTCAGGGCATATCTATTGTCCTAGCTCTGTCTAAAATTGCTTTTTAAATGGCAAAATTCCTTAAACAGTTTGAGCATCCTAAAATCCAAATGGACATGATTTACTCTATTCTTTTCACAAACACTGAGGTCTTTATTTGTAGAAAATCTGCAGAATAAAAGATTTACATGAACGCAGTGATCCCTATCCTTGTCTGCCTCACAAGGAAGAGGAACATTCACGTGTTCGATATCATCTTTATGTTCTGTGGCAATTTAACTCTCTAATCTTCTGAATCTCTGAGTAACATCTAAAATGCAACACGATGCTCACAAACTCCAGGTTATGAACAGCTGAGAAGTAGCTACAGTCAGCTGGCAGTTAGTGTTCATCAACATTTCTGCTGTGGCTGCTGGCACAGGGTGTAACATCCTCTGCTACAAAGCCAACAGAAGCAAACACATAAAAATCTCCTTCCTGAAGTCTCTCACAACCTGAATTATTTTATGATTTTAGGGATAGCAGAAAGTAATTTGTACTAGGTATAATGAGGATGAGGAATTGCAGCACAGGTTTTAAAAAATTCTTGTCCTATCTTACTTTGTTACCTATGGGGTCATAGACAAACTATGAAACTTCATTAATGTGCCATTGCCACTCACTAACTCTACCCTTTTTACTTATTTTGGCCACCTTGGCTATGTGCTGTACAAGGCAATCTCTTCAGCAAACACTGTGTTTACAAAGATGGTGATTATATGGTGTCTTATATCTGATCACAGAAAGAGTATGACTGGTGTAGGAGCCATTAAGAAAGGTTTTAGCAGTATGCACAGAAATTGCCCTAACTGAACCCTAGAAGAGGAATAAGAAAGCACTTGTACTGTGGGTTTGTGGTGTGTCTGGCTGTGACACTTATGTGCAGTCTGTTGAGGCATCCTGGCTTTAGAAAGGTAAATTTTTGTGATTGGAGCTGGATGAGAATGTGGGGATCTGTCTGTGTAACTGCACTGTCAGGACTGTATAAAGGCACTCACTCATAAGGGCTGGGCTTCTGGGTTTTCCTACAACAATTAACTACTGCTGATACCTCCAAAATTGTGGGCAGATTGCCTGCTGAGATTAACTTTTGACAAGACAACTGTTCTCTTCCTTTCTTGGCCCCTGACTGAGTGACCCTTGAGGATTTAAAGAACTATCAAAGGACAGTAGACAAAAAAATGTTTAGCAAATGCAGCAGGACACAGATCAGCTGATTTGTAGCATACCACAAATCAGGCCAGCTGATTAAGGCCTTGATTTTTCCATTGTCTGAATATCATACAATGTTTGCTTGTTATTATTCCCTTTTCCAATGATAGCATCACCACAAAGGTATCCCCACTCTCCATCAAGTTTAGCATTTATTCCAAGAATGATTCCATGAGAATAGAGGCAGTCATTTTAGGCATTGTCTATTTTGAGATATAAGCAAGTGGAATGCATTTTATAATTGGGAGTTTATACCTTCTCTAACTTATGAGTTGCCTAGATGGATTAAACTATCACTACAAAAGGATCAAATCTCCCACTGACAGTTTCCATCCCATATTCCTAATCAGCAAAGTTAAGACAGGAATGTTCTGTTTGGAAGAAGCCCATATTGTGGTGTGTCCCTGCACCTTGGGGATCTTTCACAGGAGTGCTGATGAGACCTGGCCATGTGTGTGCTGCTGTGCACAGACAGAGTGCTACTGTATGGGAGACTGATCCCTCACCAAAGATTTACAGCTGTCTTGGCTACCAAAATAAAAACCCAAACCAAAATAAGAATAAAAAGAAAGAAAAGTGTGCATGTGGGGATAGTTCCAGTCTCCAGAATAGAGGAAATAGTGAATACTGGTTTCTTTACCATCTCCTGTCTGTGGTGTTCTGCAAGTTTCTCACCTTAAATCTATTTTATGATTTATCAAGACGAAAAACAAACATGTTTTAGGCATATGCCCAATGGTGATGGACATATACTGATATATGGATATTCATTTTCTGCCAAAGTCACAAAGAAAGGATGGTTTTATTTATCTTTAGAACTCACAATTATTTTTTTATTAGAGAAAATTTAATTAATAAACCAGCAAAATAATTAAACAGAATGCAAATAATCCTCCTAAGTATCATTTAATGCAGGTTGAAAAATGTCGTGCAGGTTGGTAGAAAGATTACACTGAAGGTAAACACAGCCATGACTGCTCAGCAAGGGAGGGTTTTCATAAAGATAACTTCAAAGTAGTCAAGCAGAAGCAGAATTGGAGGAAACTGATTGTCTCTGGTTAAAACCTCAGTACCAGGGGGCAGGTTTTGGTCTCTCTCTGTCTCAAGTCTTGGGTAGCAATCTTTTGCAGAGGAAATCAGAAATGATGAAATGAAGCCACAATTGTGCATCACAATTGTGTAACCATTACCAGTATCCCTTTCTGTGAAATGCAGCCCTCTCATACATATTTTCAGCCCTTTCATAAAGTGTGTTCATTCAGCAATTACTATCCAGCCACATGCCTAGCTGGGGAAGGGAGTTCAGAACACAGATGCTGCACCTGCCAGAGGGGCTATGGGCAAAATCTTTCATTATGCACCAAGGAGATTCTCATCTTCTCCACATTTGACCCATTGTGAACAACATTACAGAAGACTCAATGCATTTGGACATGAATTTGGACCTGAATGCAACACTGCAAACAAATCAGTCGATTATAACAGCATATTATGGAAGCACCATCTGTGCCTGTGTTTGCAGGTAGAACAAATTCAATTTCCAAATTTAAAAAAGCTCCACCACACCATAAACCACAATAAAAACCCCTCCTCAGTTAGGATTAGGGCCCTGCTCCTGTTCCCTCTCATTATTTGCCCATTCCACCAGAGTTGCACACCTTTAGGCCAAACATGAGTTGTGATAGGCTGTCATGCGGTTCGGATATTATAGATGAAATCCTTCCAGAAGCAGCATCTGGCTCGATTTGTAAGCTCTGCAGTCATTTGTAGTGATGGGGTTACATGTGCCCTAGGCTTTGTCAGATGGTTTGGCTGCTTTTCTCCAGGTTTTTTTTTTTTAATTGTTATTAGTTGTTGATGGTGAGGAATCTATACTCTGCGATATATGCTCAACTCACCGTCAATTTGCACGTTTGAGTAAGAAGATGCCTCATTTATAATTAAAGCATTTTGAAACCTGACCATTAGCATGTTTGAGATGTGTTAGTATCAGGTATAAACAGATTTATTTTTCTCCAGTGGTTTACTTCTGAGAAAGCTGTTGCCTGGTTGCCTAAAAGTTAGCGGTAGGAATGACCTTCTTGGCCATCTTATTGGCCTGTACCTGTAATACAGGGAAATTTTTAGAGGACTGTAGAGATCATCAACATATCCCCAAGTGATTTTGCTGTCACATTCATTTTGTCACTGCATTCAGTCCTGAAAGTAAATAAGGCAAATTCCCAAACAGGATTTAATGTGTTAGACCAAATGCCTAATTAGTGTGAGCGTGTTCCCTTTTTACTTTGGAATCTCAGTGTTATAAAGGGCCTTGCCTACCTTTTTGAAAGGCTTCATTTAGATAATTGTTATACCTCAGTGCGGTATCAGGTAGCATACCACAATGTGTTAGTTGTCCAAATAGCTTCCAGCTGCTTTTCTAAATACAAAAATTAAAATGCAGGGTACAGTATGAAGTTTGTGAAGCCTGATAAAAACAATGGTTCCTAGGAATTTGTTTAAAATATTATTTTCAAAGTTTAGAGGCAATCAGAGGACAAGGATGCAAGGACTGTGGGACAAATGTAGCTGTGTGGAAAGGAGAACAGCAAGATTTAAATATTTACTGGTACCCAGAGATATAATCCCATACTGCACAACTTTTCTTATATACCATTCTTCAAATTTCTGATCCATCCTTTACTGCATCTTTTCCCCTCACTTGTGCTAATTTTGGTCTTTGAAAAGATGTCATTCACATATTAATTAAATAAATATTTAACAAACAAGGATGTTGATAATTACATACTTCTACTTTCTTCTGTCATAATGTCAGGTGACAAGAAGACTATAATGAAGATTAGTTGATGTACAGTGCCAAGTAAAGAGTATCAACATAAAGTGAAACTTTGATCAATAAGCCCTCTATGTCTACATGATGTTTGTTCACAGGAGCTACTTATTTTTGAGTACTAGTGAAAGAAATAAAAGCAATTTGAACCTGATTTCTGAACCAAAAAAAGGGTTAAAGTTACTCTCTTTACTGCTTAGCATTCAACCATATCCATTGAAAAGCTGTGCTGAATTTTGTAATATGTGTGTTACTTATGTACAGTTTTCAGGCAAAGACTCCAAGAAACATTGGAGGCTGCTTTAAACAACTTACAAACTGGGTTTGACATGGGTAATAAGTGCATTAAATTTTGCTTCTCATTCAGCAGTGTTTGGAACACCTCCTGCAAGTGCTCTCAGAGGGCACTTGAAGAAGGAAGAAAGGATTGGGCTAAAGTTTTTCATGGAGATTTTTATTTTCTCATGATCGATCATCCAGCTGAGGTAATGCATGGTATAGAGGTGTGGGAAACATGGCTTGGGACCTTAAATAGACTGAAATAAGTATCCATATTTAGTTTGGTAAATTATTACAAATACACTCCATTTTTAAAATCATTTGTTTGTAAGTAATTTATAATTAGAAATCAGAATTTAGAATCAGACTGAATCTTTTGAAAAACATTATCTGCTGTAACCAGCATATTCAACTGCAATCTTAATTCATGTCATTCAACAGCTGCAAACTTATTTTTCCAGAGTTTTTCTAGCATATGGATTTAAACTCTATGTGTAAGTTTTCACAATCAGTCAAGGTCAAATTTATCTTTGAAGTAAAACAGTTTTTTCAATGAAATGTTAAAATTTGCTAGACCTTAAATGTGATTAATTATGAAATCTGAAGTTTTGATAATTTTCTCATCATCAGCACTGATCTAAAAGTAGAAGGTTTTTTGAAGTCTCCAGCTCTGAATACATTTGCCTCACATTTTCTTTTGAAATATTTCATTTAATGCACCCAATGTCATTGCAGCCTGCTGTCTTTTATTCTCTACCTGACTGACAAATTTTCAGGTTAGCTGACCTTAAAATCAAACTTGTGCAGTACCATGACACTGATTTCTCTTTTTTTATCTGGCTTGGTATTCTCACATAATTACTTTAGGAAAAGAGACAGAACAAGATTTAAAGTTTGCTTGATCAGTTGTATGACTTTCTGCAGTGATGGCTTTGGAACACTTCTAGTTACTCTGTTTTGTTTTCAGTACTTTCATAAATAATGTCATAACTCTTTCTTCTCTTACTTAATCTGATTTTGTTCATCAAAAATTATCTCAAATGATAAGTTCTCTTGAACAGATAAACCCAGCCCTTCCAATCTAGGAGTACAAAACTTTTTTTCCTTTTAAGGTTTGATTTTTCTAAAATTGAAATGGTCTCAAGTTGTGGTCTGGAGTTGCCTAGATATTTACTGCCCATGTGTATCCATGTAGCGTGTTCACATAACCAAAATAGTTATTTTTGCCTTCACAAATAGAACTCATAAAATATCTGTTTGTGAAGTCAGGCCTTTTTATAAGTGAGCTAATGAGTTATTCTCATCAAGCAATAATTTACTGCAGTTAGGCGGATTGGAAGGGAGATAAGGAAGGAAATAACAGCAGAAGGTTCTGTAATGTAGTTTCAGCTTTCCAGAGGACTGCCAAGATGGATGGACAGGAAAATGGGGGAGAAAGAAAGAGAGAGCTGAAGGCAGAGAAAAGCTAATGAGAACCAGTATTAAAGAAGTAGTACCCTGGTGTCAGTGAGGGAACTCTTTGGAGCTCACTGAGGACAGTCACCTGTGAAACTCCCAGCAGGGACACACCCAGGGAGATGGCTTGTTGGGCTGTTATCCCTGAGTATGAAAGTCCCACAGGACAACTCTGCTCTTGTTTTCATCCTTGTACCCCCTGGGCTCATTTCAGCTTACTGGTGGTATATGATTAACAACAGAGAAACAGGATGGAAAGGGCCCAATATTTTAAACAGAAATGTTGCCCTTCATTTTGCCATAAGTTAGTGGTTTATATGTGGATGTCTTAGAATTTTCTGCAACTTGTTCCATGTGGGAAAGAATAATAGCTAAACAGAATTTTCTTTTTTATATGAAGAAAATGATCAGGAAAGTTGAACATAATGATTTCATGCCGTGACTATAATGCAAACACATACTTAACCATCATTGTCTCCTCTTCATATAATAACTGAAAACATCTGTATTGTGCACTGAAACATTATATGCTGCATTACAATTAGAAATGTGCTGAAGTGTTGTATTGGGTGTTTATTTATGGGCCATGAAAAGTAAGATTTTCTGCGCCTCTCAAGTACAGCTAAATAGCCATAGGTAGAGTACTGAAAATTTTGGAACCCAGCAGTCACTGTGGGAATGACTTCATTATTCACCGAAGGAGGTTTTTCCAGCAGAGCTGAGTTGCTGACAAACAATAATAAACATTACTGAAAGTTGGAAACAAGAACTCAGGCATGTTGATTCTGACTGTAAAAAATGGTCGCAGGATGTGGAGGGCAAGGCTCTCTGGAAATGACAAGGTACCACAGTGGAGGGATCCCATTAGAGCTGTGCACACACATTTTCTCTGTTGACACAGAAGTGTTCTGACAGGCTCAGCAAACAAGCAGCTTCTCCTCGCTGCTTTACCTGTTGCCACAAGCAGTCTAGAAACAGAAATGTATTTTTAATGGGCACACAAATGCTTCAATGATGCAATGCACTCTGGTGGGGACATAGCAAATGTCTCCTTGGTGTAGCTTCTGAGAGCTTCTTAGCATGAAAGGTATCACTGTGTCTTTTGCTGAAGCACTTGACAGTTCATGACCATAGCATAAAATATTATTTGAGATTAATTATATAATATTTGCTTTGTCTGCCTGGTATTTTACTGGTTTTTGAAAGAGTGCGATTGCTTTAAAGAACTCACTCCACAGTTAATTAATTTTGTAAATAGCTACCAAGTTACTTCCAACCTGAGCAGATAGAAAATGCTCAGTATTTTTTCTCTGGAGCTTTGTTTTTTCTCTCTCCTCTGACTCTGGCTCAAAGTTTAAAACCAAAAAAGTGTAAAGCCCTGGCCTGTGCTCATGATGGTGGTGTTCACAAAGAAGGACACAAAGAGTTTACGGAGCCAGTTTCTCGCTGAGCAGCAGAATGAGGAAAACCTATGCCAACTGGGGATTCAGGCTGTGATTGTTATGTGATCCTTGCAAATATATTTACAAGAAAGAAAGAATGAATTTTACCAATTGCCTGAATGAAATGAAATTTATTATTTTCTTTGTCGTGGCTGAAGCAATTTGACTGGCTTACATTTTCTCTGGCCATTGAATATGAAAGTTACTTACTGTCTCAGGTTTGAGTGCCTTTGGCTCTGCCAGAAATTGCTGATTGACTTTCAAAGTGGATCCAGATTTCTCTCAGAGAGGTCAACAGATATGCAGGTTTTCTGGAAGTGCCCCAATTAAACATGCATCATTTGCACTGATTTTCCACATGATTATCTCAAATAGCCATGGAAAGGCACAGTTATCAATCAGGAGAGGTTGAAGGATTCAGGTCTGTACAACAGAGAAAGCTGAAGATAGGAAGAGAAAGTTCATTTTTCTTTGCTGTACAAGTGTTTACTGGGATCGTAGTTACAACGCCAAACCAAGTGTAGCTGTGAAGTAAGGCTTATTCTGTCTTTCTTTATAGTGAAAAACCAAAGGGTTTTCAGCCTGTAATGCTGGATTTTTTTGAACACAGGGTAGAGGAAATGAACTTTTAAACCAGAGGAATTCAGATCAGCTGTCTGAAGTTAAAATAACAGACTGAAAAAACAGTTGTTCACCCTGCCCACAACGTCTTTGCCGGCTGGATCCTTTTCTCTAACCTAGTTCTCACTCCAAAAATTCTCAGTGGCTTCAGGAGACAGAATAAACCTAGAGAAGGTGCATCTCCTCTGTGGTCTGTCTGTGTATCAGATTCCTTCCTGAGGCCTCTTGGTGTGGATCTGTATGGGATCCCAGTTTCCCATCTGCCTGTTGGCTCCTATCAGGCTGACGTGTTCCCAGCTGTGAGCATCACTACTTTAGTGAGCTCACCTCTTCCTCCCCTGCACATGGATCACTCTTTTATTATAATTCATTTCCCCCTGCACTGCTCCCTAAGAGAAAGCTGAAACTGTGTGATGATCCAGAATAGTAAACACAGCTGAAACTGGATGGCTAACACATGATCATCCTTTATTGTTTGTGCTCTAATCTCAGTGTTGGTGGCTGCTTTGAGCCAGAAGAGGTGGCCAGGAGCATTTTTATTCCCAAAATATGTTGTTCATATTTGTTATCACTTACCTATATGTAATGAAAAGAAGTAAGCCAGAATCAGTCTTAGCAGTAGATGAAGACCTGAAGGGACATTCCTTCTCTGGATGGTCTGGAAAACAAATCCCAGGCTGAAGTGGAGACTGGCATAGTTGTAATATCAATGCCGCACTAACAGTGCAGCCCTACAGCTTCAAGAGACTCATTGCTGCTAATGAATCAGTTAGAACTGGCTCATATTCTATCCAGACACACCATGGTTGTCCTCTGGAAGCCACTCTGCACTAGATACAAGGGTGATGGAAGCTCCTTGTCCTTCCAGGTGGAAGCTGCTTCTCTGTGGTTGCTTAAAATACTTGGTGAGAGTTTTGTGGAAATGTGAGATGATGCACACACGTTTTCTCAAAGGCAGTGCTGAGTGATGTTTCCATCTGCCAGGACTTGATCCTACACACTGCTGGCATAGCAGTTCCTCTAAACATACTTCCTTTCCCTGCAGATGCCTACCTGGATTCCTACTTATATAGATATATGTCAAGCTCGTGTTCTGCATTCCAGGACTCCTTTTTTGCTCCCTTTCACAGCAGGAAAGAGCTCCAGCTTCCTGGTTATGCAACAAGAAAGGTGTAAGGTAAGGTAAAAGTGCTGAGAACTGACCAGGAAATTACAGGTTTATTCTATGTTTAGTGATTTAGTATTTAATAATATCTTAGAAATTTCAGCTTGAGCTGAAAAATGGAATTTTCATGTCAGTAAAGGATTACACTGATTTGGCTGAGTCTGATTTATGTGGGAAATGCAAAAGTTAAAGATGTCATCATTGAAGTTTTTGTCACCCCATGAGAAACATCCTTCTTTTCTCCATTACTGCAAAGAATCAAGGGGTTATTTGGCTCCCCAGAATTCAATAATACCAAACATAAAAGCAGAGTCTGATCATGTATATTCAACCCATGTATTCACAGGAATCAGATTGTACAAACCCCATCACTCAATTGATAGTCTTAATTATCTAGTTTGCATCAGTCTAATTTATGTAACAAAACCAAGCTGCTCCGTAATTCCCTGCTAGTATGGGATAGAATAACTCCATCAAACCCAACAGACCTACGTCAGCATATGCCAGTAAGGAATTTAGCTTTAAAATTCCAAGGAGCAATATGGCACATGATTCACTTTGGTTCACATTTTTCCCAAGGTCTTCTGTAAAATAAATTTATTTTTAGTTCAGAAGAGAAATGTTTGTACAGACAGAATTGCATGTTTGTACAGACATTCCTAGAGATCCAAAAAGTATCTTTTTGTCTTCAAAAAGTAAAATACAAACCAAACATCCTCAAGAGAGAAAACAAAAGAGCAATTGCTGTGCTTGATCCAGCATCATATTGGATGCTTTTTTGTTGATGCAGCTGTTCCAGTGTCTTCAGCTACTGGTGATGGACCAGAAGGAAGCAGAAGTCAATGGACAAATTTTGGTTACTCTACAATCTCATTTTAGTATATGGAAGTAAAATAATTTCAAAGACAACAAATTCAGAGAAGCTGATTAAAACAGATTTTTATATAACACTTTTAACACTCTGAAGTTGCTCAGTTTTGTTTCAAACTGAAGAGATTCCTTGGCAGATTTTAGACAAAGCTTTCATTGATTCAGTGAATTGAGGATCTACAGAACGAACAGGAAACATTAAAGATGGCTTATTGCTTGTCACATTTTTTTGAGGAGACTTTGGAATTTCTGTCAAAGATTATGAGCTATAGATCAGTTCACACTAAATATTCCTGAAACTGCTGTGTCAGATCCTCAGAAAATGTTCAAGACCATGGTATTTTTAAAGTAATTATTATTGATGCAGCTAATGATCCTGAAATGAAAAAGTGTCAATGGTGAAATCCAAGCTTACAAGAGAAATATCCACATAATTCCAAGATCAAACTGTACAAAAACATTTTAAAAAATATACGCATGGTTTTGTCCCTCTAGCTCAATGTGAAATTTCAATTCTAATTTTGTTTTGTCTTTACTTTTAAAGTTAATTCTTTAAAAATAAGGTGGTTTTGGTAAATAAATTTCACAGGAAAAGAAACTTATAGATTGGAAGGATTTGATAAAAATTTGTAATTAATTAGTATTGTGTTTTGGATTAGTTTTATTGTTTTTGGAAGTACAGTGCAGTTTCCAATTTTTCTATTACCTTAGAAATATACATAGTCACTATTTATGAACTTGTCTATGATAGGTTTTTCATTTTTATAAATGCATACAAACTTTTAACTTTTCTTTTTACTCTAATTCTAGAGAAACTGTGTTAAATTTTGTGAAGAAAAGAAGTACAGAAAAAAAATTTATACTGTTACCTTTGGTCAGCATTTCATTATGCTGCTCAGATACCAATGCTGGGTATCATGAAAAACAGCAAGCAATACTTCCTTTGAAGTCTAGCAAATAGAGAAATAGCTTCCAAGACTTAGAATGCACCAGCTGTAAACACAAGTGCCTACCCACAGGCAATTACTGCACATTCAGAGTGGCAGTACAGCTCTCTGTATTATTAAATAACTTTCTGAAAACCTAATTTGCAGGGCAGTTTGATGATGTGACAGGGAGAGGAAGAAGGTTAGGATAAAACCTCTCTCCACTCAAGGCAGTGGTGGCTGTGGTTTTCAATACCATAACTATCCAGCGAGGAGCCTCTCGCCTCCGCACGCGCCCATGGTTAATGTGCACAATGTCCCCGTGCTCACGGGGTGAACTCCAGCCCATTAGGGCACTAATTTGATCTCTGGCACACCCTTATTATAACCACCACAATGAGCATGCCTCTGCCAGGAAGCTCCTGCACCTTATTTCCCATCTGATGGAAAGCTCAAGAAAAATCCCCTAAAAACAGTCTTTAATCTCTTGCATATCAACCAGTTTGTAATACAGATATAAACCCCAAATTAGTGCCAATTTCATAAGAAAGCCATGTTAACTCTGGTGACGTGTCAGGGAATAGAATAGGTGTATTTTTGTATTTTTATCTATCGAAGATCACCTAAATGTTCTTTTCACTTACCATAGGTATGCATTGCACAATCATGGGCACAATAATAGTTCAGAAGAAAGAAAAGACCACCCAGAAATGCTGATGAAAATGAAATAAGGTAACTTTTAAATAGAGGGGGGAAAAACTGGAAAAATCTGCTGTCTATCCTTCAGACTAAAGTCCAAATAGTTACATTCGAGAAATATAATTTCTCTAAGATGACTGTGAAGGAACCAACAGAAAACGCATCCCGAGGAAAACTGGATGCAAGATGTGGGAATAAAGACCGCATGATTCTTTCCATCACAACTTCTTGCTCTGTCAAAAGTTGCTTTATTCATATTATTAAGTGGTATGATCTGTCAAGCTACAGGAGGTCTGGGAAGCTGGGGAGGGCTGGGAAATGTACCTCCTACTAGTCACTGTTTCCTTTTAAAGAGCTTCAGATCTATGGAAAGGGCAGCTTTAGGAGTACTCTTGGAAAGAACCTAAAAGAAGAGTGAAGAGATATTCTGTTAATGTAATTAAGAACTGAGTGGGGGAAAAGGTAGTTCATAAGAGGAAAAAAAAAAAAAAAGAAAGAGGATTGAAGGAAGCAAAAAGATAAATGCTTATGCTTTTTCAATCATTGTGTGTATGTAGATGACCAGTCCTAGCAAATATATGGTATTGCACCTGCTCAGAATACACATCAGGCATAATTACAAAAGGAAAATTTGGTGGTTGTGGCATCACATGGCTGAGAAGGGTAAAAAAAAAAATCTCATCAGGAGACAGAAGAAAGCCAAACATTTCCAAGATGTGTTTGCTACCATTGCATTTTTAGCTCTCCTTAGAAGGAGGTGCAGGTTGATGACAACCCAAATGAACAGCTCTGGCATAATGCCACAATTCAGAGGAAAGCCTGATAGTTGGAGGCATGCTAAAAACACTGGGCTTGGTTCCACACTCTGTCAGAACAGCACTTGGATGGTTGGAGACGTGGGTTTCCCGAGGCTGGCTGTGGATCCAGGACTCAGTGCTTCATACATGTGGCTTTAATCCACAGCACTGGCATCAGATGCTGCAATGACCTCATGGCTCTCGAATGCCCACCATAACAGAGCTTCCCCATCCCAAATTGCCCTGGCAACCTCTTTTTCTCATAACACCAGGGACAAAGAACAGGATGGCAGCTGAGTACCTCTACACAGGAGAAACCCCCAGCTGGGGTTAACCTTTGCTATTCAATGGGCAGAGTCAATCACATGGTGAAAAATGTTCACAGCAAAGCAGAGGATCTTATCCTTTGTGCTTCATGAAGGACTCTTGTCCAATCATATATTTACTTACATACCTGTTACAAATCTTTTTGCATGATATTCATGCATGAAAAAAATGGCAAGGTTTGTATTCCACACAAATAAACATTAACTGTTTTAGCATCATGACCCTCCCCCTACCCCCCTAATTCCCCCTCTACCTTTGAGAATAAAGTAATTTTATGCATTCTCTCCTATCCTGGGCATGAAAAAGTAAATGCTGTATTACCCCAACTTAGGTAACCCTTAGGATAATTTTTTAAGCAGCAGGAAGCTAGGCTATCTGGCTGGGTAGATAATGATATCAGCTGCTTCCTTCCAAAACAACAGGTGCTTTGGCATAAAACTGTATATCATCATACTGAGATGATGACATCAGTTCATACTTCAGCTTAATTATAAACTACCTCCATTAATCCTCAAATAATTAAACATTTTGTGTATGGTACAAGGTGAAATATAAAAGCAAAAGGTGCCTAGCTGTTCATCACAGGGTTAAAATGGCAGTTTCTGAATCGTTTGTACTTGAGTCTGCCTATTTTAATGTAAGCTTCAGGCTGATTTTAAGCACTTGTTTATATTTTTAATGATCCAGCCAAGAAGTAGGTAAAAATAAATACTGCTAAAATTCAATGGAAACTTGATGAAATAACAAAGATATATTGATTGGAATCACATGGAATATATATGGGCATAAATACCATGCAGAAAAAAAGCAAAGATGTGAGGGATCAGGCTTTGCATGTACAAGAATAATTGGGGGATAAGTCATGGTTCATGGCCCAATAGCAGAATAAACATTGCAGCATTCTGTGTTTGCAGATTTTATGCAAGATCTTAGACTCACATTCAGAGGCAGCACATCTAAATAAAACAAGCTCTGGACAAGCAAGCACCATTTATTGAAACATGTTGATTGAATTTTGTAAAAAAGAAGCATTAATGAAAGCAATATTAACATAATTGAATTTATTTTTTAAATCAGTTCACACAGTACAGAATCACTTGAAAACTATACATTTATTCCTTGCATCTTCACAGTATCTGTGTACATGTTTATCACTGTTTCAAAACTCAACAACATATTGCTCAAATTTTATTTGATATAAAAATTATTAGACAGAATAAACTGAGAGCAGAATTTGTAGGCTAAAAGAGCAGAGGAGCACAGCAGATAAAACGTTATGTTCTTCGGCCTTTAAAATATAGCACTGACCTTCTTTAAAACAGATGCTATCTTCAGGAGCCAGATGTGTCTCCAAGCAAATTAGTTATAAGAAATACATCCAAGGACATAGCCATTTAAGAATCAATAAATTATGCATTTGTCATTTGTTATTGTTGAGGCTTACGCTGACATCTTTGACATGAACAAAAGAGTCTCTGTCCACAGTAATAGCATTAACAATTTAACAGAAGTGGTTTTATACCAAAAGAGAAGTGGTTTGAAGAAATTACTGTTTATCACCATGTACATATACACACCTTAATTATTCATTGCATGCCCACTTACCAGCCTACTTCCTGTTATGTAAGTTGTGCTAGATTAAAAAGTTAGAGGTTGGGCACAACTGCTGCTATTTCTACCCACTTCAAACTGAAACAAAGACAACAACACTAACAATTATTTTCTATTAAAACAATCAAATCAGGAAAATTTTGTTTATTGGTGGCACGTTATGAGAAATTTCTACTAAGGAGAATTTTATTTTTCTAAAAGAAAAAGCCATGGTGGAATTTTTTTTTGTGGGTTTAGTTGAAACATTTGGATGACCATATGGAACTCTTAGTGGTGCCATGGGACCATGCAGCTATGAAATCTGATCACTATCTCCCTAGTGACAGCTGGAGCCTTTACACCATCAGAAAATTTTCAGACTTCTAATTTGTCATAACTACCTCCTGTGGAAAGAAAATATGTTATGTAGTTAGATACAAGAATCTGAGTCTACAGTACTACACATATCAGCTTCTCTTCCTTTTAGCTTTCAAGCCTTAAATTAATTTCTTGCATCTTATGACTCATTGATGCAAGAAATAAAACATAAACACAAAAAGAATTTAAAAATATGGGATCTTGTGAAATGGGGGTTACCTCTGCTGTATAGTTGTACTGGAGAATGACTCATTTTCAAAAACCCACTTATGTAACAAATGTTGATGCACAGACTTCCAAGTTTCTTTATATTGAAGCTTTCTCTTCAGTTTTACCCTGTTTAGCAAATTAAATTGTAGCTTTGCAATGGTTTCCATTATTTTTTAATTTCTAATGTTCATTCTTTTATTGCCACATCAGGCCTGAAAGGAAAAAATTCAGAGTCACTTTTATTAGAAGAGCTCACAGGAGAAGGGGATGAGATCTCCCTGCCCTCTTCAATCACCACTGGAGAGGAAAAAGCTCCCAGAAAACAGGTATCCTTTTGACATTCAGAAATATAGGTGTCCACTAGGCAGTCACTTTTGAAAATAGTGGGAAATGTGCTTCTGTCTCTCTGTATATCTGTCTGTGGGGGCAAATCCAGCAGAGCTGAGAATCACGTACCCATGTTTGTTTGTTGCATAGCCTTGGCTTGGTTTCTGGTCTCTCAGGGTACTTTCAGAAGTTTGTGAGTCATAGCTCAGCGACTGTGAGCAGGATAAAAATGTAAACATATGTTATCATTTGTTTTTTTATGGTCATTCTGGTATCCTTGCTAGCCAAGCATCAGAAATGGGGCACGGATACTGCTGGTTCATACCATGGCTGCTATTGGTTTGCCTTTGTGATGGATGTAGAGAAGTTGAGTGCTGTATGGAGAAGCAGTTGAGTGTTGTGTAATCTTATTGACAAGAAGATTGCTGGGTTAGAATCCCAATCCTAGTGCTGCTTGTGACTCTTGAACTTTCAGCTCAAGTCAGTACTTCACAAAGTTAATGAACAACAATGACACTAAGCTTCTAATGAGGGATCCAACATTATCTTTCTCCCAAGCCAGTTTTTTCTATCATATCTAACTATTCTGGATGGTATAAAAGAAATCTAGGGGTACTGATCTCAGACAACTGAAGAAATCCTGTGATTATATATGACTATTGATTACATCAGAAAGCAAACCTGAGGTAGATCCTAATTAATTCCAGACTGATTTTCTGTAGAAGAGAACTGGAAGAAGAGAGGCTGTGCAGCCCATGTGACAGAAAAAAACACTGGATAAAAGGCACTTACTGTTCCAGTATGAATAGTGCAAGACAGTCTTAGGAAGATATTTGCTTACATTACCAGAAATGATAAAAGACTTTCCATTAAAAAACGATGAGGAAAAACTGTGCATACCCTAGGAGAAAGGAAAGAAACGGCAGGGATAGCATCATGCTATGTAGCAACCTGCCACCAACTTAGAAATGGACAATAATGACAAATGGACACAGGGGATAAAACCCCAAACACACTGTGAGGAGTTATCTTGGGCAGATGCACGATGTGCTGCGTGTATTGCTGACAGTTACCCAAGGTTTCTGCTTTTTCTACACATTGACAGAGTTTGTACTGGGTGGCATACCAAGGAAATATTTTGATTTGAAGCTGAGCACTGCAATTGTTTTTTCCTTTCCTTAGGAAACAAACCATGATATGTAGGTTGACTTGGAAGCTCATATTTCATGGTATGTTGTTCCCTCTCCATCTTGTTGTTGCAAAGCTTCCTTTTACTACCAGGGCCATTCCCAGATGCCCTGGAGTCCCGATGCACATCATTCATACCATTTTTAAGGCATATGAAGTACCAAGAGAGGTTGGTAAAAGGAAGAAATTGTGTGGAACATGGACACATACAGCTGAAGATTTTTCATTCACAGAACTGCAGCTCTAGCTGCACGTTTGGCAGATTAAATCAGTGCATTATTAAAGCAGTCTTAGGTCCAAAATGAGCTTAACATGGGTTTGAAATATGGCTGCTCTGGTCTCCTGAAGTCCTGCCATATTAATAATACAGACATTTCACCTTAATTAGGTGGTTGATGGCAGTGTACTCTGCTTGCTCAGCTAGGATGTCATCCAGCAGCACCTCCAGGGCTCAGGCCACCGGAAGATGTTCCAAACAGAAATCCTGTGGGGTTTGCTTTTGACTTTGGTCTCAGAGGACTCCCTTACCCCACTTGCCTGCATGTGATTCATGAAGTAGTCCCCTGTAGATACCCACAGGAATGAGCATTCCCGTATAAAACCAGCCTTGTGTCTTGCTTTTGCCTTGGGCTTGATCCTGAGTATAGAGTTAAAATATTATTTCTTGCCAAATTATATGGTAATTTTTGGTTGCAGAAAAAGATTAAACAAGGATTCATTTTATCATGTTGAGTTCTTTTCCTATTTTTAGCATGCTGGAGTTTTTTTACCATCAACATTTTTGTTACTTCTTTTTATTTGCTTCTTTAACCTTAGCCTTATCCATGCCAAGAGCCAGATTTTAAGGTGCTGTCCCCCCAGAAAACTTTGGTAAGTTCATTAAAGCTGAGGATTTTGGTCTTTCTTTTACCCAAGCCTATTTCACAAGAATATGAAAAATGGACCCCATTTCCCATTTTACCACTGTTTTTTTTCCAGCTACAGAACAGCAAAGTTAAAATAAGAACTGTTTAAATGTTTGAAGATGAAAGCATCACTGAAGAGCAGTACTTGTACATCTGCTTTTAAGAAGTTTCCTTAATTACAAACTGACTGAATAGATGGACACTGATTTATAGTATCAATGTATATTGTCTGTTATGTCACCTTTTAAGTACTAAGTAATTGCTGAAATCCAAAAATTGGACTGTCCCTTTTTCTTTATAATTACTGTAAGGGGGAACCATTCAAGGGACTATGAATATTCACTGTTGTTCATCTTATAGCAATAAAAGGAGGTTGAATTTTGTGGTTACTGGGGGACTGAGGGCCTTAATCACAAGGAGCAAAAGATTTCTGGAAAGGTAGATAAAATCTATGATGCCTGTGCTGCCTATTTCTGGTGCACTTTGTGAGCTGAATGAAAACCACTGTAACATTGTTTAATTAATGCTGAATTGCATGATGGCTGGCCTTAGCTCTCTAATTACTATTGGTAGTAGCTCTTCAAATTTTGATTAGTGGAGAGGTGAATCACTATCTTTGATGTGGTGAGGCAGCTTCTGCCACAAATTAAAACCAGGTAGTGAGGCTATAGATTAATTGTGAGTGTGTGGAGCAATTAGGACAGTCTACCTCCCCCTGTCTTCTGTCTGAAGTTTGTCGCCTGTGGAAAAGGTCACAGAAATCAAACCTGAATTGTATCAGTTTTGGATGAGATCTCTCTCTATATATATGTATAAATGCACTGTTTTGGGGAAAATCTGTAGTCATTCTAATTCAAAACATGTTAGATGTCATTTTCTTCCTTGCCAGCAGAAAGAGCAAGTACCAGAGAGCAATCTGCTGCTGGGGAGGGGCTGGGCAGGCTCCCTGGGCCACACAGGGAACAGCAGCATCCATCTGGAGAGCACTTGCAGGGGCTCCTGTGGGGAGCTGCAGGCTTTGCCTCACTCTGTGCTCCTGCAAATGTGTGAAACCAGCTCTAGGAAGCTGGGCAGTGGCCCCCAGATCTGCCCTCCTTGGAGCACTTGCTGCACGGCTTTGCTGGGTGGAGGCCCCTGTCACGCTGGTGATGCTGCAGGTGCCCCCAGCACACACACTGCCTCTGGGAAGGGTCTGCAAGGGCTTTGTCTGGCTTAGGTGTGAACCTGAACCAAAACATAAGAAATACTGTGCTCTAGTGTGAGATTTTAGGAGCTTTTCTTCATGATGAGTGAGGTTTCCTAATCAAGTCAGTGCCTGGGTGTCTTATAGGGGTTTATTGTGGCTCTCTTTCTTATTTTGAAGGTTTCTGTCTGTGCTGTGTCACCATGCACAGGATAAACAATCTGGAATAATAGGGAAAAAAGGCAGGTAAGAAGCAAATATATTATTGCCAGTAATTTCTGTTCTTCAGATATGATTATGAATGAAAAAAATCTGATTTCAAGAGGTTGTAATATATTCATTTTTTATGCTCTACCATCTTGTTTCCTACATATATGCTGCTCCATTATCATCTGCTTTCAGAATTTAGTGTTTGGGCTTGGGTTTTTCCTCTATTTATCTCATCCTCCCTTATCAATTCTAATTTACTCCTTTCTCTACATCCTTTGCTCCTATCCCGTGACTTACTGTCATATCTTGCCCTGATTTGTTAGTGGGAGCATGAGAAAATAGTTTCTTCTGAAGCTGCTAAATATGTCTCTCATTTATTCAGCTGGTGGGAGAGAAAGAAGAAGGAATGAGGTTCAGCAAAGTAGCCTTTGTAACCACAAGATTGTTTGCACTTTACTGCCGGAACATGCTGAGACTTGAAACCTTTGTATGATTTTTATAAGTAGAGAGGCTGTAATTGAACATTCTTGCTAGACATTAAGAAGAAATAAAATATTAAAATATTTATTTTCTTCCTTTTTATATACACACAGCTTTTGAAATCATGTGAGTGGGTGCAATTATATAAATCTCTGTGCAAATAATGAGGCCCCTGTGAACAATTTTAAAGAGAGCAAAAGGAGCCTTTTGCGTGTTCATTTCAGGGAAAAGCAATCTGGTTGGAACCTTTTACTGGAGAGTTTCACTCACCTACTGTCAAAACTGCTTTCTTGATGTCCACTTCTGATGGGTGTATAAAGCTGAAACTCTAAATAGGTTTAAATAGCACAAGATCTAGGCAAAAAATGAGACACCCCACTTCCATGTTTTGAGCTTGTCTCTGCTTTTAATATATAAAAAGTATAGATAACCATCCAGAAAAACAGGTATCCTCAAGTGCTTTTTCAAATAAAGCTATCTTCTTTAAATCAGAAGAAAGGAAATTATGTATTTTGGCACTGAGGTTCAAGCATTTTCTTCTATAAATAAAAGTGAAAATTTCATAAACACAAAAACACCAACATAATCAGCACAGAGAGCTTTGGGTGCAACAAACTACCAGCACATAAATAGCTGAAAAAGAGACAAAACTGCATGATAGGAGTTGTTGCCATTTCAGTGATCCTAGAAATGAAAAGGACTGAAAGCAGATGAAAATAAATGAAAATGACAATATGAAGAAATGTATAAGATGGTATATTTATATATAAACTGTGTTTATATAAACATAAGTAGAAAACACATGGCAATAGGAAATGTGGTACCAAATAAGTGAAAAGAAATAGCAGCTAGAAGCTTTTATTTCTGGATCGTTCAGCAAGGGTACAATGACAAGGACCTGCACGTTACCAAGGCAAGAGGAACTCAAGTCTATACACATAAAGACTCCTGTTTTCTATTGAAATAATGTTTGACAGAAGAAAGGCCAGTTATAACCATTAATCTGGTTCAATTTTACTACAATTTATGGCCCATGAGAACAAAATAAGTCTATTGAAGTACATGACAGCAGCAGTACATGAGTTCGTGCTTAAAAATATTATTCTCAATGTTGGGACATCTGGGCAGCCAGATCTAATCGTATTTCTTTTCTCTGCCAGAACTAGAACATCTGACATCGGAGTTATTTGTTCAGACATTTCTAAATAGATAGTGCCAGATAACTGACTATAACCAAAATCTTTCCTTTTTTGACATTATTTGGATGGATCTCCAGTTCTAAAAATCCCGTCATTGTTAAAGAAAAAAATGATAATAATAAAAAAAAAGGGCAGAAAGAAAAAGGCATGTTAAATGTGAACAAGAGCCCCACAGCTAGACTTCCTGCCTCACTTTTGATCCCCTTTTTGTTGCCTGTGAGGTGCAAAGGAGCTGGTGTCTGATCACAGCTGCTTGCTGGAGGATCCTCCAGAGGTGGGGAGGTCCAGACGGGGTAAAGGGATGGAGCTGGGTCCTGTTTGCAGCCTCCCAATCCCTGCCAGACAGCACAGGCCATGCAGTGTCCATGCCATGTGTGTACCTGCAGCCTGTGCCCTGCCTGCATGGGCTGGGCATGAACCCTGATGGGATTTGTAGGCTCCCCATTTGCTCTGGCTCTTCCTCAGTCATTTCTGGGTTTAGACCATTCTTGTCAGTCCGTTTGTCTCATCACACTTCTTGTTTTCCTGAGAGAATTTAATGGAGTGTGGGAGTTCTCATAATAATCTCCCAGGTTCCATATTTATTTTCCTTAGCTTGCAGGAATGCTAAGGCAAACGGAGAGAAAACAGAACTTGATCTATTTAAATAATGCTTAGTACAGACACGTTTTGATCCACATGGAGAGGAAAGAGTAAAAAGACAGGTGAAACCCAAGCAAAATGAAGCCTTGTGGAACTCTGCCTGCTCCACAGCCCTGCCACATGCTGGTCATTAGTAGATTTTACTGATACTTTATGGCCAGTTGTCTAATTTTTGGCATTCACCCTACTCTTAGAAGTTTATTGCCATACTAGAGTGGCATACAGGTTTAATGGGATTTTCTTCTTTGGTAACAGTGTTGGAAGTAATTTCTGATTTGTTGTATTCCAGGGCAGACTATTCTGAGAAATGTGTTAGCTCTTTGAAAATATTTAACAGTGTCATCCAAGGTGGACTGACAAATTTTGGACTTAATTCTTTAAAAATCTGTATAGTACAAAATGTTTTAAAGTTTTTTACTAAGATATGCTCATTTTTCAACACATTCCAGTATTTATTCACATCCAAAATATCCATCTGTTTTGAAGAAAAATGTAAAGTGAAAATGAAATGTTCTTCGTTTTTGAAAAGCTCCATTACCCTAACTGTTTTTATCACTAGTGAGAATTTTTCACTCAGCTTCCTACACTTTGAGCTGGACCAGTGCCAGAGCCCACTTCTATGTGTAACACATATTGTGAGTATGCAGAATGGCTTGCTAATTAATCAAGAAACAGGGAGGTGGTGTAGTCAGACTTCTTTCCTGGAAAAGGAATTGGTAGCAGAGATGACTCCAAAGCTGGTTCAGAGGAGGCTTCTGGATGGTGGAACCAGAGAGAAAGAGGCACCTTCACAGCCTTCCTGTTGAACAGAAGGTCTCGTGATGTATGGAGCCGTGTGTGATGGTGATGCTCCCTGTGGCTTGTTTTCTGGTTACAGATTAATTTGCTTTATGTTCATCTGTCTGGCATGTGACAGTTAATTCATTTTCTCCTCAAACAGAGGCTAAAATTCTGCCACACGACCTAGGGTGAAATCCTGAACCTCCTGAAGTTGGTTCAAGAAGAGCCTTGCCCTTAACTTCAGTCACATCAAGATTTAATCTTTATTCTTTGCTTCTTTGGGGCCAAGCTGTCATCTGAATGACTCACAAATACAACCCCCTCAATTTCATTGGGATACAGAGTGAAAGTCAACTTAGAATTGAATGTACCAAGATTTTTAGTCTGAACTCATGTAATAGCAGCTATATGAAATTATAGTCAGTTCACAGACGTTTTCCAAAAGTCTATATTTATTGTTTTAGTATGTAAATGCATTACTCAATAATATTTTCTCTTTTTGCAGGGGAAAAACAAGCTAAAATTCATTTAAAAATTAGTATGTTGGAGTGCAAAAAACAGTGGAGGGAAGGGAGAAATATAAAAAGTGTGCTAAGTCAATTGATATTTTACAAGATGTTTCAATTTGGCCCAAGGATTTTAGACTACTTTAATCAGATCACAGCTGGGCCCTTTTCTATGAATAGCCTTTTTAGGTTAATTATTATAAAATCTCTCTGGTCTATTATAACTGAGGAGATAGCACATTCTGTAAATGAAAGTGGTAGGCTGATAAGATACATTTTTTTGGCATTAAGTAACCATGCCTATCTTAATTACAGTAAAAATCTTTCAGCTGAAGGCAGGTTGACTTAACTAACAAGCAATTAAAACAGGTGAAACTATTTTTGGGAGGCAACACTTGGCTACCTGATAAGTGTAATGAGATCTTTCTATCCTTGCAGCCTTTTTCCAGAAGCCTTGAAACACAGAATGGATGTAGTGACTGGATTCAGAGAAATGGTATGTGGCTTTTTTTTTATATAGCACAGCATTGTTAGATTTTTTTTTTTTTGTAAGAGGTGAAGGGGAGTAATGTTGTACTGCAGGCATCAATATGGTGTTTTCACCTTCATTTGCTTCTTCAGTAGTGACTAGGGAGAATAACCATCTAACCTTTTAATGAAAATTTCAAGTAAGCCTACAAAAACTTTGAGACTTCTCAATGACAAAACTTCATCATAAAGAACCCACAGGTGATCTGAAACAGGTATGGAGCACTCAGAGGGGAGGGGAGTGCTAAGGTGCACTTTTCTGAAATAAATGGGGATGTTTGAAGGAACATGAGGCTTAAGTTTGAAGGTGATGTGGCAGCGAAGATCTGGAGGCTTTTGGGACAGTGGAACTTCTTTTGTTGTGGTCCTGTGTGAGCTGCTGGGGTGGGTCTGGCTCTCAGAAATGTACCTGAGCGAGCAGAATGGCTCAGGGAGCTGCAGCTGCTGCTTTAAAGTTGTTAGCAAAGTTCAAATAAAGTGTAAAGCTCAGTGCTTGCAGCATTTGGTTAATAGTAGGCCATTCCAGCATTTCACACATAAAGTATGTCTTGTTTAGGATTTCTAACACAAAGCAACACAGCATGAACCAGAGAAGGGAATACATTCCAGATGACTAAAAAAATGAAAAATAGCATGGTAAGCAAAGATGAGGCTATGACTAATCAAATTGGCTAGTGGAGACTATTATACTGCATTAAGTACTGAAATATTGTGTACCAAAAGAAAGCTGGCAGGGCTGAATTAGTAAGGATGAGTCATTTATTAAAACTCTCAGGAAGAGGAGGTAAGGCAAAGGGACATAAGGTGAATGGAGCATAAAAATTTTTATGAAAATGCAATTAATCTTATCACTGAAATAGGACAACAGAGCCTTCTGTTTTCAACTTCTGCTTTGCTACTGTGGATCATGACACTTTATCCTGTTTTTTATCCTAAATCAGTAGGAGGAATATTAACCCAGTCTCCCAAAACTAAAATCTTGAAGTACAAATAAGTGATATATGGTTCCCTTGCTATGTCTGTCTTCTGATTTTGGACTTTATAACTTTTGAAGTGGGTGCTAATCTTGTCATCATAACCTGGTTAATAATAAGCTGAAGCCATGAAGCTGGAAATGCTGGAGCAGTAGTGACTCAATTAAATAAGTCGTGTGATATTCCTCTTAATTATGATAATAATGAGCTCACAGTGAAAGACTAGTGAGTGATAAAGGAATTTGCAGTAATGTAAATATGACAGTGAACCATGAGGATGATGCCTTGTGAGAGCTCCTGGCAGCCTGTGCAGATGGCAAAGCTGGTGGCACTGGTGCTCCCCTCTCCCCTGGCATCTCCAGGCACAGCCCAAAGCAGCCCCTTCTAAAGCAGTGCTGGGCTCCAGGCACAAACTGATGGGGCTGCACGTGGGATTTTGGTGTGTTTTGATTGTTGGTAACTCAGCCACAGCTACTGTTAGCTGAGAGAATTTAGTCTTGGCAAACTTGTGGGGATTTGGGCTATTTTGTCTTCAAGACAGACTCTTGGCTATTGCTGTAAGTATTGCTGTGCATAATATTTTATACTATTCTGACTAATATCCTTGTAGAGAAGGGATTGAGACATTGATGCCTGGTTGAAGTTTACTCTATGTAGTAATACAACATCCCATCTTTTAAAAACAAGCAAGACTGAGTGCTTTTGAAGAGCGTAATTTGCATTAGACAATGATGGATCATTCACTGGGACCTTTTTTTTTCCAATCCCTTCAAGCGTTTATTTTTTATTCTTTAATTGCAGATGACAAAAGACACAAGTAGCACATACTTTTAATCTGCAGGTAAATGGATTGGAATATTGAAGGAAACCAGTTTAAGCAGTCGGACCCCACCCACACCGTAGGAGGTTGTTCTTTGTTTCTCAGCTCATTATTAGTGTTTAAGGAAGCAAAAAATGAAAAAATTGAACTCCAACCCTAGAGAGGAAGGGAGAATATACTACTTCAACCAATAGGTTCTGTGCAGCTCAATTAACAAGGTAACAATATATTTCATCTGTCAGAAATGTTTATCTTCTCACTAATTAGCAAAGCAACACCACGTTTTGAAAGGAATGGTAGCTCATAAAAATGCTTGCATGCACAGATGCCCTGTGCAGATTGCATCACTCAGTGTGCCTGGGACATGGGTTAAGTGTGGGACAAGGGGACAGGGTAACTTTGCTTTCCCCCTTTTCCGCAGTCATTACCTCCCTCGCTGCTGCCTTTTGTTTCCACTTGCTGGAAAAGTGAAAGGGTGGAGGGAACTGCTGCAGTAGGCCTTGCCCTTGCCCTCTTTGTTTCTGCTAGTCTTAATTAACCTCTCCCTAGGTTCACCAAATTTGTGATTAGAAATTTTTTTAAGTTGGGCTTATGCTCGCTAAGCAGGTTTTCTCATAGCTCTACTTGAAACCCCATTATTACCAGTTTGAATGCTGCACTGTTTGTTCTAGAAACCCATCTTAGTAATTTATCCCATATCTCTATTTTCCCCTCATGGAAAATACAATTATTTTAATTCTTCTAATTGTTTTTCATTTCCTACACTCCAAATTTGTCTCTTTCCCCCAGGCATCTCTTCATCTTAGCTCATTGACTGGAAAGGCCTTTTTGGCTCTTTAGTTCCTTATCTCTATTCCAAATGGACTAATATTGTACAGTGTTCAATAAAAAAAATAATTTAATTTGTTATTTCTTGCATCATGCAGTTACAAAATTGGCAGTCTTTTAAGATGATTTTTTAGATTTGGGGGTGTTAAGTGCATCTCAAATTGAGATGTCAGTTTTAATGGAAAGTTATGTGGAACTTTGGGTAAGAATGAGCATTTGAACAGTAACACAGGTATAAACCTGCCTTGTTGTTCAGCCCTGCACACAGCAGGGAAATGGGGGGCACCTCCTTGCTTTGTGCAGGAATAACTATCCCACTGTTCCCCAGCTCCCATGGAGAGTAATCAGAACATTATATTCTCAATTTCTTTATTCTTTTAGTTGTTTTGCTTAATCTCATGTAATAGGCAATTAACTTGATTTGCCTTCAGAGCTGGGGAAAAGTATAAATAAACCTGGCAGAAGAGCAAAGTGGGAAGCACAGAGGCTGGAGTCACAGAGATGTCCTGTGTGAGCAACAGGAAATCAATTGCCATATGGCCAGTTATAAATAGGGCCATCACACAGCCTCGTTGTCTTTGACAGCTCCAGGTTCTCTGCTCAAGGTTTCTGTGTGCAGACTTTTTTCATCTCAGACACTTCTTTTAGGCAGAGCTGAAAGAGGTTTTGTTGGAGGTTCTGGAACCAGCTGCTTGTGTTCTGCTGGGAGAAAGAGGGAGCTGCTGACAGAAGGAAGAAACAGCCTGCTGGTGGGACAGGGCAGGAGAGGGCCATCCCCTGAAAAAAGAGAAAAAGGGATGGAGGTCTTGGGGTAGAGTCCCCCAGAAAGGCCATATTTCTTTAGAGATGTCATCTTTTTACTTCTAGAGATCCTTTCCTACTGGACATTTTTGCTCATGATTGCCAAACCAGGGTCTTAGCAGTCCAGCTGGGCTTTTGTGTCCTCAGCTCTGTTTCTGCCTGAAAAAATACAACAGTTGCCTTTGGGCAAGTGGTTTGGAGGGAGGTGGTGTGAGTGACACCATCACACAGCCTAGGGACGCAGAGACAGGCTAATGCCAGTGTGCAAGGGGATATTCCCAGCCAGGGAACTCTGCTCTGGCAATTGTACCTTCTGTGTGCTTTCCCTGCACCACTGGCTCTGCTCCCAAGGTGTGGTAGTCCTGCTGAAGATGGAGAGGTGAGGTACTATGAGTGAAAGCAAAAGAGAAGATAATTATAAGGATGTGGTAAAAAAGGTCAGAAATTATGATCCTTTGTCCTTAGAAACGCTCAGTTCTATGAGGCAGCTGAGTGGGTGTTTCCAGGACTGCAGCACAAAAACTGAGTTAAAGGCATTGCCTCAGTCCTTTGGGTGTGAGCTGCTGGATTTGGCGCCTGTGAGCACAGCTAAGTGACCAGGTTAATAGGCAGGACATGCAGGTGAGGTTCCAGGTCATAGAAAAATGTCAAGGTTTAATGAACTTTGCAGCTTTTTTGTGCATTGTATTTATTTTCTACATAGCCCTGGCCTCTTTACTTTTCCTTTAGCTCACACATGACTTTTGTTGATTAACTGAGTATCTGGATGTCAGGGAGGCTTCCAAGAGCCCTCACACAAATGGTCACAGGGTCCTGCTTTTGCTTTCAGAGTGTACAGGCAAGCTCTGGCTTTTCTTTTGTTGAATGTCTTGGAATGCAATCTCTGCTTGGAGACTTGAAATGGAATTACACCCACTATATCATCCAAATTTGTCATATATAAATATAGATGTTGAGATGATTAAACACATTAGCAATTTTCAGTGGTTCTTTAATTCCATCATTCATTATTTTTATTTGATGAACCACTTTCTTATGAAACTTATTAAAATGTTGGTATAAATCTATTCTGAATTCCCCTGATGACTATGTTTATACCAAATGATATTCATAATGATCTACTTTTGAGACTGCATTAGAAATGTGCACTGGCTTCTCAGTTTGTGAGAGGCTGTGTATAGCTCCCATAAGGAATAATGACTAAGATTTCCTTTCTACATTAGGGAGCTGCAGCCACTCATGTGGCTCATCCCCTGCCTAAAGCCCCCCCTGGGGTGGCTGGGACTTGGGTCAGATCTGCAGCAGCACCTGCAGGCAGCCCCTCCCTTAAGCAGGTCAGAAGCACTAACATGGGAGGAGACACAATGGGCAGGGGCTGCTGCTGAATTCTGGTCTGATTTGGGATCATTTCAGCACCCATGGCATCAGGAACCTCTCAGCTTCCTTTGCAAGGCTGCCTTGCTCCCTGCATTGACCACAGAGAGATCCTAGATAACTGTGTGAGTTTAAACACCCAAGACAATTAAAGTAAAATTAATTGAATCCCTTCCTGAGGTATTCTGCAGCTCTCTTGACCATCAACAGTAAGGTTACTTTGAGGTAGGGGTTCCACCCTGTCTTTGTGTTTATATATTTACCTTTTAAAACAAATTTATTTGGCTTCTCTTATACTTTTACAGTCTCATGAAAGACACTTGGCTTTCAGGTATTTGCTGAGCAATATAGTGAAGTGTGCAATTACATATCAGATAAGATTTAAATATTAAACAAAAAAATATATCAGTGGATAAGTGCTTCAGGTCCTACTTTATTTATAAACAAATCCTCATCTTTCTGAAAACAAAACAAAGCTTCTGCTAAAATGGAAGACCATGGAAAATATGTATTTTTTTCCACCATAGCCTTCAGAGATTTGCTGAGCTAAAAGTTTTATCTTTATCTTTAATGGTATTTTATTAATTTTTCTTGATTTTCATTTTGTCTAAATGCCTTTTTAGGGACTTAAAGACTTCTGGCGCCTGCAATGCAGCATAGAATAGGGTAATTTAATCAATTTCCCAAATAAAGTATCCCTAACTATATCTTTGGCAATCCCACTTTAAGCAAGTCTTTAAGAAAACTGGTTCTGTGTAATTTCCAAGATGGAAATGCCAGTCTAAGTGGATCCATTAGATGGATCCACTGGTGGCAGTGCTGGTGGCATGTCTTTCTGATTTATGTCACTGAACTGGGTGTTCTGCAGCCAATGAGGTATCATCCTCAACATTTCTAAAATTTACTGTGTGAAAATATGGGTTGTTCCAAATGTGTTTGATTTTCACAACAAAAGTAACTTTTATTTGGACTCTTAAAATATTTATCAATGTCTTTATAATTTATCATTTAGTAATCTTGCAGACAAGATACTGATCTTGCAGATCATAAAGTTGGGAGAGTGAAGTCTTTTCTTCTGCTATTGCATCAGCTACTGTGCCATTCCATTAGTTATGCTGACAGCTCATATAGCCTGGCTGACCACATGTTTTAAAGAAAAAAGATGTTTCCTTGTAAATATTTTTCTACTAACTTGCTCTATTGCTACTGATCAGTATATCCAGAAAAGAATTTATTTTCCAGGTATTAAGTTTTTAATGCCCTAAAAGTGCTAACACTTTTTCTCACTCGCTTTTCTCCCTTTCCTTCTGGCCGTATGATAGAAAAAACCCCTTGGTGCAATGTCTGAGCTTTGCATAGAATTTTGTGAGACTTCTTTTAGTTTTTTTTTCTTTCCTTTCTTATGAGGAAATGTAGATGAGGAGGCAAATATTATGTAGCATGTACTCAAGGAAGTAAGCTAAATCAGTGCTAACACCTTTATATCAATATATAACTGAAAAACCCATAAAGTCCCTGTTTTCATAATAGCTTTCTGAAGTCCATGTAATTAAAATGGAGCAAAATCTCTCTGTTTTCTTGAGGCTAGAAGCAGTGCATAGGAATTAGGAAAAAGAAATGCCAATCAGACTTTTAGTAAACCCTGTATTTTGCTTTTGTCTTGTATTTTGTTTTATGTTGTCTTTCTAAACATGCCCACATAGGAATTCAAAAAACACCCCTGAGCCCTGGGTTATAATGGATTGAGTGAGGATTACTCAGTGAGTCTTATATAAAAATGTTCTTAAAATATCCATCTTGGAGAGAAAAAAAGGAAAAGCTCTCTCTCTCTCTCGGGAGTGCCCTCTCTAATTATTCATAATTAATAAATAAACAAAGAACTGTGTAGTTCTACATCAAGTAGTTATTAAAAGACTCTTAGAACTAAAAAGACTTCCTGGTCAGAAAGCAGATATCCAGCTGTGCTGAAAGAATGTAGGACTGAATCCAGAAGAATTTTTACAGAGCTTTTTTTTGGTGTTTGAGTTCAAGACAGATCATTTAGGGCTGGAACATCACCTTTTAAGTGGTTTGAAGCACACAGAGTTTCACCTCAGTGATCCAACATGGTCCTGAGCTTTTCATGTGAAGCTCCTGATTTTAGGGCATCAAGTGGAAGATGTCCTGGTGCAGGCTTTGATTAACAGCAGTCCTTGTGGGTGGGGGCAGAAGAGATCAGGCTGGGGCTGTGGGTAGCAGTGTGGGCTGGACGAATTCACTGGTATTTTTTCAGTCAGGTTTTCAGAGAGCGCTTGGCAAAATGCAGGCAAAGTTGGCCAGGGACCACGGGCCAAGGCGTGCAGAGTCCCTGCGTTGCTTGGCACTGTGGGACAAATGCAGCCTCCGTGGGAGGCAGGAGAGCAAACCTCTCTTTCCTTCTGTTGATGGGTTGGAATGCCAAAAAAAGCTTTCTTCTTGACTCACTGTGGCTGGAAGTGTGGCACTGCAATAGGTGGGGAATGGTCTTACGCTCTCCCTGCGAGAGCTGCCCCTGGTTCCTGGGGCATCCCTGTTGCAGCACAGCTCAGAGGTTCCCCCTCTCTCCAGAGCTTTGACTGGCTCAGGCTGCCTGTCCTCTTCCAACAGACCCTCCAGGGAGCCCAAATTTTCTGAGTATTCTCATGATTTGCTGTAAATGTGCCCTGTTTTGTTCGCAGAACCCCTTCTCAGCTGTAATCACCTCAGTGTTGCCAAACAACTGGAATAAGGGATTATTCAGCCTCCTGTCCCTGCAGAATAATAACTGTTAGCTTATTTGCTGCTGTACTGGACCTTCCAACCCCTACACAGCACGGTGGAGAACTAAGGTTTTCTTTATTGATTCAGACACTACTGTTTTCTTTTTAGTATTGTTATATTGAACATTCCCTTGATATTCTTTGCTTTGTTATTACTTATACCCACAATAAATAAGCCCTTGGGATTTCTGTAAAGATCTGCCCATGTAGCAGGCAAAAAAAAGCCCTTGTAGACAAAAAAAGACATAGGAACCATTTAGTGAAACAATACACATTTTGACCTGAAGATCTTGCTTCCTTTAGAATATATTTTTCCTCTTTCACCTGGATTGTGCTCAAACCTGAGCATTGAACTCTGAAGTGTGATTATCATTCAGGTGCCAAGAAATGTTTATCCCAGCACTGCAACAATTCAAAGAACATTAAGAATGCCAGAAAAGAATATAAAAAACAAACATGACTTTGTATATTCCCCCTTCCCAAGTAGCCATTAAATCAGAGTGAAGATTGATGTACTTATGAGAGCCCTCAGCAATTAAATAAAGTCTTCTTGTAGGAAAAGGGATAGGCATCCATTGAATGCAGGAAAGATTTGAATTTTTGTGCTAGTTAAGACAGATTTAGAACATGGTGGACAAGAATCAGTGATAAATCCAGACCGTTTTTCCTAGAGAAATACTGAGCAGTGTGTAGTATTTCAGTCTGATACCTGTAAAAAGTCATGACATGAAAAATACACATAAAAAGAGAATACAGGAGGAAGTCAGGAATGATATTTCAAGCATTAGAAGCTTTTTCCTTGTCTTTTAAAAGAGATCTTTAACACAGAGCTGCTGGACCTCTGTTTGAGAACAATGTAATTGCACATCCTAGGCACACCTGTTGAGGAATTTATTGGGACTTATGGAAAGAAAAACGAGGAGATGAAGGTGTTGACCTTTCTTATTAAAATTGACTTACTACTGTTTGCACCACCTGTAACTACAGTGTTTAATCGGCATTTTTAGATTGGACTAGGAATTGGATTAGTACCAGATGTTTCCAAATTTTGCAGTTATTCCGGTCTTTAAATCGGACGTTCTTTAGAAATCATTAAACAACATAGCTCAGTACCTTCCTTCAACTCTGTTAAGTGCTGAGGAGAAAATTTACAAGTTACTGTCTCCTCATACAATCAAAGAAGACAAATTGTCAAACAGATCAGAAGAATCTTCTTTTGAGCTTGGCTATTTATATACCAGAGTCCTCCCCAGGAAAACAGTGACACAGTAGGATGATGAGTCTGAAAATTCAACAGAGGAAATACATGTAAGCACAAAAGGTCAGCTTAATAGTTTCAAAGAGAAAAACCTTGTCACAGATGGTGAAGAAAGACTGACAAGATTTAGGAGTGTGGTTTAACCAGGCTGCATGTGTGTTAACTTAACATCTCTGAGGATCCAACTTGTTCGTTTGAGACAAGCGTGCTTCCTCAATGTGTCCTGCTCGAGGGAGGTCCCTCTTCCCAGCCCTGACATGGTCCCAGGATTGCTGCTGAGAGCCCAAGTGCCTTCTCCTTGGGCATGCTTCCCTTCTCTGGGGGCAAGGGAGGGGCAGTGGCAGCGTGGCTCTGGCACAGACACGCCTGCCTCACCGTCCTGAGCTGTTTTGACAGTGGTTGTGGATCAAATGCACTACACCAGCACAAACACAAAGTCTTTGTACCACTACAGGTGCTGGATGGTGTTTGGAGATGCTTATGAAAGGTGGGAAAGGAAGAAGGGTTCCACAAGGGCACTTCTGACAGTAAAGCAGAAATGGTCCCTCTCCTAAAAGCAGCTGAAATGCAAGTGCATGGTGCATTTCAGTCAGCTCAGGATCCCTCATAATCCACAGCTCTCCTAACAAGGGGAAAGGCAGAAGGCGGCAATGGCAAACCCTGGCAGCCCTTGTGCTGCTGGCCCAAAGTTTATATCCCTCATCCCACAGCTGCTCCAAGGCACGAGAGCTGGAGTGGGCCCTGCAGTGCCTCCTCTGTGAGAACAGTGCTTGGTCCAGTCTTTGATCCTAGGTTCCCAAAGGCAGTTATTAAAAGACAGTTATTAACAGAAAAAACAGTTATTAACAGAAAAAGATTACTAACAGCTCCTCTGAGGTGCAGGTGACTGCAGGTGGTGTAGGACAAAGGACAGGAGTGGTCACCCTCTGCTTTAGCAGGAGGCAATGCCTGTTGTTTTCTAATGCTGTGCTGCAGATTATATTTAACAAGCTCTGCAGAAGGAGTTTTTTCTTTAAAGACTGAGAGGCACTTGGGAGGTTATTTTCTTTCAAATTAAGGCACCTTCACATTGCAAGGGAAGTAAAAGAAATGCTTGTGCCTAAAATTCTTATGTTCCGAGTCTTGCTGCTTGTTCTTTATTTGGGCCACAGTATGCTGAAATAAGAAATACATGGTCATGGAAAAAGTTTTATTTTAACCATGAAAACCACTTTTTTGTGACTTGCTCATGTGGTGTATTTTCCTTCTCCTGCTGCATAGAATAAAAACAATTTAATACTGCAACCATGTCAAAATGTGTCAGGGCTAAAACAGGAAGTTGCATATCTTCACAGTTTCTATTTTTTAGGGAGACTAGAGACAGAAATGTAGAAGGACCGAATAAATGAGAAAAATACAAGAATTATTATTTTTTCTTTCATGTTAAAAAAAATTGTATTTTGTTCATTACCATGCAAAACCAATGGGAATAGGTAGGAATGTGCTCTGGAGGGGAGCACAGGGATTTATACTGTGTAAGAAACCCCCTAAATCTTTGTTTTACAAGCACTTCTGAAAATATCCTTTTTTTGTTGAAAAACAGAGCAGTGTTTGAAAGACAAAGAACATGATTCCCTATCTATTTATCTATCTATAGATAGATATCTATCTTACCTATCTGTCTATCTCTTGTGCATCCCCTTAGATTTTTCAGATGCTGTTTACCTTTTCCTTGGTAAAGGTTGAAACATCAGAGGCAATGTCACAGAAGGGTGTCATGCAACTCTGAAAAAATATGCTCTACCATGGCAATTCTTCTTTAGAACCTAAGTCAAAGCTGACTGATGTTACCAGGAAAATTTCATGCTGGATTTCAGTGAGCATGGATTCAAGATATTTAAAAGGAAGATTTTTGCTTGTGTAAAGCAGCTACAGATCCTTTTAACTGCAACTGAGCAGACTGTTCACAACAAAGAATTAATTTGCTCTTGGATTCAGCATGCAGTACAGTCTAGGCCATTTGTATTTTTCCTGGATGCAGATTTTGGTATTTTTCTTGTGGATTAGTTCCTCTTGCAGCTAAACAACATGTATGTGAATGAAATTTTGTTTTACTTTGAGAAAATTATCCACCTGAACATACTTTTCTTTGATGTCCCTAGTCAAAGCTTTCTTCGAGCAAACTTTTCTGATGCACTAATGGAGGTAACACATGAACTGAAGTGACTCAAACTTATCAGGAAATTGTTCTGCCCTCCCTGCCATTCCCCACCAAGCCTCTTGGTTCAGTTTGTTGATGGCACTGGTATGTCAGAGTCAGTAATAGAATTTTCCAGACACTAATCTTTGCCTTTTCTATATTTATCTGAGCTATTCAATGACCCTTTTAAATTCAATTATGTTGGTTTTGTTAAACACAGAGATGTTTTCCACTTAAAACTTAGCTAGAACTGAGAGACACTGACAAACTTTTAAGATGGTATATTTTGAGGGACCTGGGTGTCCTAAATTATATATTTCCACTTAGGGAGTTGTTCAAGAGAGCAGTAATAGTGTAAGCCCACAAGAGTTACACTAAGTACATCCATCGTGTCAGAACAGTTGTATTTAATAAAACCTTATTCCCAACTTCAGAGAGCTTTTAAGATGTTTTCCACTTGGGTGACTGTTTTGTTTTGCGAGTTCAAAAGATTCACTTATTAGTTTAGGGAATTTAAAAATTACTGTGAAACCTCAAAGTGTAAAATATTGCATCAAATATTTAGAGTGGTGTGAGTTGAGTTACATGGAGACATGTAGTAATATTTCTTACACAATGGAGAACAACTGTTTTGGCACCACTGTTAAATGGAAGGTCACAATATTTTACACAAAATAACCAGATTTTTAGGAATATGTTTAACTTTGGATGGTAAGACTGTACAATGCTTTTTATTATACATTGCCCAATTTTAGCAAGACATTATTTCATGCCATGTAACTACGCCTTTTACAATAGAAGGTAAAACACAAAGGTTTAATAAATTAATTGATGTAATTAATTTTAAAAAAACCTGAAGTTATTAGAAATGTGGAAATACCTGTTCAGTGACTCAGTAGGAAGCTGGCCACCATTCAGCTCCAATATATCCATGTATAGAAAGATAAACGTCATTCTGCTTTTCAGTATACCAGAGAAGGGGAAATAAGGTAAATGGAGGAATCAGTATGAATGACAGAAATATTTGGGCATTTTTCTTAACAAAGTGCTTTTTATCAGAATCATTGAGGGCTTGGTTTGTTTTCCAGATAGCATTTGGATATCACAAGTACCAGTTACTTGGGAAGGCAGATGCCATAACTACAAATGTCCTTCCCTTCCTCCTCCTTTCCCCACCCAGCCTCACATGCAGGTCACAATGCCAAAAGGAATGGAATGGAATGGAATGGAATGGAATGGAATGGAATGGAATGGAATGGAATGGAATGGAATGGAATGGAATGTGCCTTGGATCAGCTGGGGTCAGCTCTCCGGGCTGTGTCCCCTCCCAGCTCCCCGTGCTCCCCATTCCCCTGGCAGCTGGGGTGAGGAGCAGGAGAGGCCTTGGCTCTGTGTGATCGCTGCTCAGCAATGACTGGAGCATCCCTGAGTTACCAATGCCATTCCAGCACAGATCCAAAACACAGACCCGCACCAGCTACTGTGAAAAAACATCCCTATACCCCAGGCAAACCCACAATAGGTGGCAAATTGTTTTTTGGTTGGCAGCTGTAAAGGTCTGGGGTAGTTCCTGATGAACACAGCCTGCAGGTGCTGTGGGCCACCTAACTAAGAAAGGTGCACTTGGCCACTCCTGCTCAGAGCTGTCCTTTGCCAAAGGGCAGGTGACTGTCCTCAGGAGCCTGCTCTGTGCATGTCCACAGTGGGCTGTTTGGTGAGATAAAATGTTCCCAAAAAAAACAGTAGGAAATGCCTCTGGTGGACAACACCTCTGTGTGTCCTTGCTCTCTTGGAGCTAATGCTCCTCTGCATCATCTTGACTCATCAGGTACCATCTGAGAGTTGGGCATTGTGAAGGGGAAAAACAGAATGGCAGAGGTCTTTGTTTTTACGCTGTACCCTGATTTAGGTTTCCTCTTTCTGTGTAACTGATATTGGACTGAGGTTACCCTGTTTTCTCAAGATTTTTGGCATGAAGCATAACAGCCAAGGTCAGCTGTGCCACAATTCTTATTGCTTCAAAACTCTTTTCTTAATTTGACAGTAGGCAGAAATATTGAGAGAGGAATTTATTGTGATCTTTAATTCTATTTCTCTACATGAGGGCAGTACATAAAATTTTCATCCATTGGGCTTTTTATAAAACAAACAACAAACAAAATATCTACGTAATAATCTGTGGTTTAGAAACAAGGATTTTTTTCTTCTCCCCTTCTAGTTCACAGATAGGGTGTCAGGTTTATTTGTCATTTATGATTTGTTTAGTTGCTTTATTTTTTATAAATGCTTTTAAAAATTACTAAAGAAATTACTAAACTGAGGTCTAAGTATTTGGGTGCTTTTTAGGGAATAAAATAATCAAAGGAATAAGACAGGGAATATGTTTATGGCATTTTTCTCTAATGTTCCAAGCAATCTTTCATTATAGAAAAGAGAGTAAAATGCTTTTTGCATTGTTTTGGATAAAAGCAAATTTAAGACTTTAAAATGTGTTTATCAGGAAATGAATTTGTCTTTCTTTAGGCAATGGCATCTTAGTTTAGTACTGAGAGTAGATTTCATCTGAACTTAGTAAAAGTTAGCTCTCTTAAAAGCTTTCCCCTCATTTCCACATCAAAGTACAAAACCAGTTAGTTCTGTGAGATTTTGAGAGCACAATGAAAGTATAATTGTGAATTGATTCAATAGCTCAGTATCTTTATAGATACTTCCAGAGGTTTCATGACGCTCTGATAGAACTGAAACCTCAAATGAAATAAATTTGCAGATATCATAAGCAATTTTGAGATTTCACAGGTTTTTTTTGCACTGAATGAATATAGAGTAAGTGCTGTGTAAATCATGTTGTGAAAAACCTAAGAGAGGCTTATTTCTCCAGAAATTCAGTCAGGATGTTGGATGATAATATTTGAGTCTTTTCCAACTTGATTGTTAGAAGCCAGAATATCTAACTACCAGGATAGTGTCTGGTCTGGTTTATGTCCCAAACAATTCACTATTCAGTGGAGGAACCTCAGTTCAATTGTTCTGCTACAGAGCCAGTCCTTGCTCCCAAGAACAGAAATTAATCTAACTTGGGAGAAAATAGAGACAAGACTTAGACAAGTGACAGGGCTGTCTGTGCAGCCTGCAGGTCTGGACACTCCTGGAACAGAGAGGAGCTGGATTCAATGCCCTTGGCCTGAAGTGCTGCTCTGCATCTCTGGGGAACCCTGACAAGAGCCTCTGGTTTATGCAAGGGTCATGTGTTATGTGCTATCTTACTTCCCTCATCACCTTTACCAGCCTTTTTTCCCTGAATCTAATGAAAACCTGGGAATATTCTAATGCTGAGAGATAGAATTTCCCAACACCCGTAGTGGTGTCAGGATCTCTGTTCTGGATGTCTTTTCTATTGAATTGACTTATTTTCATTCCAGTGAAACTTCTTCCATCTACTTCACTAGCACAATAATTCTGAGGAGAATGTGCCTCTAGACCTCTGCTCTTACTGCGTATCAAAAAGATAACATTAAAGGATCACCCACAAACAGATCTCCCAGAAGAGGATTTTTTATTGATTTTCTAGGTTACTATGTAATTTTTGGTGTGAGAGAGAAAATACTGTTTTGGATGCACTAAAATAATTCCATTCTCTTGTTTGGTTTGCAAGAATTTGAAAGCATTTCATACTCTGTCATTATATCTTAAAAAAATAATAAAATTATTTTTCTTCCCAACTGTTCTGTTTGAATGTCATTGCAAAAGCTTTCTAACAATACAAAAAATTTGGATGAAAGGAACCAGTTTTCTCTCTTCTAAATCAATCTAGCTTCTTTTATTGCCTTCTAAAATACTTCATTCTTGCAAACAGTAGTTTTAAAGTGGAATTAAAAAAAATTGATTTTGATAATTAAATTAGCTGGCTTGACTTTTTGGTCTTTTTAAAGAGGCATCTGAGGGAGATAAGTTCTTGTTAGGAGCAAACAAAAATACCTGATTCTTCATTGTAGATGATCTTTTTTTCTATAGACTGGAGGAAAAATGGGATGTAAGTTAGGGGCTAAGTTTTTATATGATTTCAGGCCCCTATGGATGAATAGGTGGATGAATACCATTCTGAAGGATATCTTGCAGTGTGATAGAAGTCATGGCAGGGGCTCTGCTACAAAAATTAAACCTTTTCACAAATCACCTCAGTGGTTTTGGTGCCGCTCTGTTTATTCTGTACTTTCCTAAAAACAGGATGTGTTTAGGGGTGGTTGAAAAATACAGAAATGGGTATGATCAGAAGAAGTAACTTTGGATATTGACCTCTATTTGATATTCAACAAATGGGATTTTGTTATTAATTGTTGGTACATTAAAGTGCCTCCCTGACCAAAAAGGGAAGAGATTTCCCTACTCACAGCCCAAATGCCAATGAATGAGAGTGGTGTTTGGGGCAGGTATTATACAAATTATTGAAATGAACATAAGTAAAATCATGTACATGGCCACTAAAATAGACCTTGGTTACAGGAGTTTATCTGCTCCCATGGGTTAAATACACATCAGACTTTATTTAGGTACTGTTTCTGGAGGTCTGGTTGGGGATGAATATTTAGAGAAAAGGAGTAGATAATTAAAAATATTTTAAGATTGCACTCTAGAACTTTATGGACAATGATGGAGGAGTGAGCTTTTCTAGGAATAATTTAAATATGTTGAAGGCAAATATATTTGAAATAATTTTCATACATGAAGGTTCACAGAAGGAGGCTTTTGGGAAGGAGATGAAAGGGACATGTGAGCTGGCATGACTGGCAAAGCAGAAAGCATGAGAGGAATGTAAAAGAAGAGCAGGACAGTTGGGTAGAATGGCTGATTCCTGCTGCCCTGGGTGGAGGGATTGTGTCTGGTCCAATGAAACCACCTGAGAAGTTGATAGGATTGAATCTAACTGAGTGGGATGATTTTGGCTGTGTGGTTTTTGATGCCTGTTCCTTTCCAAGAAATACCTCATTTCATATTTCAGAGAGAGATAGATACACAGACTGCAGTATGTACTTTGGGAACAATTTTATATTTGGGTTTTGAGAATATTAAAGTGGCAATTGTGTAAAAGGGAGTGCAAAGCATTTTCTAAATAACCTTGATGAGATCATAGATGCTTAATATTTTAGACAGGACTGTCATAACTTGGACACTATTCTTATTTTTGACACATATTCTGCATTTTTATGCAATGCACATTTTAACTCCAGATAAAGATCAACAACAAATATTTACTGTGAAAATAAGAGTGGGAGAAATGGACAAAGAGGGGAGTAGAGAAGAGGCTGATGTGGGAAGCCAGAGGTAAAGCTCTGCTCTCCTGAACATCAGAAGGCCAAGGCTCTATATTTCAGTTAGTCCTTGGGCCTTTTGGGTAAGAAGCCGCAGTCAGAATTTGTCCTTTACCTTGTGAATGATTGGCAGGTTATTTAAAGGCAAAGCAGATGCTTCTACCTAATTGAATGCAAAACATTAGTTTGAAAGGTCTTTTCCATTGCCCCTTCCAGTTTTGGTGGAGCAGCAAAGGGTAGTGATGTTGAAAAGAACATGCATATTCCATTTGTGTCCTCTCTTCATCTAATGGCAAAACATAATTATTTTAGTAGAGATAAACTTTTGTGCTCCCAGGAGTACTTAAGTAATTTTTGCATTAAATAGCTATACTTTGTTTTTTCTTGTAAGTGGTGTCACTCCACTCTCAATTTAATTATAGCTTGTTTGAGTAAGCTTCTGTGTAATGTCAAGTTTTCCCCAATGGCTTGAGAAGGTCAGCAAAGGTCTGCTCTTAATACTTTCCACAACAACTGAAAGGCTTTCCTTGTTTAAACAACAGTCAGGAAGAACACAATTAGATAAGATTACCTAATTCTTCTTGTGGTGCTCAATGGCAACTCTCTGAGTAGTGGAACAGTAAAGATTAGAGCTTAAGAAAGATGCTGCTTTGGAGAGAAAGATTATTGAAACTCAACACAGCAACTGACTTTGCTTAGCACCCTTGCATGCTGCAAAAGTATGAAAGCCTAAAAATGCAGGAAGAAAATACTTTTAAGAAAGCACAAACTGGAAAAGCAAGAGATATGTCTAGAAATTCTAGCAAGACTATAATTAAAAGAAAAAAAACAGGCATTGGCACAGTGGGCAGGAAAAATGAACATCTGTAATCCTCTGTAGTCCTGCACCTGTAATTTTTTAGAAATGATATGTATGCAAACATGTGACTTATCTTTCAGAACTTATGTTCTAAATCATTAGATAATTATTTTGAGCAAGGCAGAGATGTTTCAGACAAAGGTGAGAGAAGCTCCTTAAATTCTGATTGCTCTAGGCTGATTGGGCTCTTTGCTTAATTTGACTCTTAGTGCAGTTGCTGTCATTGATTATTATAAACTAAATTAAACCAAAGGAAGATGAAAACCCCCCAAAAATATAAGAATAGTCTTGGAACAAAATACTTCAAGTCAAAAAAGACATGTTGTTTTGGCAAAAAGCAGATATTACTTTTTCCCTACTTTATGACCATTTAATGAAAGCAATTTCTATGCCAATGCTTTCTGTCCTTTCTAGACTCTGTCTCAACAACCACTTGTGACCTGCCCTTTGTGAAATACTGTTCTTTTCCAGTTTACTCTAGATTTTTTTCTGAATCACAGTTTGATTCCTTTTTTAATCTTTATTTTCTCATGCACCTAAAAGTGGTATCATTACCCATATTTACTTCTCTGGATTTCTCTCACAGTCTTTTTCATAATGCCAGCACTGAGTTTGTAGAAAGTGTCTAATTTTGTGGTGATTTCATGTCCCCTGGGTCTTCCATTTAGGTAAACGCTTTCTGTATTCCTAATAAAAATAAACGGGGATCAAGCAAATAGTTTCAAGTGAAGAGAAATAAATTATATTTCTACAGGGATGTTATAAGATCAGGTACAGTTTTCTGGGAATTTGAAGAAGTCAATAGTCTTCCTTTTTCTAACTGATCTCTTTTTCAGTTGCATTTTTGTGAAGTATTTTTCCTGATCACTTTGGGATTACTTTCCTTTTCTTACAAACAAATCCTCCTGGTGCTGCTGGCCACAGCAGAGGGAGAAGCAGAGCCAGAATGCCTCCCACGTTCTTCCCTTCTGACTCCTTTGAAGGCATCCAGCTTCCCACAGGGAGCATGTAAAAAGCTGTCTCTCAGCTCCTTACAGTGAGGAGCTGTTTGCCTCTCCAGTACTGAAAGAAACCAACCAAGATGGTCTCCCACAATTAATTACCAATCGAGGTTTTTATACATATGTTAAGGATGATGTGTAATATCTACACAATGGCGCAACGATTTTTGGGTTTATTTTTGTATTTTAATTTGGATGCTAAACTCTTGACTGGCATCACATAGGCAGCTGCTGTCAGGGGAAGTGGAAGTGCTTGTTTAGGAGTACCACACATGGAGTGAAGCCCTGAGCTTTCCCCTGTGATCCTGCCCACGTGCTTGGACGGTGAAATGCAGGGACCACCTGTAAGAGGGAGAGCAGAGCCCTGCTCTGTCTGAGCCATTGCTGAGCTCTGGCCCTGGGCGTGCTGGGGGAGCAGACACCTGCCCACCAGCAGCAGGGCCTGACACACCAGCTCATTTCCCATTGCACACCTGCCAAAGGGCAGTAATTTAAATTTACTGTCACCCTGAGGCAGAAGCGGATGCACAGCAAGTGACCCAGCAGGGCAAAGCTCCAGATCACCTTTCCAGTCCCATGGGCAGCTACTCCTTAGCAGTGCTGGCTCTGCCTCTTAAAGACATTGGCATGTGTTAAACAAAACCAAATGGAAAACATGGCATGTGAATGCAAACCTCTTCAGTACTCATCTGGCAACACTTTTCAATGTTGTGATTTAAAAGGGAAAAGGACAGATCACTTTAGTATTATTAAAATTTGTGTGGCATGCATGTCTTGGGATTTTAGAGTTGAATGATGTTTCTTCTTCCATATAGTCATTTGTGAGGTTACAAGGTAGGAACATCCAGTTGAAAGGCTTTGACAAGGTAATGAGATTTATTTTCTGTAGTAATAGATAATTTCTCCTCATAGTAATAACATTTCAAATGATGGTATGCACCCATGCATATATACAAACCCTTTTTAGTTTTATGTGTGACCTGAATGTTAAGGTTAGTTGAAAAGCAAAAAATATTTTCACTTGGTTCTTGTTGTGATTTCAATGAATACAATTATTCATAATTTCACTTTTATCAGGCACTACATTAATTATCAACATGGCTTCTACAACCACGCTTCATGCCAAGCATTTTGTTGATGGATAACACATTTCAATTTTGTTGTTTCAAAATATTTCCCACTAAAACATAGAATTTCTTTAAAATAACTTCTGTGCAATCTAGACTATTTGTACCCATGCATAAATAGATCTGTGAACCCATGAAATTCTGCAGGTGTCTTGTTTCTGCTTAGCTAGGGGCGATCTGTGTGTACAGATGTGTGTAAGTGGACACTGAGAGCATCACTTTAAAGCATGCGAATAAGGAAAGTAAAGTAGAAAAATTCCGGCTATCAGAGAGTTATGGCTTTAAAGATGACCCTAACAGTTGACATTATTGATCAAGCTAGGCCACATACTCAAAGCCCATGTCACTCCTTTTTCCATGTGGTCTGACCTAGAGATAAGACTGGTGGTTATCTTAGTGCTGCAGTTTAGTCTGAAGCTACCCATGGTAACAGGAACTGTGTCACAAACAGGTCTGATGTGTGTTATATCGTGGGAGTTTGTAAAAACTACACCTACTCAAAGAACATGCAGTCAGTGTGTTTGAGGAGCTGTCACTGTCACAAGAAAGAAAACGTATCTGCATTTGAGTATTTGTCGTCAAGGAAAAAAATATTCCCCTCCACAATGAATTTTACTTTACACTTAGTAGAGAACACATGCTGCACAAAAGTGAAATATCAAATAGCATTTTCCAGTTTTCAACATCTGGTCTTTCATTGTATTCATGCAAGAGGATAAATTATGTGTTCTGTTTGACTGCCATCTTTTATCTTTTTTGACTTCTGACTACACAAATGTCAATATTGCTGCAAAATATCACGAATATCTGCAAATGGTAAAGTTCTGGAGGCAGAGAATGCAGCTTCTGCTTTAAGAACAAATATTTGCTTTTGGCGGTATTGTTCAGGTTCTATGTCTGCAAAGATTGTGCAAGCAATTCAGAGAGCTGAAAGATGTGGGATGCTGCAGAAAAAAACCCCAGTCTGAATGAACTTGTCAAAGAATTGTCACCACATATCCATGGGGATGGGCTTCACTCACAGTGACTGCCTAGGCTTATTTGGCTTCGCAAGTTTTTTAGCATTTTGGCCTGACTTTCAGATGCCTTTATTGTTTTATTTAATAATCCAAGTTTAGATGTGAAGTGGTTTCTATGGGTGCATAAGAACAGGGTGTATGTTGTGTTCCTTCCTTTCCTAACATAAATATATGGCAGTGTTTTTTGTTTTGTGGAGAGGTCAGAAAAGGGGATGGAAACTTCCCCAAGGGAGCCAAAACCACACAGGTGGAGTTTTGGCATTGTGGTGTTCATCCTCTGGCACCAGTGAGAGCAGAGTTGATTCCTGTCTCTGTCAGTGCATCAGTCACATATGCAGGGCTGGGAAGCTGGGGCCATCTCTTGCATGGCAGAGCAAAGCACCAGCACTCACAGATTTGCTTCTCTGGAAGAACCTGCGGGATGTTACTGTGAGCCAGACCCATTTGTGGTGCAGGAGGAATTGTAGCTCATTCCACAGCAATGATTTTATCTGAGGTGTCACAGGCTGAAGGACATTGGGGAATTAGTTATGGGTTGGCTTCAGCCAGTGAGGCTGCTGAGTGGTCCTCCACCCACATGCTTTATATAGAGCAAAGAAGCTGTGTCAATTTCTGCAGGAACACCTCTTGGCAGAATTTCTACCTCTTCAATTTTTGGAGAGATATGTTTTATCTATAAGTATTCTGTCTCTGGAAGATATGAGTGTATTGAGTTTGCTGTGTGCAGTGTTCTTCTGCAATTGATTTCTGGAAGTAGTCTTCGGTGATATTTAAATTTTGTAGTTTAAAAGCGGAGGAGATGCACTTATTTCACAACTTCTGTCTTAATTTCTCTCACTCTTAGGACTTTCAAGGTTTTTATAACCTTGTGAAATGCAATGTCATGGAGGTGGAACCCATTTCTATCAGCTTTTGTTATCAGTCAGCAGTACAGAGGGCTCAGTGCCTGCTTGTGAAGGCACAGCCTATAGACAATGAGTCATGTAGTAAAACATCAGACTTGTTGAAGGGGAAAAAAACCCTCACCAAAACACAGCCCAAACCCCCAGCAGACATGATCTGCAGTGGTTTATGAGAAAGGCAGCTCTGTGGGATTGGCCTCTAAGTGTTGGCTCCACGGAGCAGGTGCTGCTGGTGCTGTGACGTCGCAGTGAGAAGCACAGCGCCGTACACAAACCAGCCTCATCCAGAATGTCTAAAGGAAGAATTTGATCCCCTTTTACTCCTGTTAGTCATTCAGGATGATAACGGGAGGCAGGCACCACTAGCACAGCGTGCAGGAGAAAAGGTAGGGTTTAACGTGCTGCCAGGCACCGTGGGCAGTAAAGATTGGCTGGTTATCCCCCCTGATGCCGCAGCTGAATGCGAGCTCTGCTAAACACAAACACAGGACAAAGGAGGAAGAGGCCAGACAAATATGATTTGTGTCTGTTTCTGCTCACTTGTAGGTGTGGACTTTCAGATGTAAATACAATAAAGGGAAAATAGCAATGAGAAGAGAACAAAGTTGTCTGTCAACATGACTTCTATGACAGATTTTTCTTGCTGTTCAGCAACGATTCTAATTCAATTGCTGGCTGCTGTGAAGGAGATGAGATGCCAGAAGCAGAAGCGCTGCAAACCAGAACAAAAAATAATTACTAGTAGAAATGTGCTGCAAATAATTCCCTTGAAAATACAGTTGCATTGTTCTTCTAGTTTCCTATCCCCCAAATACTTTTGTTTTCTAATCGTTGAATTGAAACACATTCCTTGCACCTAACGATATATGAAATGTCTGAGCAGTTCTGCACGACCTGATACCATTATATTCAGGAGATTCGAAAAGCTAATTTTCTTGAAAAATCTTCTTCAGACAGGCTTTTTAGAGAGAGAGGGGGTGGAGGAAAGCAGGGTGAAGTCTGTCTGCTTTGGCAGGAAGCGTTTGTTTTGTTTTGGCTGTTTAGTTTGTGCTCTAAAATCAACTGACATCTGAGCATGTTCTGAAGGTGTTTGTTTTGTTTTTTTTTTTTTTTTTTTAATCAGTGTCCATCTATTACAAACTGGATATAGCTTAGACCAACAAAACTCAATGAGCAGAAGTGCCCTGGTTGTATCACTGTGCTCAGATGAGAGGGACTGGCTGTGGCTTGGCTAAGGACTCTGACCAGGGCAAGTCCTCATGGCAGCTGTAGGGACAGAAATGCCAAGTGTACATCTAGAAAAACCTTCTATTGAGCACAAAGAGCAATACATCACTCACATCCTGGAGCATGCCCACTGAGAGGAAGATTAATGCCTGAACCTTTGCATAGTTGGAAAATAAGAGACTTACAGAGGGGGAGATTTGGGTGCCTTCTTCCCATCTTCATGGCCCAGTACAGTTGACTGGGTAGACTGCCAGACAAGCACCAAAATGCACCAATATAAGGGGTAGGTTTTATTCTCACCATTTTTCTGATTGGACCAGCAGATGGAAATGGAGATGTGATCATTTATCTTCAAAATTGCCCTAGTAATCTGCAGTGTTAGCACAGATTACGTTATAATTGCTAGAACTGGAATAAAAGAGATTGCAGCATCTGTAAAGCTCGTGGTAAATTTAAAGGATATAAAAATCAGCTCCATGTCAGGGGACATTCTCACTAGTATATTACATTTCATGTACACAAATGTAGCAGTGCAAGAGCAGAAGCTTATGACAAACATCGTTTGAATTTTATTGCTGATTTTTTCTCTGCAGCTGGTCTAGAGAAGTTACAATAAAATAAAGCCCTTGCAGCCCATGCTACTGCAGCATGGCATTGTGCAGAACCCAGCCCCAAACAACAGGTTCAGTGGCACATTCCTACCAAAACTGCTATGGGACAGGATGTTTTTAAGTGTCCCTCCTTATATAAAATTTGGAAATAAAAATTTGTAACTTCAGTCTCTAAATGGTTTAATTTTACAATAGCAGATTTGACTCTCTAACCTACAGGCAGAAATAGGAAGACAAGCTGAGACAAAAATGAAAAGAAATTTATGTACTTAACATTAATTAAAGGTAGGATTTTAGTCTTATGCCTACTGCAGAATGGGGATAAGATTTTGTCAAACACTTGCTTACAAGAAAAAAATAAATATAAGCATCCTGATAAACTGCATTTAAAGCGAGGGAGAAATTTTAGTGCAGTGTCAACTACTTTGATAACTCCATGTAAACTGTTTGGCTGGTTCTATGTACCATGATCTGCAAAGTTGTCAGGTGTGCTCTTGTATGAGTGACACACAGAAACTTCAGAGTATACATTCAGGCGATGACTGTGTCTTTTAGATTTCTAATGATAAGCTAGACCTGTTATGGTTGCTCAGCCTAAGATACAATATTATAGGTATATAAAGACACTTTTGATTTTTTAAGGTTCACGTTGTTTTGTCTGCTAAGAAATCAATCATTCACTGGGGAAAGTAGCAGAATTATCTTTTTGTCTTGCCTTTCATCTCTTTGGTGTTTTTTAGGAACTGTTAACAATTTTGGAGAAAAATTTGGGCTAATTTTTTTTCTCTGTTCCACTAGAGACTTCCACAGAAGTTTTCTAGTTCCACTTGGGTTTTGGTGAGCATAAAAATTACCCTTATAATAGCAACAACTGCAGTGTTAAGGATATGAAAGGTCATAGACTGCTAAAACTGCAGAAGATATAATAGACTGTAATATAGGTGAATACAAAATCAGCACTGTTGATTACATTCTCAGCTATTTCACCACACGTTTATCATCATCAGAAAACAACAAAGGGAGCTGTTGAAAATAATACAAACCAATGTTGTTATTTTGTGTGCTGTTCTCAGAGCCATACAGCTCTGGAAGAAATCCAACTAGTAACTGAATTGAATAACATTCAGCAATTCAAAGAGATTGTGATGGGAAATGGCAGGAGTTAATGAAATATGGTGCAAGTTTAACAAACACCATTTCAAGATGGGATGTTATTGCACAAACAGCAGTAAAAACTCTTCAGAGAGATGATGAGCAGACTCTGACTGCAGTAATACTCTATTGTGTGAGGATGACATTTTAATTTAGCTGACTTGGCAATCTGGAGGGTTAGATTTTGCCTGTTGCTGAACTGCACCTCTCTGTGGCAGGAGAGCTGTCTGCTGCTTCCTCTGAAGAGAGTGGCTTTGGTGAGTGGTGAGTCTGAGCTGGCACATCGGGGGTAATGGCAGTATCCCCTCTAATTTCCTGCTCTTCTTAGGCAGTTGGATTACAAACTGGCTGCAGGCCCTTTCCATTATAACATAACTAGCTGCAGGACTCTGCTGGAGCACATTTCAGCAACACTGGTTGTTCAAATCACAAGATGATTTCTGAGCTGGCTGTTAGAAGCCATCTTTGGCAAGCTTTGCTCCTGGTGGATCCTGTCTCCTCCCTGGAAGCTGTGTCTCCATGCTTAAGTAGCAGGAGGCTCTTATTTCCCCTAATCTACTTGGGCAAGGACCCAAAAGTATTCATTCTGTCATCTGCTCCCGAGTCCCCACATTCTCTGGCATCCCAGGCCTGCTGCAGCCCAGAATGATTGGCAGAGGCTTTGCAGCTCATGGATGCCTTCAGCTGGACCTTTAGCTCCGCACTTTGTAGAGTGACAAATATAATTTGCTGCTTCAGTCTCTGGAGGCTCATGTTGAAACACCTGAAAGGCTCCTAATTTTCAAAGAATGCTATGTGCAACCAGCTGCAGAAAATTGTTTCTTAAAAGTGTGTGAAGCTGGCAACTGAGAATAGTGATTTCACTAGTCGGCTGTGAATGCCATCTGAAGAACTTTCATACAACACAAATAAAATCCTCTTGCAGCTCTTAGCAATCTGCTGATTATTTTGCTTTATATTATGAAAATCTCACTTGTGATAATTTGAAAATCATGTGTTTATGTTGGAATTCTCTATAAATCCATTTCCCATATGTTTAGAAAGGACAAATTTTAGCAGTTTGCTTCCTGTGCGTAAATGGGCAGATCCTGCCATCATCATTTTTGGCAGGATTAGATGATGAAATAGAGGGTGGTCTGTGCTTTGAAGAAAGGGGGAGGACTGGTTCTTTTGTTTTTTCTTTAGAAGTGCCACAAAGCAGTTCACTGCCTAGAGAATTAAACCAGGGAGTTTTTTGGGGTTTTTTTTTTGGTTTTAGGATTTTTTTTTTTTTAAACCATGGAAAATACCTAAAATGTATTGGGTGAAGCCAGATTGTGCTGCTTGCTTGCTGTCTCTACTGTGCACATGTCTGGTACTCGGATGCACGCTAGAACATCAAAGTAGCATTTCTCTCGTTCTGACACAGAACAAACAGAACCACTTTTACTCTGAGTCATCAGACAGATGTTGCTTTGGTGACAACATGCTACACACATGCTAGCTGCAGCACAGGAGAGCTGTCTTCCCTGACATCCATACAGTGTCCAAGTACATGCTCCAATAGTACTGTGAAGGAAGAAGTCACCAGCAGGGAAGACCAGGTGAAGCATGGAGGAAGAATAATGATTTATTCATTTTCCTCCCTGTTCTCTGTGACCTACATTGGACACCAATTAAAAGATTGGAGAACTCAGCTTGAAAGAAAAATGAATTTATCTGTTTTAGGCGGCTAGTGGATGGATGGATGGCTACAGGTGGAAAACAGTTGTCAGATCAAGATGAAAAAAATTAACTGAACTGGAATATATTAAGCACATAAGTTGGAATTGCAAGTCCAAACATTTTGTTTTAAATTCAGGCTTCAGAGTAGCATTAAGTAGGTGACCTGATCAGTCATGAAATCTGTAGCTGCCGGAGGGAGAGTTGAGGCACATTTGAGACCTGACTGTCTGAAATCAGTGCAAGAGCAAGTCTGAGGGTGGAACTCTGCAATTTCCTTTGTAACTCTCATGGAGAGGAGCTGACACAGAGCTGTTAACAATTATGTACATATGAGGGACTGAAGAGAAAGCTCTGACACTGCTATAGGCTCAGTTACCACTGCAACCTCATTTTCAGAAATAAAAAGAAGAAAACAGGTGAGATCTATAAATTCACTGTGAGTTGTCTACTCCTTTGGGCTTAATCTCATTTACATCAGAGCAAAGTTGTCTCTTACATCAGTTTCAGATGACGTTGGCAGTATTTTTTTTTGTTGTTTTGAATTCCTTTTCAGTGGTTGTGAAGGCGAGGGGAATTCAAGCTTCCAGGCTTCCTCTCTACAAATGCTAACCATAAATATAATGTCTAGCCAGTTGGGTTGGCCTCTATAATTACTTAAAGGAATACAGCATAAATATGAAGTAGGTGTAAATCTCTAACATTTCACACTCACCATTCATACAGATGATATTTATTTTGCACACAATATAAACGAGTCTAAATAGCTCCCAAAGCTGTGATGTCTCAGAAAACCAGGCATTCTGCTACAGTGCCTGACAATGAGGGCCTTTAGCCTCTGCCTGAGTAACGCCAAATTTCCAAAGTCTCCTTTGTCCGGTAAATAATGGTTTACAATGCTGTGTCAGCAGAACACTGTAATTTTTCAGTGGGAACCTATTAGTTCCTCTGATATGATTATTTCTCAGCAATTTTATTTTAGATAAGAAAGCAACTAATATAAAGAAATAGCAAGTCTTGTCTAGAATAAATGATGTCATGTCCTAGGACATAGAAAGAGAGATGAATTAGCAACCCTTATTTCTAATGATACATTGGACACCCTAAAGTTCTCTGAAATACCTTGGCATGTTGAGCATTAACAAAACCTCAGCCTCATTGTTACTGTATCATGTCTGCATGTAGTTTCTTGCAAGCGCTAGCAAGTATTGGGACAACTCTCAACAAGACTGTGCAAAGGGCTTCAAGGCTTATTAAGTAGACATGTAAAATTAAACAGAGAAAACAAAATTGCATGATTGCAAGATATCTGTCTGAGGGATAAGGATTTATATATTTATCTTCTTCTTCTTGGGGAAAGTTTGCTTGGACTTTCTTCTGCTCTGGCTCTGAGAAGGTGCAGAGAAGAAGGAATTGCAGAGCTCAGGGGTCCCAGGAGTGCCATAGACTTGACCTGATGGAGGAGCTATTCCTGTCTATGTCTATATTCATGTATAAGTCTGTTACTAATAAGGACAAAATGTAGCAGGAAAAAAAGAAAGGATAACTTGATCAGTGAATGTTTTCCGATCTGTTGCTGTCTGAAGCAAGTAAAGCAGCACTGAAATTTAGAGGTCTGTTATACAGATTAACCAGATAACATTTCTTTTCCCTTTTCCCATATGTGCCTCGTGTATTTCTCTTGTTGCTGGTAATGTGGCATATAACGTAACAAGAAGGTGTGCTGCGGGATTTGTTTGTTGGCCACCTCCAGGAGAACATAATAAGCATAACAAAGACAGCAGAACATGACACACAGCTTTCTGTTGTGTTGACCCAGCATCTGTCAGTTTCTGAGAAATTAAAGCCAAGCACCAGAATTTGAATTGGGGCTCAAATCTACAGCAAAAGACATGATTTTGGGTCTCATTGTGCTCAGCAGGGGTCACGCTCCACAGCAGAGGTACCAGAGGGAAAAGAAAACAGATGTAGGTGTGGAGAGCCTAAAATCTCTGCACAGTGAAGCTGCTCCACATCACTGGTGTTACATGGTGTTATATATGGTATTAGAACAACATTACGGGGGGTGTTGTAGTTCAGTTGTTATTAGTAAGTGTCATTGTGTGCTGATTGCAAGCACTCAAGTGTTCAGAAGGGGGAATCAAGGATACCAAATGGGGAAAAACAATACACAGGAGTCTAATATCCTTAAGAGGATAAATTATCTTTTCCTTGAGAAAGCAGAAAATGTTAATGGCTAAGTCTGCCGAGACATTTTCTAATAGAAGTAAATAAAGATGCAAAAGATCATTCCAGTCCTTTAATGTGCAATTATAAAATATCACTTCTTACTGATCTTGGCATGACAAACTGATTGACTCACTGTAGAACATTCCAGTGAGTTTATGGCTGGTGAATCAGGGGAAAGGTTATTTTTGGTTTAAAAAAGATTAGAAATGAGACAGGAACGGGCTGATAAGAATGTGCCATTTGGCAGTCTTCTTGGGAGTTGCTGGGGCTTGGTTTGTCATTGTATGTGAAACCATATGTACAACCAGTAGAGATTGTAACCCAAGTGTCCCAGAGACAGAGACCTGTGCTGTGGGGCTGCAGCCAACTCACTGCCAGCCATTTGGAGAACTTTGGATATAACAACACAATTTCTACCAGGGTAGCCTTTCCATATACACCACAGTGACAGGCCTTTCACTGGTCTCTGCACACATCAAGTAAAAAATCAACTTTTGAACAACTTTGGCTTATTCCTCTTCAGCTGTTTCAGCAAGGCTGTGGCCAGGCTGGTGAGAGGCTCCTGTGTTCCCTAGTCCCAGGTAGATGAGATGGCCTCTGGGGTTTTGGAACAAATCTGATGTACACCTCAGAGCAAGCTGCTGGCTGTGTCACCCTCCTCTGGTGGTTGCTTTGAACACACTTTTACGTGAGCGTGGAAACTCCACTATCAGGATAAGCACAACCCACAACAGTAAAATATTTACTGACTGGAGAAGGCACAAAAACAGGATCAACACCCTACCAGGCTGAAAATTACTTTTCTCAATGCTTGCTCTAAGACTAAAAAGAGTTTCTAAGACGTAAGTAGGGAAGGACTCAGAAGCTGGTCTGAACCAGAGAGGGAACTGCAGCAGGGCAGGCATACAGGCCAGGGCAGCCCAAAGGTGGAGCTTGAGATGTGGCTGCACATTTTAATCCTGGGTCCAGAGCTCAAATTGACCACGCTGTAATCATGGGAATACTGAGGCACGTGCTAAGTTCTCCCAGGAGAACCTGCTGGGTCTACCACCTGCTGAGTGGTTGATGCAGCAGGTCAAGATGATTTACTATATGTAAAATAAAGCTCCAGATTTTATACTATAAAAAATTCTGCCTTAAATTGAGCCAAGTGGCAGAGGTTTTGAGGTGTGCCATATTTTCACTCAAACAAGAAGATTGATTCCTATGTCTTTGCTGTAATATGTCAGTAATGTTTTCCTGGGCAGGGAAAATTGGCAGAGGTTACTGGTGGCAAGATTTGCACAGTAGTTTTTCCAGTAGTTTAATAAGCCCCTTTCCCATTTCACCCCACTGAAACTATGTCAAACATGGACAAATAATGGGGTGGAACAAGAAACCCCAAACCACTGGTTGTGCTAGAAGATGTAGATTTTAATGACAAGAAGTGGGAATTTGACAGATCCCATCAATATTTAGTATGAATTACCAACAGTTTTAAACGTGCTGTCACAGCCTCTTAGTCCTGTGTCAGGTAGCACAAACCTTGTGACCACCTTAGAGCTCCTGAACAGCAGAACAAGGACTCACTAAATGGAAGGAGCTTGAGGGAAGGGGCAGAATTGTGTGAAAAGCATTTATGAAGCAGAAACTCTCCTAAGGAGGTTGCTAATGTTAGGAAAGCTCTCTGCAGTCTCTGAGGGGTTGTACAAATGTTCGTACCAGTTGCTTGTCTGTTTTGATTCCTAAACGCTATTTAACCACGCAGTCTGGGGACTGCAAGCCTTATGTGTTGCATTTTTCTCTGGGATGCTTTTCCAGAGATACATTCCTTCTTGCAAGGAAGAAGAGGTCTGGAGCTGCTTAGCTTCCAAAAGCAGTGTAAAGTAGAAAAGATCAGGCTGGAGCACACCTGGCCTCTTCTGGAAATTTGTGTGATGGTCATAACTCTGATAAAAAATACAAACGATCCTGTAGCCTCTTTTTCTCTGGAGGAGTGCCATGTAAGGGACTTTTTAAAAAGTAAGTACAATCCAGATTGCTCCTAAAGTGAATGTTAAAATAACACACGATTTCAAAATGGACCCAGTTTTGCAGTATGCAGCGTTTTTCAGGATTGGATTTGGTGATCCAGGCTTGATTTGAATTTTATTTTAGTTTACTTAAAACATTCAAATCCAAAGAAAAGAAAAAAAGGAAAAGAAAGGTAGTAATGTACTCAGTCTCATGCCGATAAGCAAGATAAATTCTCTTTTCAGCAAACTATGCACAATATATTCCTGCACCTTAGCGTAGAGTTGAGATATCTGGCATTGAATGTTGTTCATGCATTGAATGAGGTTTTTCCCACAGCCCTTCAGCTGCAGAGCTTTGTGAGACACAGCCTGCGATGAAAGAGCCAAGGTAAATGGAATATAAGCCTAAGCAGGTGCCCAAGAAGGATATTGGTGACAGCAAGGCAAGGTGAGCCAGAGTAACTTTGGGATAATGCAGGAAGTTTGGTGTCAGAGCAGCATGAAAAAGGAAGGAAAAAGTGCAGTGCTATTTCATGGTCAGGTAATTTATCCTGAGTGCAGAGTCCACAAGAGGCATGTGTGGAGAGGTAAGGAAATGTGAGAAAATACCAGAACTATGTGAGCTAACTGAGCTGGCCTGTGGTGAGGCTGACAGGGATCCAAGATACAGTGAGGAGCTTTTCTCTTGTGTGTCCCTGACAAAGCAGTTTGATGTTCATGGCATGTCCAAGGTACCTCCTCACATCTCCTCTTTCCTTTTAGAAGCCTGTCAGAAATGCTGTGTTGGACTGTGCCTAAAATGTTTCATATGTCTTGAATCCAGTGTGCTCAGTCTGAACCTACAGTTGGCAGCACAGCCTGAGACCAAGTTTAATGCCTGTCAGAGTTTAATATGACCCAAGTAAATGACCTCCTGGCTTGTGCAGTGTTCTTGTCTCATGGATGCTGTGAACATTCAGAGAAGCTGTAACCCATTTGGAGGTTCCCATGACCAAGGTTCTGACCATGATATATTTCCCCTGAGACATGCTAAAACTTGGGGTTTTTTATAACTAGGTACTTACAGTAGGATTTAAAATTCACATTTGAGTGCCCTTGATCCATATCCCAGTTCTAACTTGCTTTTGTGGAAGGTTGTATTTGATAAAAACTGGAGTTAACCAAATAAGCTGCTTAAATCTGTATTTAGATGGCAAATTTTAGGCAATGCTGAGTAAACCAATTTTAAAGCTTAATGTGACCCTGAACCATTTAAAAAGATGAATAATACCTAAGGAGCACCCTTTTACAGTCTCCTTCTGTAACCTCCTTGCAAGAGTGCTGCTCCTTGCTTGCCCATAACCCCACTGCTAAAGTCACTGGTGTGACATCACTACTTGAGAATGATAGAAGTCTTTGGATTAATGGTGATCCACAAAAAGAGCACTGTCACCAGAAGGGTAGATAATGATCTGTTTCATTGCATTATACCAACACAAACAAATACTTTTTGGCTACTGAAATGCTATCAAGTGCAGATCATTAGTTTATGCAGTGTTTATGAGATCACCACAAACACCAATTAGTATGGCTGATGAAGAGGACATTATCTGTGGAACAGTGTTTGCCACCCCTATTCACAATCCATAATGGTCTAATCAGTCAGTCTGAAGTGCTGTGAATAAAGGAGCAGATCCTGGTTCTGTTTCAATGGGTTTGTATTGTTTTCAGAGAGTTGCATAGCACTACCACAGTTAATGGAGCTGTACCAATTTACACTGGTTGAAGAACTGGTTAATGCAATGGAGGAGAAATAGGTACTTTAATGTTCTTTTGCTCTTGTCCTGACACTGGCTTAAAGTTTCTTGGTATGAGAACGTCAGCCATGAATGTCCAAGTTAAGGTCAGACAATGGCCAGAAGAGCAGATGTACAGGTTTTGTCAATTTCACTGGTTCTTCTCCAAATATGATTTCCAGATGTAATCCCTTTGCTTTAACTCTTCCAAGAGCTATTTGGAGCAGTTTTAAAAATATTTTATTATCTTAGTTTTTCTGGTTCCAGTAGATAAAACCAGTCCATCTTTCTGAAGAGTACATAGTAATATCTGACTACGTTGTGGCAAAGTGCTGCAGCTTTATTTTTATTGTCTTCTCTAAAACTGGTATAAACCACAGAAACTGAAAAGCCTTCTTGGGAGAGGGGGTGATAAAGATAAAAGAAAGCAGCATTTAGTTTTGTCTCCAACCAGTTCCAAATGTGCCACTGTGCCTATTACATCCCATAAACACCAGGGCAAAAGCACCAGCTGCTCATTACTCTCAGAGGAAATGCTATTTCCTCTCATTTTGGCACAAACTACCCCCCAAAAGGAAAACAGGCCTAGTGAACTGCAGCTAAACATGAAGTCTTTGTAATGATGCTATATATAAACAATGTGATGTGATATGTCTCTTCTGACAGCCAGTCCCTATAAAAATATAAAATGCAAAGAAATGCTGAACCAAAGGGTGTAAAAGGTGTTTGTATATGAATCTGCTCCTGAAAGGAATTTCCCCAAGCTCAGCCATGGCTGTTACTCATTGGGTGGCTGGGATGCAGACAGGCAGGGAACTAAGCACCCTTAATATGTTAATGCCACTCAGAGGTCTCCTGCTAACGCCAGTTAGAGAGCAAAACCTGTTTAAAATCCAGGATCAGCTGAAAAGCTCTATGTGCTGCTTTACATTAAATAGGAGGCACGTTGAAACATCATTAATATTTGAGATGCTCTTTGATTTAAAACACTCATTAGTGCTTCCCAAGTATTGGAAAGCAAACCAGAGGGAGAATCAGCACTCTCTTAGGCGAGGACTCCTGAGGATCTTTGAGTTGTTGCTCATCCAAACACCAGCCTAAAGCAGCTAGAATTCATCCCACACCAGTATCATCCATTTTTACTAGATAAATTAAAAAGGTGAATGTTCTAAGCTTTTTGTTGCTCAAGGACCACAGCTGTTTCCTGCTGCTTTCATAGTTGAACGCAATTCCCCATGACGGTTTTTGCCATCACCTCTTTTCCCAGCTTGGTCTGCCCAGGAGGAGCTGGAGTACAGATCTGGAAAGAAAAAGAGAAAATCCAGAAATTTCTCTGGTGCCAGTTGATAAATAGGAGAGATTGGTACTAGCTAATGAAAGGCTTGGGGAATAAAAATTGTAGAGCAAGGAGGTTATACCAGTGAAAGGTCTTTACAGAATAATGTGCTGGTGGGCTGGGAAGAAAAGGCTCTGAGTGACTAAGGACATGAACACAGACTGGGAAGGAAAGGTGTCAACATAAACTAAGATCAAATACTACTGGAATATAATTTAAGAGGTATTGCCTCTGTGGCACTTAGATTATATTGCTCTGAGGCATGGGTGGAGAACCTCAAACTTAAAAACCAAAATGTCAAATCACATGAACAGGATGGATGGATTTGTAGCAGAATTTCATACAAAGTCTGCTGCCTTTGCATACTGGGAGAGGGAAAAGTGGAAAAAGAGAGTCAAATCACAGTATCACAGTTGTTACTTCCTAATAATCCAAGTAACCCATCTAAAAGATTGTGAAAACAATAGCAGATGCTAGTAGATAGAAATTAAAGCACATTCAACTCAGAATGCAAATAGTTCTGAGACCGTAAGGTTTCCCTAAAGCTCTGGCAAACATTTGGCTGGATTGATATTTTGGGCACTGATCTGCATAGCATCTGATTGTGAGCTGAATATGAGCAATGCATAAAGACAGATTTTTACTGGAGAAAAAAGGGCTGTCTATTGCCTTCTGTGAGGCTGAGAAAGGAGTTCTAAAAAGCCTTATGGCACACTGCCTCGATTTCTGTCAGTGTGCAGAGCCTCCACCCCACCTCCCATCCCAGAGCCCTTGGAGCCCAGTGCAGTGGGATGAGGCTGCTCTCCAATCCCATTTCTATCCCAGAGCAGTTTCCAGCACAGTGCAGTGGGATGAGGTTGCTCTCCAGCCCCTCCTTCCATCCCAGAGCCCATTCCAGCGCAGTGCAGTGGGATGAGGCTGCTCTCCAGTCCCACTTCAATCCCAGAGCCCTTTCCAGCACAGTGCAGTGGGATGAGGCTGCTCTCCAGCCTCTACTCCATCCCAGAGCCGTTTCCAGCACAGTGCAGTGGGATGAGGCTGCTCTCCAGTCCCATTTCCATCCCAGAGCCCATTCCAGCACAGTGCAGTGGGATGAGGCTGCTCTCCAGCCTCTCAGCCTGTCCAACCCAGCCCTTGGAGCACCGTGCCAAAGGCCCTGGGTCAGGCCAGTAGCTGATGTAAACCAGAATAATCCCAATTCCCGTCAGCCTGAGTTTTGCTCTGCCAAAGCACACATTGGCTTTTGGTTCTGGAGCTGTCAGAAAAATAGTGGAAAATCCTGATATTGCCAGTTTTGCTTTTCTTCCTCTCTCTCGATTTGCTGTAGCACATCAATGAAAGACTGGAATGAATTCAACACTTAGACTTTGAATAGCAGTAGAAGTAGCTCCAATTTTTGGCAGTCATTAAGGCTGTGGGTTAGGTTGGGTTTGTGTTACAGAGCTAACTCCTCTGCTCTCTAGTGTGTACAGGGAGCATGAGCACATTTTAGTGCCTTGGGTGAACCTGTGTCCTGCTCCCTGGGTCACAGCCCTTCAAATAGCATTTTACAGAAACATCTCTGTGTCACACTTGATTCTGATTTCCTTGACCTTGTGCTGCAGCTGATGCCATATTTAGCTTATAATGTATGAAAGTCCCTTTGAAAAGATTCCTGTCCCTTCTAATTAGAAATATGACAGTATAAATAAAAATTTTGTATTGTCTTGATATTTATAGGGTGTTGAGATCAAATACACAGTTGAACCTTTATTCCCAGAAAATTGCACTGCTAGAGCTCACTGCCTAATTTTTTTTTCTTTTTGTCTTAAAAAACACGCTCAATTTTAATAAAACTGGTTCATGCAACAATATTAATGTTGGAAATGTTAAAATATTTAGCTTTTAAAATCAAAATAAGAAACAGGTTAAACTCCCAAAATTTCATTGAAAAAAAAATCAAGATTTTATCCACAATGTAGGAGAGGTTACAGTTTTTTTGTAAAAATTAAAATATGCTGAAATATTTCAGGTAATCCCAATATTGGTTTTTGAGACTTATGTTAAAAGGCTTGGATTAAAACCAGAGCCTGTATTCACTGCTAATTATCCATGTAGTGTGTCTGGTGCAATTTGTGTCAAAAGGCAGTCAAACATCCAGCAACATTATGGCCTTATTGCCTAAGTACACGAGACTGAAGAAGCAGGGAGTTAAATTCTCCTGTCTGATGTAGGAAAGTGTTTCCTAGCACCGAAATCCAGTGACATGGAAAGACAGAGGGGCTTTCATTGCAGCTAATGGCAGTGTACCTATCCTGCAAGTAATTACCAGGCTCTGGTCTTTGGTGCTTCCCTGCTCATGAGACTAATGTTTATTCAGAACAATAAATATAAGGTCTATGACACTTTTAAAGTAATGTTCAGATGTGTCTGTGTAACCATGGATGAGTGGTGCTAGTAGTTTTATGCTTTAGTAAACATATTTGACTCTCTGAGTGCTCCAGGGACAGTAGTGGAGTGTGGCAGATGCTGGAAAAGCTGTAATGATTTGCAATTTTGGATGAACTTGTGTTAATAGAGAGTGTAATGACAAGGTAGCAGGATCAGCTTTCACTGACTTATTTTTCCTGCTTCATGCAGAATATTAATGATTCATTTAGCATTGATCTGTACAGATTCAAAGCACAGATTTGTATCTATAATCTAGGAGATTGGTTAATTTTTATATCCTCATGCTAAGTAAATCTTACTAGTGCTCACAGCTGTCTCTGTGTAGTTAATGACCCTGAATAAATTCCATTATAATTCCTGCATGATGCAAAGGTTTTTCATGGTCAGGAACTGAAACCCTGCCCGCCACCAGCCCAGGTGTAAATGAGCCCTCTTGTCCCTAGAGTGAGTAACTTCCACAAGATGTTGAACATTATCAACTACTACATAGTTGAAATGGGAATTTAATGCACTCATATCCCAGAAACAGGGCTAGTTTTTTCCCAGTCATGTGCAGCACTCATGAATGTGTGCTAAGCAGGATTTTTTACCATTTTCCAGCTTTATAAGAATCCCTGTCAAAATCAACGTTGCAAAATCATACACAAAGGTCTTAGCTTGATTTTTAAACTTTTGCCAAATCCAGACTTGTGTTTTCAGTTTTGCCCAAAAGGAATAATTGAATTTATTTCTCTCAGTGCGTGATGATTTTGGAAACTTTTTGTTCTTCTGACTTGATAAAAGTACTTTTACTTGAAGTTATCATTTCATCTGGCCTGAGCACCAGTGTGCCAGACACAGAGGGCTGGAGGAAATGTTTACTTATTTTCTTTGTCACAGGTGAGCAGGAACATTTCTACAGGGGTTATTTAAGGCACTTTCAACTTACAGGTAAAAGGATTGTTTCTTTATTTTAAATTTTAGATACTTAACAATCAGATCCAGTAAAGTAAGGAAATGACTGGCTTTTGGAAAACAGGAAATGACTATGGCTTTTGGAAAGCAGTAAGCATAAATGTGATACTGATAGAATGGAAGAAAGATCTGTATTTAATCAATTTGATCAAATTTAACCTTTACAAAATTGAGCTTTGCCTGCATAAGTCATGCATACACCTGCTGTGCAAAAGGAGGAAATCTTCTGTATCTAGGAGACTACAGCCAGCTAATCAACTTTAACAGTATATTATTTTCATGTTTTAAAATTTTTTTCCTATCTAAATCCTAGGGACTGACTAACAAGAACACAGAGTACCTGTGGTGCCTTTTGATTTACAAGCGTCTAGGTTTGGTCCATGACTCAAATTTATCTTGTTCATAACTGCAAGAGCAATGTGAAATTTAGAGTTGCTATCACAAATGTATAATAGAAGTAGTAGCTGAAATTTTCCCTTTAGTGATAACATTAAAACAAAATAAAGATGGGGACTATCAAGTAAAAAAGGAATAATAGATGTGTTTCCTTTTGTGTTATAAAAGAATAGTCTTCAGGTGCTAGAACTGTATTTAGGGCCAGGTTTAGGTCTCAATTTCACATTGCCTAGCACCTGACTCTACCGCAGGAGCTGCTGATGTCAGTGGCACCATCTGTAGAGCAAGGAGTTAGTGTGATCAAAGATGTAGAAACAAGCTCTCCATAATTTTAAAATGTTTTCCCATCTGGAGTTGCTGTCATAAGTACTCTAGTGGAAGACTCTGGTAGTTTTTCCTACCCAAAGTGGGGAGTCTCCAAGTCTTGTGTAAAAGTGAGGCTGGACTAGTGTAGCAGTTCTGGGATGGCTGTTGAGGATATGCCCAGTGCATAAAAAACTGTTAAGTTAATGGCATCATCTTATTGCACCCAAACCCTATACATTTCTAGAATAACCTAAATGAGAAACTTAAAAGTAGACAGAGACAATATCCACTTTTTAATTAAATGCTAAAGTAAATACTGTGGGTGGTTTTTTTAGAATAATTTCAGTGAAAATGCAAGCCAATCTTTAAAGGAAATGGAGAACATGGAAAGAGGGAAAGAGGAGATAAAATTTTCATTTGGGGTAGACTTTTTAAAAATAAAAAATTGTCTAGACAGCTCCAAGTTACACAGGTAACTTGGCTAGTATGAATAACCACTGGTGGGGAGTCAGCAAGGCACTTGAGGACGCCTGGATATGTTTATTTTATCCTGAGATTGCACAGAGAAGGGAGAAGAACTCTTTTTCTATATCTGGGGTATCTCACTGGTGAATTCCCTTCTCTTTGGGCTGGTTTTGCTGGCTTGTGTAGACAGATCTCTTTTTTTTTTTTTTTTTTTGTTTACTTCTCTAGGAACAGCCCCCCAAGCAAGTAATGAAAGCCATTTCATTTACTATTTCATAATTCACCTGAGTATCAGTATTTTTCATGTAATGTTTGTCCTGCACCGGCTCATTAATATATTCTGTAGTGCTTTACAAAAAAAAGTGGAGACATTCCTCTGTTTGACACATCTAAGTGGGTAAATGATGCATTGACTAGACAGAAATGGAATTCTGATTTATCACTTCTTTACCTAAGTTTACTCTTTAATTCTCTGCTTCAGTCATTGTCTCACTGCTGCCTGGGAGATTCCAAACCATATATTAAAATAAAGAAAAAAGAAAAAAGGGAAAAAAAAAGAAAAAGAAAAAAAGAGCAGAGCAGACCTTTCACAGATAAATTTGTTACTCTTTCAGTGAAAGTCAGAACCCAAATACTTTGACGTGTGAACACATAATGAACATTTTTCTCCTGTGCTTTTCATATTACTAGGACTGGAAAGGACACAGTAAATAATGGAGCTCCTCTGATAGTCCAGAAGCACCACCAGTATCTTACAGAAAATCTATTCTTACAGGCTTTCACCTGATCTAAATACATGTTTAAACCAAGAGTGCTTATTCAGAATGAAGCAATGCTTCCCTTGGTCCATCTCATGAGGAGCTTAAACCAGTTTGAGCCACTAGAAGTTCAATATTAGAGCAAAACTGAATTAACTTGGGACAATTAGTTTTTATTTTTGGAGACTTCTCTGTCTAAAAACTCTTAAAAATGCTTCAGAAAGGTTTGGACTCCATGTACATGCAAATAACAGGATTAGCGTATGGATGAATTTGGGGTTTTTGCATGACAATTGCTTCTCCCCTTACCTTTTTCACCTTGCCTATAAAAATACTTAGAAAACAACAGGTGCTTGAGCATTTTTGGGGCTTTTTTGTTTTGTTTTTTAAAACATGAGAAACCAATCACAAGACTTTTTGTTAGTTTGCTTTCCTCACAAACAGAACCAGCCCTAAAGCCACCCTTTATCATTAATAAATCAAAGAAAGTAGGAAAACTCCTCAGGGCCTACAGCAACCTCCTGTAGCTCATTTCCCTAACACCAATGTAGATCTATCATTAATATATTGTCTAACATTAATAGCCTTGGTAGAAGCAACAAGAGCTATGGCTGAGGAATAGGAAAATGAGATTTACTGACAGTCTGATCTAATTGCCATCAAAGGCAGGGAGTGAAGCAGCAATTCACAGGCTGTGTGGGGAGGCAGGGCTGCTGTATCAGAATGTGCTGTCTTTGAAGGGGAAAAGGTTTGTAAGTGAAGTCTCACTGAAGTGAAAGATCTCTGATGCTACTTTCACTCCAATTACAAACTATGGCAGAGATGAATCAGGGCCGCCACACTGCCTCTTCCATGATTTTCTTTTAGATTCTTTATTGGTTTTTTTGTACAGAAAGTCACAGCAAAGCAAAATTATTTCCTAATGTTTGAATTTTGTTAGTGTTCAGAGTCAGCAAGCAATGTGTGATGCCTGTGAAACAATTGGAACACCTCTTGCTGTGCTTTCCCATGACTGCCAGCAAAAGTTGTGTTGGGAACCCTGCTCACCTGTGAGGTGATGCTGGGGGAGGATGGCCTGCCATGAACTGCAGCTTCCTCAGCTCCCCAGCAGAATATTTCTCCATTGAAACTCTGTCTGTCATAAATCCAGCCTTTTTAAGAGGATAGTTGGGATTTTGCACTTTGGTTTTGTCTGTAAGTGTGCAGGATGGGGGAGCTGGGCAAAGGCACCTCCAGTTCCCTCCAGCCTCTTCCTGGGAGCTCCAGCCCAGAGCTCCTAGTGTGTTTATAGCTCTGCTCACTTGGAGCTTGGTGACTTGGTGAAAACACCACTTTATCCCATGATTATATATTATTTAGATCAAAAAAATCTGTATTTTGGGGTTTTCCACAGTGGTCCAATAGTTTCAGAAGTCTGACACTGCATTTTTCATCTGTCTTCTAAATAAAAGTCGAAGTTTTAGTGCCCAGTGGAATAGGAATTCTGGGTGTAAGTCAGATCAGCTGTAGAGCTGGTATTTTCTCTATAGGCTATTGAGAAAAGTGAGATGTTTTCCATTCACTGTGCTAATTAAAGCTTTTTCACTCATGCATGGAGATTCAACATTATTGCTACCCTTGCCTGGCACTGTAGCACAGAGTGTGTTATTGCTGATCAGATGACTGGTTTACAATTCATAACATAATTTATGGAACAGTTCAGATCTCTTGAGCCTGAAGCCTGGTGTTAGAAATAACTTCAACATAACTAGAATAGCTGGGTGCTTTCAAGGCAGAAAAACTCTGGGATCCTCAGGTTTCATTATAAAAAGAAATATTTTTTCTCATTCAGCTGTCCTGTGAGAGTATTTTGGTGGTCTGTGACTATTGTGAGGAATGGTAGCAATAGCATGACAAAATTTTTGACTCGTTTGAGTAAATTTTTAGGCTGCATAAGATATTGCAGAAATTATAGAATGCTAAGGAGACAAAATGAAGCATCATCTAATGGCTGACTACATATGATACCTGTATACATTTAAATGTCATTTTGGGTACACAGCAATTTGTGGAACAAGCAGATCAAGGCATTTGCAATATCATTTTTTGAAAATAGAATGCACTACAAGAATTTGACAGTGTTTTACTCTGTCATTTTAAATTATCTTTTAGCAGTGTCAGTTTGCACTTCAATATTGAATATTATTTATTAATTTAGTGCCATTATTGCATATGGTGAGCCAATTTTACTTTGAAATGAAAATCAAAAACTTTTATTTCAAGTCTGTTCTTAAAATATTCCTTTTTTCTTAACAGAGACTGTTTCTTGTTGTTTTCTCTCTGCCTTCACTGATGTGATGAGGTAAAAAGCTCATTTCTTTCCAAATGAATATATAATGATGCTAGTACTAAAACAGTTAACTGGATAGCTGATATTTACAAAAATCTTCAAATGTAATGACTTCAAGTTCTTTGTTGAATATTCATTAAATATCCTTTTCTCATAGGGGTTGTAAATCCTCTGAAATGCAATATATACACACTTTAAAATTTGACAGAAAATACTCGTATTTCTAAGATAAAGGTTTTTTTCTTCTTTAAGCACTCTCTCAAATCATATATAATCAGGAACATTGGCAACACTGCTGCTCAGAGAAGGACAGAGTGAACATCAAGAAATCCAAATGAATTCAATCCCATTAAATGTAATGGTGTGGTAAATCTCACTATACCATCTGCTGTAGAAGGCTGAGACACTATTGGAATTCCACATCTTATTTACATAGCAGATAAGAATGTGTTGGGAGATTTATATGGTGAATGAACACCCAGAGACAAAACTAAGTTTCTAGTCTGCTCACATCTGGGGAACATCTACATCTGTGGAGCATTATACAAAAACTACTGTAAGTTAGCCTTTCTCTGAAAGGCCCTGCCACTTCATTCCAACATTACCCATTAAGGAAAAAAAACCCAGCACAAAGTAGTGAGAAAGTTCCTGCAAACACTGGTGGGAGCTGAGCTACTTCATCACAAGAAAACATAACCTCCTCTAATTTAGTACATATTTCCCAAAGAATTAGCATTGAACATTGGAACAAATAGGTTGTATCATATTTAAAACATCTGTGCTGTGAGCTCAGGAATGAACCTGTGGCAAAACATTAAGGAAAATATGCCACAGATTTATTTTTTCCCTCTCTTAAGCACTCAGGTTGACACTCTGCATTTTAACGATTCAAAGCTTTCATTTACTGAAACAGAGCTGAGCTGCAGCCCAGTGTTAAAGCAGATATCACAGATGTAACTTGCACAATATATGAACCACAGAGGAACAAAACACTGCACAGTAGCCTCCACCTGACATGCTCCTCTTTATCATTATATTTAATAAATCTTGAGCTTGCTTGGGAATGGCATGTCCTTTGTGCACATTGATTGTAAAACCCATCACTTGTCAATTCAGTTGAACATTAAAGTTCTAATACATCAAAAGTGCATAGGGGAGCTGACCTGGGCTAAGAAAGCATTTTATGCAGGAATATTAATAGAGTTCTTCGGCAGCTGCCTCATGTACTTCAGATTGGAAACCTCTGAACCAAAGCCAATTGACAGTAACATATTTGGAAAGGAAGATGCTTTTAAATTACCTCCTTTCCATTTAATCAGACAAGCAACCTCTGAATCCCAAGCCGTAGGTGAATGTTTAAGAGAACATTCTTTATATAGTTAGCTGAACCATGCCCAAGAGCACCCACTGACAGCTTTCCTATTACCAGAAGGACAATGAATCATATGAACTTTGCTGACACACATGCTATAATAATTGTTACATTTTCCTTTAGAATATATCCTTGGGCTCGCTTTTGGCTTCACCTTAAAGGTGTCAGCTTGTAAGCTGCATAACCTAGCCTGCCACTAAATCATCAATAACAGTTCATAAAATATCCTGTGATAATTTAGCAGTGCATTGGTTCTGATCCTAATGGAATCAGACATCAGTAGTTATGCTATTTCCTCCTTGGATTCTGGATACTTCTATTGAACATTTGTTAAAACAGTTGTTCATCTACAGTGTACATATTCCTGCCAAGCTTCATGGAAATATTTCTATCCATTATTTTTTAACGTCAGCTCTCAGTAGAAGTTTGTCTTTTCCGTTTGGAACTCACTTTGCTGCTATATAGACATCTTTGTTTCATAAAGCAGACATAGTTATAAACATTAAAACAGACACATTTGTATTCCCTTTAGGATAATGGCAAAATTTTCCCAACAGCTTTCCAAGTAGGAATACACACACAAGAACAAGTTCTGTATTTTTCTATGTCACAGCCCCATTAATTAAGTCTTCTGTTTTCAAAAGCTTATCTTAAGCAATCCACAGTCATATCAACTTAATTTTTCTCCACTGAATGCTCTAAAAGTGATTTCTGGGCAGCATTAACATATTTTGGATGCTAAGGCAGTACTAATATTATGATTTTTTTATTTTTGATTTATATATTGTTACAAGGTTAAAAAAAATCTTATTGAAGCAGTAAGTTTATTACTTGTTCCTTAATCATGGTAAACATTTGTCAGTAGAACCAGTGCCAATAATGTTAGCAGAGAAGAGATATCAATACACTTTAGGCAGTATTTCTATGTGGTACCCCTTTTGTCCTGGATTCCCTTCTGGCTTTTTTCCCAGTTTGGCTGAGCCCTGAGGGGCGCTGGTGGTTGGGTATTGCCTGCAGGGCCCCTCATGCCACACCTGGCCCACGGGGTGTCAATGTTTCTGTGGCTGCCTGCAGGCTGTGGCCCCAGAGCTGGGACTCCAGGGTGTCCCTGGGCAGGGCAGGTGTCCCCAGGTGTCCCACCCAGGGGTGTCCCCAGCTGCCACCAAAGCCAGCAAAGGCGGCACGAGAGCTGACTGAGGGCTTCCCCATGGGTTCATGCAGATGATTTAACCAGTGAACCCATTGAGCTGGGCTGCTTGCACAGTAAATAACCTGGAGCAGCTCTCTCCCTTCTGTGGTTCTATGCCCCTAGATGTCTAAAAATGATTAATATTGAATCTCTTCTTCACACTTAGCAATGCTGGGATTTGCCTCATGAAATAATTGTAGTTAAAGACAGTGGCATTGTCAGATAGCAGTTCTATAAATAAAATTTTGGATTTCTTACTGTGCAGATTATTCTGTGAATTAATTTCTGCAGAATTTTATGAATTCCTGTAATATTTTATTTTTGAAGTAGTTGTTTTATTTTATTTTCATTTTATAATAAAATAGAATTTTTATATATATATGTAAAAGAAATGTTATTTTGCTGTGACAAAAAATTACAACAAATTACAACAAATTTCAAATTACAACAAATTGTAACTACTTTGATCCCATTCTGTCCCATTTTTATCTTTCAAAGGCAGCATCATTTCTAGGTCAGCCCAACAAAGAAAAGGCCATGGCTTACCAAAGTGTTTCTCTTGGCCATCTTCAAGAGCTCTGTAGGTACCCTGTATGGGGCTGCAGATGCAGTGGGGATATGGAATAATTAGAATATGTGTCCTTCTGGCTGCTGTGAGGTTTGAGACCTCCACAGTTTCATCCTGAGAGAATATGTTCCCTTTTCCTTCTGCATGTCCCCAGAAGGTCTTCCTCATCTTTCTTGATTTCTCCAAACCCCAGCCTTCCACAAAAGCTTCAGTACCAGTGTTTTACCAACCATTTAGGAGTTTTTGATTTGCTGAGCCTGCACCCTGCCTTCTCAGAGGACTTTTTCACTTTGTGACCAGACTCTGCCAGCAGCAGCAAACACCTGATGCCTGTGTCCCTTGTCACTGGGCTGAATATCTTCAACCCTCTGATCTTCCACCTTCTCCTCCCCAGGCTCTGCCATTTCTCTTCTGTGAGCATCTTGTCTTCAGTTTTCCTTTCTTTTGTAACGATCTGTTTCAGATCTAATTTCACATTTCCTCAACTTTGTCCTTGGGATAACTTACTGGATATCATGTATGAAAAAAATACATATATGAATAACTCTGCAAAGGCATGAATAAGAAGGCCTCATGGTAACTGCAGGACTTACTGTGACCTCCTTTCTTCCTAAATTTTCCTATTGCCTTTGTTCCTTCTGCTTTTTGCCTATGTTACTTCATACTAGAATCTGTCCTCCTTACCACGTGGAGGCAAGAAACCCCTGATTTATTTGGCTATGCTGTTAAAACAAAAGTGGAAGAATCCCATGCCAATGTAGTTCTTGTATTCACTTGAGCTACCCCTCATTTCCTTAGCCAGAATGAAGAGAAATGGTTGAGCTGACTTCTCTAGAAAATGTGTTAAGTCCTAATGAGCATTATGCAGCAGGGAAACACAGGAGTTATAAAGCCTTCCCAAGACTGAGCTCCTGTTATTCCCTCTGAAGGGGTCCATCACTGCCATTCTGGGCAAGGCTTGCAAGGACTGCTTGAGAATTATATAACTTTCTGCTTTATTTCTAAGACATGAATTTTTGTCTCTCTGTGGTTTTTTTTCTCTTCTTATAAAAATGTCAATCCATTTTACACAGTCTTAACTTTCTCAGTCTACAGAATGATACCCATAATAAAGGCAGTTATTGTTCAGATAGAGGTTGTTTTGAACTCTTGGTCATAGGTGGAATATTTTGATGTGTTTTGATAATATCCAATATCTCACTATTTCACATATTTTGTGATATTTTGATAACATGCCACTTATTCAATTGGAAGCTTTTCTCAGACTTTTATCTTAGCTGTCCTTTACAACAAAGACATTAACCGTTGTCTGACTTTTGACTAATCACTATAGAACATATTTGCTAATGAAAATTCTTTTGTGTGTGTACCAGAAATAATGGTGACTACTCAAATACTGAAGTTTTGACAAAAATGGTCAGAAAACATAGATATATAAATGTATTTATGCTTTGTCAAAAGATTTTTTACTTTGTGTATTATCAGAACGCTGGAAAAAATTACAAAAATCCTGTGATAGGACTGTGTGCAAAGCACTGAACCATAAGTCAAACCTAGTGTGAATCAGAATCCACTATAAGTTCAAGTTGTATTCATTCACACAGGTTATTTTTCATTTTTATACTTTATATCCTTCTCTACAATCAAACATAGTTTTACTTTAGGACAGCTAGAGGATGGCCTGTTTTTTATGCTTGACCCCACCTATCCAGTCATGGAAATAACACAGAAAATGCTATTTTCTGTCTTTGTTGCTGCAAAAATATATCATTGTATGGTCCTGATCCTTCAGAATTGCCCTTTCAGAATGAGAGGACGTTGGTGGCCACGGGCTGCTGCCGCAGCTCAGCCTCAGGAGCATTTGCAGCTCCACCCACCCCATAGGCAGGGTGGCTGCTTTTTGGAGAGAAAAACAGCATCACAGGTTTTGTAAGACAGACTGAATACTCTGAAGTGTTCTGCAGCTATTCCAATTGCTAAATGTGGTTGAAGATGCCTGTCAGTCAAGACACTGTCAGACTGGAGCAGCCAATAACCCTATTCTGCTCTGTAATATTTTCAGATAGAAAACCAATTTTTTTTTAAAAAAGAGAAAACATAAATTCTTCCAAACCAATGCTAAGTGTAATCTTGCTTCTGAAAACAACCAAAAGATGGTTTCTCCTATAGAGCAGAAGGCTACTCTTGTCCTCCTTACAGTCTCTCCATCCTAGTGAGGACAGTGATGTTAGCTCAGAAATGCCACTGTTGGGTAATTAAAATGTGTTTCAAGACACACAATCTTTCTTTAGTTATTGTTCCACAGATTTACAAATGTTTTGTATGCCTATGAAAAATACAATGCCCGATTCTACCAAGCCAGGAAGCACAAAACTCCATTTTATTGATTGAGGGATGTCAGCAGTAAGCACATTAATACTTATTCACTGTGTTTTTCCTATGGCATTCTGACATTAGCTATGATGGAAAAAATCTTAGGGTATTTCCTAGTGAAATAGCACAAAATAAATCAAATTCTTAATGGAAGCTTAGATCTCACCAGAGCCTTTCTTTTATCCAGAGATTTTAACCATGCAGGATGAAGCCCATTAAGCAGAAGAGCAGTGAAACAATATTGCAGAACAGTGCATGTTTACTCATTAATGAGAAGTTCTCATATAAAACTGGACATTTCTTGCAGGGTGGAATCTTTTCATTGCTGGTTTTGGGAGGGAGGAAGACAGCAGAGAGGAGGGGGAGGAATCCTTTAATTGTTAGTGTAGGTTTTAAACTGACAAGCCTCAAAGGCAGAATACTGACTCTTTGATCTTAAAAGGGTTGTTAAAGGATGGTCTCACTTGTGTTTATTCAAATGTTTGCAGGTAAACGCTGATAATCTAAACTGAGTCAAAGCTGCAGAATTTAGCATAAGTGATTTGCATATCAAGAGCCTCAAAATAAACACCAATTCAGAGATCTTAAATGTTGTCAAAAACTAATCATGACTTGAAATTAACTTGGGGCTTGTCTACGTATGAAAGTCTGTGCTCAGGAAACTAAAACATCCATTGGCAAGCAGAGGTGTGATAGATGGGCTTAATCCCCACTACGAGGGCTGCGTGGTGGCTGCAGGTACCTGCAGGGACACACCTGGTGATGGTTTGGGGCACACACCTGGTGATGGTTTGGGGCACACCAGCCAGAGGCAGCCTGCCAGAGCAAAGAGCTGGGCTGAGTGTCCTCCCCACCAGCCCTGCTCCTCTGGAGACATCCTCTGGAGACAACCTGTAGCTGATTCTAGCTGAGAGAAATGCTTCCAGTGAGTGCTCTTGTAGACAATTTGCATTTTCCTGTTTCTGGGCAGAGTTGTTGATTCTTGAGTTACTGGATTCCTGACAAGTATTTTTACTATTTGTAATTAGTTGTATCAAGTAAAAGTATCATCGTTTCTAAATTACTTGATTGTCTTCAAAATCTATTTTTAGCACTTGGTTCCTGCTACTTGTTTTACAGTTAATGACTTCTTGGCATAATTTTGTGCCTGTTACTTGACAGAAGGAATGTACATCCTGCAGGAGCAGGGAGCGACCCCTTTGGAAGTACAGATCCTTCCTACTTCTGCTCTGAGAGTCAACCAAAATTGTCTGGGTTTTGGAAATCTTCTGTAACTGATAAAATGAGATACTAATAATTAACTTTTATCAAGTCCCATCAACTGTACAACTCAACTAAATAATAAAAGATTAAAGTTTCAGCCTCTTGATTCCCTCAGGGGAATGTTTAGGGTATCAGCAAGTATAAAAGAGACTAGAAAATTATTTCAATTTGTGCAAACATTTGCAAACTGCTCCAGTCTGATGGATACCTCATTATGTGGGAAGAGCAGCTGATTGCAGTGTCACAGAGTTGGGTCAGCACTTCAGTCCTTCTCCTTGTGAACATTTCTGTGCATTCCCAATTTGCCTCTTACATAGACAACCGAGATCTGTAAGACTAAGACCAGTTCTGGGCATTAGAACTGTATTTATGGCAGACTCCCATGAAAGAAAAAATTAGGAGCAAGCAATGGACTTTTCCAGCTGGTCATTGCTTACCCAATTCCCTCTTCAGATATTTGTCACCTACAAGATCTCTCTATTTTAATTTGCCTGAAGGTTGAGCTGCTGGCATTACAGGTTACTCTTCAGGGAATAAAAGTGGTGTGTTACCAATCAATATAGCAACTTAGTAAATCATGAAGTGTAGATTTCAGTTCTCCAAATTTGGTCTCCACGAAAATTGAGTATCTACTGGATCTAGCTATGGGTCTTCGGCTGAGATTTTCATAGCAAAATAAGCTTTATATAGTAAATTTGTTACCTTTTTAAAGACCTAAGAAACATAACTGAAGTCCTTCCTTTAGATGTAGTGTCCTCAGTTGAAGTTTGTTGTTAATACAGTGATGTTAGGCCATAATTTGATCTGAAATTACTTAGAATAAGAAGGATTTTGAGTAACAAATAGGCTTGTTTTATGGTAGGAATGCAATTTTTGAGAATTTGTGAAAATTCTGTTTATTATCTCCCTTTCTCTGGAGGGAAAGTCTGCCAGGAGCAGGGAGGAGCTGGAGTGCTAACAGAAACCCTCAGCACCCACCTAACACCAGCCCTGCCCTCTGATGAGAGCACTAAATTCTGGCACTCAGAAAACTTTTCTGCTGGTGTTGCCATAGCTCCCTGAGCTCAGCACCTGCAATCCAGCTGCCTCCCACTGCCATGACTCACTGACATTTCAGCACTCTGCTTGGCCACCCTATTGACTCTACAGCTTCCTGCCTCCTGCTTTATTCTCTGCCCACCTTCCCCAGCCCCACTCCACCCGCCCTTTATTAGTCACATGTCCACAGCTCATCTGACTCTCAAACTTTTATTTGCTTTATAAGATGTCTTACTATTGCTTTTCTACTGCTCTCCCAGCACCTTTTTCTTCCTCACAGTTCCTATCCACAGAACACACAGAGTGGTTTGAATATCTGGACATTACCCCAGGTTCCTATGCTTGTAAAGCAGAATAGTAACTAACCAACAAGCTGCCACACCTGGTCATTAACAACAGCCACTCTAAGCCTGTTGCTGTTTGACTATGGGTCTAATCAATGTTACTTGAGCGTTTATTTTTAATAAAGATGCTTATATTTTTGAAATTGAAGTCTATATGGTATAGTTTTTCACCAAAAGTTGAGCACTGTTTACCATGCTCAAGTTCAGCAGAATTATGCACAGTTGCTCACTCTGTACAAAAAATGACCTTAGATGTTGCTTTTTCCCCATAATTTGTGCTAATACTTCTTAAATACTCTTGTGCGTATCTGGTGATCCAATTTCTGTTTAAAGTTTCTAAAAGCACAAATTGAGTAATTTACTATTTCAAAATCTACAGCACGCTTCCAAAGATTAGGGTTAAGCTTCCCAGAATGTTCACACTAACACCATAGGCTTTTATACATCATAGCAAGTTAGGAGCTCCAAAGAAAAGTAGAATTAGTTTGGGGTATGACTGAAGTAAGGCCAGATTGTGGGCAGCAGTGTCTGTTGGCAGTAGAAAGGCTTTTAGATAACCAAGAGTGGTTATAGTGCAGCAATTTGCTTAGTTTCTTCCTCATATGGAACTGTAGGCTTAATACATGACTCTAGAAGAACGTGATCTTCTGACAGATTTGGTTTACGTATCACAGCACTGTACATTTTATTTCAGCTACAGTCTGATCCTATATTGCACCAAATTCCACTGGGAGATGCTGAAAAATCTCAGATTCTGATAGATTAAAAATTCAGAACACCTCAAGAAATTCTGCTTATGAGTCTTAATGACACTTCTTGAGCTAAATACAAATGTGAGAAGAATATCAACAGCCAATTGCTGGCTGTTCAGGCTCACTAAATATAAGTGAATTTATAGTGTTTGGACCTCAGAAGATTAAGTCCCAAGCACTAAGTCTTGGGGGATTTCAACAAAAAAAAATCTTACAATTTTGATTCTGACAGTATATGATTATCTTAAATACATGAGTAATTCAGCTGACTTAGCTGGTACTTCTCAAGCCCCCAAAGCTGATCATATAGTTGTAGGATCATGGCCTTAACATGGGGCAGAAATATTTCTGTGGGGGATTTCTTATTTCAGTTCAGGAGCATTGTAATTACTATTCCTTGTGAGTGGAGCTGGCTGTACCACCAGGTTTATGGCATTGCTTCACTTCACAGCCACTGTCATAAACCCCAGATTAGCATGGGTCCATTGAGTATATTTCACACATTCTTTCCTAAGAATGAGTTTGTGATAAGCTAGTTTCTCTCTCTCTTTTTTTTTCCATAACAGTTTTTGTTAAATGATTTCCAAATTTTAATGCCTAATATGATCTTTGAAAAGCTATAAAGTTTTAACAGACTCTAAATATAAAGTGAGTGAATAAATTGCAAGGGAGTCTGTGGTTTGATCCCAGGAAATCCTGATTAATAGCCTTTAGCTTCTTTTAGACCACCCTGACTACATTGTGAAAAACAGTTGACTTATTTTATTGCTATTTAGACTGTAATTCAAGCTACTAAATTTATAACTTTTTTTAGAAAACATAAAATGAAGACATAAGAATTTGTATTTTTTCATGTGAGACCATATGCTGAACACATTTCTTGCTCTATTTAGTTCATTCCTGTTAAAATATAATTCTCTATCTTTGCTAAACACATGAAATCTATTTTTGGTATGAAAGGGGTCCAGTCAAAAACTAGTGTAATTACTGTGATAGTGATTGTATTTGTAATGTTCCTATTGATTTTCATTGATCAGGACTTGCACATTTAAAAGTGAAACTAATTTACCTGTGTAGCTTCCCAAAATAGGAAGTGGAAAATGAATATTGCAGGATAATATTTTTTTTCTCTTTACTTAATGTGCAATTCATATAAACAATATTTTAAGAACATGGTAGCTGCACCTTATTCGCTGTTTGATATAATATCAACTTAAAAAAAAAGTACTTATTGTTGGTCTACATCTTGAAATTAGTAGTCAAGGAGAAGGCATAGAGCTAAACTGAGTCCTTTTGTTTTAATGACTTGAATCTTCAATGCTAATCACCCTGTAGAAACTCAATTGCTTCGTGGCCACCTGAATGGTTGTTGATCCTGGAATGGTCTGAACAAAGGTGGTGGAACAAGGGCTGGGATGTGACACTGCTGCACAAAAAGGCTCTGCCTAAAAAGGGTGTTCCCAGTACATGCACTGGCACCATGTGCACACAGAAAAGATGGATATTTTCCTTATTAAAAAGGGGATTCTTTTGGTCATAGTATTTGCAGTAATAACGGATGCAAAAGAAAAGAATTAATCTTCTACAATGCTACCACAGAAGGCCGATTATTTATAAAATAATTTCCATAGTGTGCAAAATATAACAAATCTTGTTGAGTAAAAAAGTACACTATATATATATTTATAAACCTCTGATAGATTGGTAGCAATAAACAGAATAAATTTGCATTGTCTTTTCAATATGCTCAGATTTGCTTTTCTTTTCAAGAGGAAATAAATGATTTTCTACATTATAGAAAATTGAGTTTACTATTTCTAAAATACTCCTAACATAGAAAAAGGAAACATATTTCAATATTAGTGTTTATCACAGCATTTAAGGCAACACCATCCCCCCTCAAGCTTTCTACTCTTAAATAAAAAAGGAAAAAATCCCATTGTTTTCCTAGGTTCACTTTGCTTCTAGTGATTGATGTAGAATTTTACTGCCATCCAATGGCAAGGACCTATTATAGCCTAAGTAAATGTCTAATGCTTTTTGATCAAATTGCAGTCTAGGGAATTTAACTTATGCTGTACACTTAGAACTTACATCAATACATCTCTGTTCCTTACACAGTGAGAAAGAAATATGACTACAGTTTCAATTTATTCAGTGTTTCCTAATTCAATTTCACTCTGAATTACTAATATTATGGTACATAATTACCTAAATGAATAAATCAACCTAAGCTACTCACTAAAAAGAACATTAGTGTACAATATTAATTTTTGCCTGTACCTTGTCATGTTAGTTTAAAAGATTCCTTTTGCTACAAATAAGAGCTTTTTCCTAGTTGTTAAAATAGCCTTTTGCTAAAATATTTTTCTCCACTTTATTTACTGTGTTTGGAGATTTCACAGTTGTTATTGTACCCTAAAGAGCTGCTTGATAATGTTAAAATGTGTTATAGGGGTTTTTGGTGCATTTTTCCCCTTTTAACTCACATACAGAAACCTCTAGAACAAAAAGAGAACTGCTTAAAACTGTAATCTGAAATATATGGATTTACTTTTATCCTTTGTGTTTTCCAGATTCACTTCTACAGCCAGTCCAACATGAGAGTCATTCTTTAGGCTTCTAAGAAGAAATCTAAAGTTAACACACTTCATCTTTCAAGTGTTTATTTTACAGAGGAAACTACATAGATACATCTAAAGGAAATAATTTCAGGTCTTGGCCAGATTATAAAGCTAAGCTTTCCTCTTGTACTACTAACTCAAACTTACAATAATTAGTGCCTATTAAAATAAAAAAAAAAAAAAAAAAAAAGACCTACCAGGATGTAGGAAAGTCTAAGTCTAGAATAAAAGAGAAAAAAAAAAAAATAAAACAGAGAGGAAGAATAGAGTCTGTTATTTCTATATCATTTTAGCTGGAAGGTTCCTCATGTTCTGTCACTTGGTTAGGATTGCTCTCCAAGCCAAAGGATCCCCTTCCAGTGACATAAAAGACATCTAAACCATGTCCCATTTGTATCTCCTCTCACACAGGGCTGCCTGATGTGCCACAGGTGTACTTCAAGTGTTTGAAAACCATTTTTGGCTTCTCACAAAGATGCAAACAGTGGATCTCCACTTTCAGAGTCAGAACACGTAGGAGCACTTTTGAAGTGATGTTGATCTCTTGCCATTATTTCAAGTCCTTTTAACAACTCCATTGCCATAATCTTTGACTATTACCATGGCTGCTTAGAAAGAATAATCTTTGATTAAATTACATCATTAACCTGCAGCACTCCAAACCATGTAAGATTACAGGAGATGGAGCAAGGAAGAGTATAAAAAACACATTCCCAAAAGACTCTGACAAATGCCTACGTGTCCATGCCTTAGGCAAATTCTACACTTACTAAAACAATTGCAAAATTAAAACTTTCCTTCTCTAACTGAAATACTTTACATTAATCAGCACAAAGTCTTTGGGGTGCATGTGCAAAGAAAAGAGTACCATGCTTAAAGATAGTAAAAATAAATATGTTATTTTCTACCGTAGCTCTTTAATACTAAAAGAATGGGTATAATAGAAAAATACTATATGAAAATTAGGGTAATGGGAAGTAAGTTGTTTGTATCATTGTGTTTATTCTAATTAATATCAGGACACCACAGCTCAACCTGGAAAAGACAACTTACTCTTCTCACTATTGCTATATTAGCAGCTGATTGGAAAATGAGGGAAACACTTCTCTACACTTTTAAATTTGAAACAAAGTTTCATGTAATGTAGATGTTAATAAAATTTATAACTGGTAGAAAATAGGGATAGATTGTCATGATATCATCACAAACAAATGTGTTTGGTTCCCTCCACCTCTGAATTTGGATTGTCAAAGAGCACTAGTCTTAGAAAAGCAGCGTGGGTGAGTACATGGCCCTCCTTGAGAATTTATAGATTTAAAACAAGACCTATTGATTTTTATAGATAATTTATAGATTAAAACAAGATTTGTTGTTTTCTAAGTTGCTAATTATTGCTAGTTATTGTTAGCTAAGTTGCTAATTCATTCTCAAAAGTATTCTTATTGCTATAGGAAGAGCAATATTCTCAAAGTTTTGTGTATGTGCTTATGCAAATTTATCGAGTGAAATCTGTTTTAAATTAATTTGTGGAAAAAGCTACACTTAACTTCAATTTTAATACTTCAAGTAAATATACCTTCCATGAAACAGATACTTTCTCTTATTCCTCAAAAGTCTCTTAATCTATTTCTATAAATGGGTAGGAGGAAAAATTTAATTTCAACCAATGCTTCTTTCATGTTTGGAATAATAGGTTGTTTTGGGTTTTTTCTTCTCTGTGCTTTGAAGGAAAGGTCTGTGTGACAGCTAACCAAGCTGCACTGGCTCTGCAGCCCTCATTTTATGAGATGTGAGATAAGGTGCTCTCTGCACGGGTCTGCAGGAGTTGAGCTGGCCACAGCACATGGGCAGCCTCAGGAAATGGAGCCTTCCCCCAGTGCTGCACACAGATGTGTGCAGGGGAGAGAGCTGCTGGGCAGGGCCCTGCAGGGCACAGGCACAGCACACAAAGGGAACCTGGCAGCTAGGTGATCTTGGGTGAGTTTGGGGCAACACCATCATTCCAGTGCTCGTGGAGACCATGGAGAATGCAGCGTGTGGCGTTTGTTAACGGTCTGGAGTTCCCTCTCTGCAGCTATTTCTCCCACTGCAGGAAATCTCGTCAGCCCATCCATCCATGATTTCTTGTGGCCAAGAAGCGAGGAGAGCCTGTGCAGTGTTAAGGGAGGCCCTGCCACCAGCAAGAGGGAGCACCCAGGCACCATCCTTACCCTGGGAGAACCTCCTGCTCATCACCTCCCTCCTTTCACTCTCTCCACGTTAATGCATAGTCGAACAATTCATCAAAATAACCAGAAGGCAAACTGCCACTGAATCACCAGCCCTCAGTCCTGAATAAGCTGCTCACAGTCAATTGCCTTCTTCCTAGTTTAATTTTCTTTGTGCATTTTATAGTGCTCTCTGTGCTCAGTGACAATCACTTCTGCAAAGCTGCATTTCATTTCCTCTGACCACTAAAACTGTGATCTGCTTTACTTGCCTGAAACAAGTATCATGCACAGATTTTAATTATTTAGTCATGATTTAGCATGCATGATATATGGGCATCATTATCAATGGCTGCAATATCTCTTCTTTTGGCTATTTAACATGGGGAAGATGCTCTTTGTTATTAACATCTGTTCATCAGGGACACAGACCTTCACAGCATTACTAGCACCTTCTGTTTTTGTCAGGAGAAAGGAAAGTGATCAAGAGCCTCATCAGAGCCTAATTTGGCACTGATGTGTTTTCCTTTCTCTTACCGTAGCCTAGATCTAAATTGTTCCTTAAAATTACTGTAGCTGTTAAAATACTGCTCAATAACTAGACCTGACTAGGGATAGGCTAAGATGGTACAGATACCAGTGTATCATTATTTAAATGTTATGGTTGTGGGGGGGGCTACAAGATGAAAAATAAGTTAATAAAAGATGTGGTGGAATTAGAAAATAAGATTAGTGAAGTGCTTTAGCCGTGAAAGCATCTTCTAGCTATGAAAATATGGCTAATCTTATTTTTCCCCCACTAAGCTCATTCCAGTTTTTCTGCAGCCCAGTGAAGGCCTCACAGCAGAAATGTCCCCTTTACATTTACCTTGTTTATGTAGCAGGCCCTTTATTAAGCCTTTCAAGGATGGATCTGAGGTTCCCAGTAAAACAAGGCTCAGGTCCTTGGCTGCTGCTCCCCAGGGCTGCTCTGGCAGGGGCAGCAGCTCTTTGCAGAAGGGTTTTCCTGCTCAGCTGCTTCCCAGGTGGGTCAAACCCAAAGGAATGGGTTTACTTTGAGGACAAACTGAGCTTGAACTTTTTTTGCACATCCTTCTTAAGGCAAAGGTAAACAAACCCCCAGATTTCTACAATAGCATTTGATTCTGTGAGCGCTGCCAATACTGAGGGAATGTAACAACGTTTGTGCTCCAGAGCAGGATCTTATTTCTTCCTAAAAGAAAGCATCAAAATCTGATCATGTAGATAAAAGAGGAAACTTCTCATGAATATACTCTACGTGATTAAAACTCCAGCTCCCTATGGTTTAGACCTGGAAGACATTTTAATTATCCAACATCTTGCTATTTCTGGAATTTTGACTGCAAATGTGTCTGACATAGTGTTTCATGGAATATCCTTTCCTCATATAACACTTTTTTTATACTCCAGATGTACAGTAAACAACAAAAGCCTGTTTTATCTCTTATCCTTCATCAGATGAAAGTGAAAGATAACTAAAAGAAAAAACCTTTTAAAGACTATATTTTTAATCATAGATGTCCTGCTTATAATCTAAAATCCCACAACAATCTCAAGTATGCTTTATCAAGTAGACCCAAACTGCACAGAACTGAAAAATTCAAATATTAACAATTACTACATTTTTTTTAAATAGGCAAAGAAAAGCTTTTCATTATTCTCATTTTTCCAGGCAAACAATATTCAGATTTTTTTCACATAATTACTATTTTTAATCAATTTTAACAAATATCAGTACCATCCTGTCACAAATTAGCAGCACAGAGAGAAAAAAATTACCATGATAATCATAAGCATGTTTTGGTTCTGAATACTTAAGTAAGAGCAACTTAATCACCAGGGTGATTTTCCAAATGTAATCCAGCCTATTGGATAAAACTGCTGCTAATAGTTTGCAAATGAGAACACAAATGCAGCATATGAAAGGTAGATATCAAGCTTACAGTGGAATGTCTTTAAAGTTTATATTATGTTGACCATGTAACTGGTGTTTTGAAATCAGGGAGTTACTATATCCACTGTATGAGATATATGAAGGAACTCACAGACTCAGCCTGTGCCAAGGTAGTTTCTAAAATTACCTTATCACTTCTTAAACTTAAGTGTTGGACTAATGTTTTAATATAGCTAAAATATTATTAAATCTAGGAAAGAGATTAGTTTATGAAGCAAATGACTGACATCTATCAGGCCAGGCTGTGACCCACAGACAATGTCTGTGCAGTGTGAATGAGCTGGTGAGGAGGGAAGCTGGGCAGGGCTGTGGAGCTGGGCAGGGCTGTGGAGCTGAGCAGGGCTGTGGATGTGGAGCTGATCTGAGCAGGGCTCCCCTTTGCTGCCCACATCCCAAGCAGGATTTGCTGCTCCAGGCAGGCTCTGGCAGGGCTCTGGCTGCAGTGGGTGAGCACAGCTGGCACCTGATCCAGGAGCCCACGGCAGCTGCCACCCAGAGCTGTGCCAGCACAGGCTGTGCCCTGGGACTCCTCACTGCTGCCATGGCCATTAGCTCCAGTCAGATCAGTTATTAATTCAGGATTTGTAACAAAGTTTGTAAAAGAAATTTCTCCACTGGGAGCAGGTAGGTTTAAGGCAGGACTATATTCCAAGAAGAAATAACTAGTGAATTCATATGTACTTTGTAAAACCAGATGAACCACTTCCATGATAATCCAGCTGGTGTTTGTGCACATATATACATCTATACATTCATCCACTGATTCCACACTGTATCTTTAGTAAACTTGCTTTTTTAAAACAGTCATGTTAGACTCATTTTATATGATGGGCTGCATCTGATATCCTGGTGCTTGGTAGCAAATGCCTTAGAAGAAGTTATTAAGTTAAACATTATTAACATAAAAGTAAGAAATACTATTATTCTGTTTGTATTGTCAACAAAGAGATGCCTCTTAATAAGTAGAAAGGAGACCTGCAGGAAATTATTCCTCAATCTTTTGGCTGCTGCATTTTTTCTGTTCACATAAGGAGAAAGGGGCTTTTAGAGGCTGATGTGGTCAGCTTTCAGTCAGCCAAATTTGAGTTATTTGTGCCAGGGGTGCAGGGACAGCTCGGCACCAACTGCCCAGGTGCAGCAGCACTGACACTGCTCTCAGGAGCAGCAAGTACAGCTGGTCTCCTGTCACACAGGGCCTGAGCCAATAAACCATCCAGATCTATGATGTCTGTGTGTGTGCTCACCTCCTGGCTTGCCTGGCTGTGTTTCCATGGCAGGAGGCAGAGGACAGATAAGTTATCCTAAAGCCAGTCAGATCCAGCTGGGGTCTTCTGAGTCCACTCAGGTTGTGCCCATTGAACTGAACATGTGGAAATACTTTTTTTGGTAACAGTCAGATTTCCAAAGGGCTATTTTGGATCTTAATATAATTAAGTCCCTGCAACCAGGTGAGCATAATGCAGGTATAGCAAATAGCTCTGCAGGAGACAGCTCTGATAAAGCAACACTCATCCTGTTTTGGAGCTACTTGGTTATTCTAAGTGAGCCAAGCCTGATTTCTCACAGAGATGCTGTGAGATACATGGGTACTGTGCTGGATTTGAATTCTGTAACACCTCTCTGCTTCTCTGAGCATTTGCATCAAATGTCACCGAGCCCCTCAGTGAGGAGGGGACTGTGGAGAGCTGCTGGCACGCACACACACCACACGCAACCCACCGGGGGCTGCTGCTGAACTGCTCTGACCAACACCAGCTCTGGGAGCTGTGCCTCCAAACTGAGTAACAGCACAGGGTCTGGAGTGGCTTCTGCAAGCACCATGTTTGATAAAAATACTCACCTACTGCTTCTTACAAAAGCACCATCCAAACTCTGTACTCCTCAGAGAACAGGAATGTTTAAAATGTGTCTGGGGCAAAAAGAGCTTTCAAAAAAGTCTTGCATGCTAAACTCTGATTCTGATCCATAAATTCCGCTACAATTACCTGAGTCCAGGTAATTCCAGGCAAGTTCTACTAATTTGTGCAATGTCATAAGAGTTTTCTGAGAGACTGCCTCTACTTAACATCTCTGCATGTCAGTCCACATAAAAAAATCATTCACACACAGTTTTGACCATAATGCTCTGATCAGGTCTTTTGGCTATCAAAACTTACTGCTGCCTCTTAGCAAGGCATCCTTATGTAGGCAAAAATAAATTCAGGGCATTGAATTTACAATAGGGGGTTTTCCAATAAAACTTGAAGTTAATAGACTAATCACAGTCAGCTCTGGCAGTGCCTGAAAAGTTCTCAGTTAACCCACACCACATTTCATGTTCAGAATGAAATTTATTTATTTCTGAACCTGGATGGAGAAGGTTTGGGCTGTCAATGTGCCACCTGTGAAGGGTTAACAGCAGCACTGACCCTGTGCAGCTCAGGGGCAACCCCACCCTGGGTGGGGCTACCAAGTTCTGCAGGCTGGGCTTGGTTTACTTTAGTTGCAGGAGCAAAGGAAGGAGGTTATTCTAGGTAGGGGTGAGAAGACAGCAGATTTGAAGGCTTTCCTTGTGTTTCTTTGGCTCAGAAACTGCAGGTGTTGGCTGGAAGTGGTAAGTGATTTAAAAGGATATTATGGTCATGAACTCATGCTTGGGTAAAGGCAAATGGTGCTGTTTTAAAAAGGGTTGAAAATAAGGAGGAGATGTTTGTGAAGGAGCAGTTCCTGTTACCAGGTTAGCCTGTTTGAAGTGGTTGTCCTTGTGGTTCCCAAATTCTCTCACCTCAGGGATTCTGAGGAATTTTAAGCTGGTTTATAGTGAGAAGGGCTGTTGGCAGAGTGAAGAGTATTCATTGTGACGAAGAACAGGCAAGTGTGGACCTTCAAAACCTTGCTGGCTGACTCCCTGAAACCGGTTTTCCAAAAGCAAGTAGCCTTATATTATTGAAAGGCAAAACACTCAGTCAAGAAAAAAGGAATTTCTACAAAATGCTTTAAAATAAATTACTGCAGGGATGTGGAATTGCAGGCTTACAGTTTGGCAAGGGTAGGAATTAATCAGTTTCTGCATTTTGACACAGCTTTGGATAAATGCTGCACAGTGTTCCAAATGAAGAGGGGTTACCATGATGGGAGGCTGGTTTTCTGGTATTGGATGATGGAGCTGGGTTAATTTTCTTCATTCTTTTATTCCAAACTAAGTTGTGACAGATGACAAAATAACATCAAAATGAAGTTTGTGAAGTGCAAGCAGTAGTAGGTCATGTGTTGAGATCCTGTCTTCTGTGTGTTCTCTCTGCTCTGGAAGCAGCTTTAGAGCTTGGAGAGCAGTCCTGTCTACTTAGTCATTGCTAATCCAAGAATTCAAAACACAAAAAACTGTTATTTATGCCATGAAATTGCTCCAAAGGTTCAAATGTCTTATGTGCCAGCACAGCAAGTTTCCCTGGAGGTTCTGTCAAGACTGAAATTAAATGGCTTTGAGTCCAGGTAATTCCAGGCAAATTAGCTTCAACCACACTGAACCTGGAAAATTGCCTCGTTCAGGAAGTGGTGAGATTCATGCCTAGAAAACCCCACTTGTATTCTGCTCCAGGGACTGGGTATAAATCTTTAGTGTTCTCATTAATCTTTTAAGCTGGGGAACATAAACATCTGGAAGCTTGCACTTTCAGAGTCCTGTAACAACATCTCCAACTGGTTATTTCACTTCTTTTGTCTATAATAATGCCCCATTTTATTCCCCATGTATTATTCATATACACCTTAAATTTAATCACCAGCCCACTAAAGTTAAACTCCCACTACACCTGAGATATAAACACCATCACACTGGAGCTGAGTACACATTATGGCTTATCCATAATTACTCTCATGCTGAGGTAAGGTTCACACCTTATTTTGTGATACCACCAAAGGTTTTCTGGTTAGCAGAGCCCTTTCATACCTGTACAAAAAAATGCAAAATGTCCTTTTTCTCCTGGGTTCTTTCTAGTCAGGGAAATATTTTTCTTCATTTCGTGTTCAGCCTTCTATTTAGCTGCTTACTGCCACGTCAGAAAGTGGGGTTTGCCAATTAGGGATGTGCTGCCTGTGGTTGCTGGAAGCACTCAGGGTGTGTCCTCTGTGTTCCCCATGTACAAACAGTTCTAGAGGCTGCTCCTGTTCCACAGGGACCATTCCTTGCCCCAGCCAGCAGTTGGTGCCCTGTGCTCATCCCACCTGGCAGTCCCTGTCCTCATTGGCTCCCTGCACAATTTGGTGATTTCAGCAGTGAGAAGAGACCCCACTACAGATTTGGCAGAGCATTTTTAGAGCCAATCTTGGGAGTTGTTGGGACAGGGTTTACACCAGTGCCCTGGGCACGAGGGTGCTGTGCTTGCAGGGCAGAGCATTTCTGCTTAAGCCCTGAACATCCCATGGCCTTGTAGGTTGGATGTTCTGTTTAATTACTGGAATTTTCCTGAAAGTCCTTGAATTTGCTGGTCTTTCACCTGTTCAGACTCACAGGTTTCCACAGGTTACTGCTGGTTACCTGTCTCTTCTCTAGTTTTCCAGGAAGCCTAATTTTTGGGTATTTTTTTGTTTGTGGTTCTCTAGTCTGTTCAAGTCACCATGTGTTACCCAGCTGTGAGTTTTGCCTCCTTGTAATAAATTAATAAAGAAATATACCCTGTAGTAAATAAATAGACATTTGTGTGGATGAGATGCTTAGGGACAAGGTTTAGTTGTAGACTTGGCAATGCTGGCTCAGTGGTTGGACTCAATCTTAGAGGTCTTTCCAACCTAAATGATCTATAATTCTATGAATAATATATAAAAATATACATATCTAAAAAATATAAATACATTAAATATATATATAAATATATATAATAATAGAACTCTAGAATTGCCTGGGTTGGAAGGAACCTTAAAAATCATTCAGTTTTAACCACTACCATGGGCAGGGGACCTTCCACTAGATCATGTTGTTCAAGTCCCCATCCATCCTACCCTTGAAAACTTCTAGGGATATGGCATCCTTAAAGGGATGGCCTCACCACTAAAGAATTTCTTCCTGGTATATAATCTAAATCTATATTCTTTAATTTAAAACCATCCCCCTTTGTCCTATCACTATCTGCCTGGGCAAAAAGTAGGTCTCCCTCTTTTTTGTAAGCCCCCTGTAAATATGGGAAAACTGCAGCAATATCAAATAATAAGCAAAAAATCATTGGTGGACAATTACTGCAGGATGCACTTCTGTCTTTTTTTCAACTTGTATTTATGTCAGGCCACCTAAAAAAACCCTGGGTTTGAGAGGGAAACAAATTACACAAAGATTTAGGTATGAAGTAACACCCTTAAGTGGTCTGAAAGCTGCTTAGGTGCAACAGTTTTCAGTGTCTAATTAGAAAGTTTCATATTCAGATAAAAAGTGCTAGAAATTTGAACACTCTTTGACTTTTTTTTTTATGGCAAGCAAAACCAAGTTAAATGCAGAAAAAAAATTGGCTTGTATCTGTGATAAACATGAAAATGTTGGTGCTTCATTCAGTTTCTTTGTATTTTCATGTGCCTTATATGGAGGTAGTATCTGTACTTGCTGCTTTATAGAGAGGTCTGAAATTCACTCCAATCTTTTGTGATACCTGGAGTCAGTAGTGCATAAATTGAGTGAGAAAATTTGAGTTTTTTGTCTGGCCATAATTAAATCCACTAATATTGTTCTAATGCTGCATCTGTTACAGAAATCACTGTGGTGACTGCTACATCTCACCTTATGTTATCTTCAAGAAAAGCCTTTCATGCTTATATATTTAATTATCTATTTATATTTGTCATGCAATTTGAAATATATTATTGCAATACCATATCTGCAGTAGTATCTCCACATAAACAAATGTGCTTTTTAACTACAGCCCTGAGAACTCCCTCTGGTAGGATTCCCAAACTGCCCTGCAGGTTGCTGGCTACAGCAGACTACCAAAACAAATCTCTTACCATGGTCAAGGTCAGAGCCAGGTCAGTCATTCACAGAATATTACATCTCTTCTTGGAAGCAGGAAGCATTTGATATTTGATTTCCCCATGTGCCGTTCTTTGATGGATTTTCCTTTTCTTTCCTGCAGAGGGAAGAAACTGTTATGTTAAAACTGTTATATGTATTTACATGTAATGACTGATACTTATTTAATATTGATAGTGTCCTGGAAAGCCATTAAGGAAATGCATCTTTTGGTTCTGCAAAAGTGTGCAGTGTGCTGTTCTCCTGGAGCCTGAGGTGCTCCTTTGTGGGAAAAGTGCGTTCACCTGAGGACACTGCTCGAGGTGCTTTGCAATCCCATCAGTTATTTCAGAAAATGTTTAATCCCCAAGCAGACTTTGGCAATGATTTATGAAGGATCTAGGAGAGGAATGCGGTAGATGGCCAGGTTACCTGGGTAATTGTGCTGGGCTCATTTGCCAGGATAGGACCAAGGTTTCCTTTACTGTATATGTATGGATCTACAGCTATGGAAAACTGACTGACTGATATTGTGGCTGAAAACTGAGCATTGTATATCTGTACTTCAAAATCCTCCATTTCTGGTACCAAAAATAGCAAAGACATTACTCAATGTATGAAAGGAATCCTGTTTTTCATTTCATCATCTTCTCCCTTTTACAATCAGAGTTAAAAAAAAAAAGTTTATTTTGCATCATTTTGTAATGTATGGACTTTTATTGTTGCTTAGTTTTTTTTTAATTTTTATTTTTAATTTTTATTTTTTGCCCTGAGTTCTATCTGCTTCACCTTCCCCTTCCTTGGTTCTTGAATGCTAGGGCTACCAGTGCCTTCTGATAAAAGGAATAACTAAAAATCTGGACAGGCTGTTGCCTATCTTTTATCTTCCTTAATGAAGTGGTCTCTTGTGGGCATGTTACTAGTATTATATTGATGGAATGGAGGAAAAATTTTGGGTTTATGAGGTCAGAAATTACTAAAAATCAAGACAACTGAAATAATATTCGTGTCTGTGACAAGCCTGGGTGGCTGAGTGTTACAGAAAGGAAAGGTGGAAGTCTGATGAAGACTGAATTAGTGTGAATTGTGTCATACTGGGTGTATTACATGAGAGAGAAGCCAAATACCTCACTGCTGCTGGTCATCCCAATCTTGCTGTGTGGAAATCCTGGGTCATGCAAATAGAAATACCAAAGATTCTTCTCCTAGCTTGACAGAGTGTGTAATCAATGATAAATTGTACTTATCTTGGCATTTGTGTCTTGTTATTCATGAGAGATGAAGACTGAAATATGAAGTAAATCCCAGTACAGAGCACCTTTGATGGATGGTAGGCTTTCTCTTATTGTTGCTTATAGTTCTTTAACTGCTTGTCATTAAAGACTAAGATGGCAGAAGAGGGAAGCTGCTTTGGAAGTTTTTATGGCTCATTACTTTCCTATTTATTCTCTTAGCCTCCAGTGTCCTGGGCAAGATATTAAAACTCTTTGTTTTTAGGCTTTTTTTTTCCAAGAACAACAATCTTCACTAATTTCTTTGCAATCAGTTTTATACTGACCAGGAATCTGAGGTTGAATTCAGGGATGCCAGTCACTTTCCATAGTTATTTTTGGATAGAGAGCCTATCATTAGAGACAGACACTTGTGCTAGTCTTTCAAGAGGACAGTGACTGTCAGTTGCAGAACTGTGTGTGTGATTTTCATCACTTGCATTAAATCAGAACCTGAAAAGGTTCTTCTGTCAAGGGAACCTGTAGGTGCTGGATTAGTGCAATAAATACAGTGGTCTTTTATCCAAACAGCCTTCCTGACTGAAAGAGAAACACATAGATGCACATAATGTACCTTTTTGGTTTCTTCTCTCCAATTATGCTAACAAGCTTCATGCTGAGAAAGGATTAGGGCTGATGGACAATCAAAGACAATGCTTCCTTCTTGGTAAAAAGGTGTGAAAAGATACAGGCACTGGGGCTGGAGTTATTAGGCATACCTGCAGGACGCCATGACTGAGTTAGGCCTGAGAGACTGAAGTATAGAAATTGCTTAGTCACTATTCTAAGCTCTTCAATGCCATCTTTAACACCTTTTGATTCGGAGGCAAAGCCACAATGCAAACATTGCCCTGGCAGGTTGTGCTCAGTGTTTGTGGCTCAGCAGGGCAGCAGGACACCTGGCTGAGTAAAATTCCCAGTGGGAGACCTGCCTGGCCCTGCCAGCAGAGCTGGGACACCTGCAGGCACTGGGGAAGCAAAGCTGCAGATGAAAGAGGCAGGAGGGTCCTGCACAACAAACCCTCTGCCAATTTCATTCTGGGCTCCATAGACGGAGAGGGGCAAATTAAAAGGTAGAATCAAAGGAAATGTTAGGTAAGTCCCTCTCATACTTTTTATTAACTGTACTATTGCTTCTTTGGAGCACTTCAAAAAGGCAAGGCAAGATGGTCAGGGAGATACAAAATTTATTGCTCAATTGTATTACTAAGCAATTATGACTTACTTTAAAAAAATAAAATGCCTCTACAATTTCAGCCTCTTTATCTTTACTGAGGTTTTCCTGAAGATATTTTACTTTAATTTCAATAAAGAAAGATTTAAAGATTGATTCAATTTTATCTCTTCTTTGTAGCTGGCTGTTTATTATCCCTTTTAAATGTATTCCTGACTTTTTGTGTGCAGTTCTTTTGGAGCTCCACAATCACATCTTGCCTGCTTTCTGCCTTTGTTACTAACTTGTGAAACCCAGTGGTCTCCAACTGAACTAATCATAAAATACTATGTAAACATCTCCCTGCATCAAGGATATATATAGAGTTACATTCCACACAGACAATGCGAAATACAAATATTGTAACTGAGAAATGGGTATCTAACACAAATGTTATTAATGTACCTCCCAAAGACTGCTCAGAGGCAAAGGTGACCGCAGGGGCGGAGGTGGATGGTTCCAGGCTGCCTTCTCTAACATCTGTGTAAATACTGGAGTGGTGGCCCCTCGAAGTTACAAGGGCTGCAGTTTCAAATATTAAACTACAAAAAAGTCTGCCTGTGACTGTACTAAAGAAATTGCCTTTAGTATCTGTTCTTTTTTCTTTTCTGGCTGCTGGTATTAAGAAAAATACCAGAAGACCACCAAGGAAGAAAGAGGCAGGAAAAGGACATAAGGCATAATGAATGAATGCCAAGATTTAATTGACACAGTAGTGGCTCATACTCTCTGTTCTCTTTGTGGAGATGTTACCCTTTGGATGTTGATAACAATAATCTTCCAAAGAACCATGTTCAATGGACTTGTAACCCCTCCAATTATTATTAAAAGGGGAAAAAAAAAGTCTTCTTTAAATGGTATCCTTTCTCCTAAAAGCCAAATATCCTGAGCATTAAAACAGCAGAGCAGAATGTTTAGGGTAAGTTTTGATATCAAGGAGGAACAGTTAACTGTTAAAAATAGACTTAAAATGATCATTGCTGTAGAGGCACCGATATCCTAGAGGATGGAATAGGTAGGTTTAAAATGGAAAACTGGGACACTAAAGACCTGTATTTCATTCAATTTCTTCCAATTATCCTGATAGACTTCTCTGAAAGACTTTTAAAAGTTCACATAAGCTTGGTTTTTTCACCCCCAGCTTCAGACTCAGTTTGCAAACTGGTGTCATGATACCCGAGTAAAAATGCAAATATGGGTGTGTGTTACAACTTATAAATTGCTCCAGTGTGTTGTTTTAAGAATGTATGGAAGGAAAATGTAGCTGAATATAGATGCAGCCTGCTATTATGTGTAGGAAGATATGATAATAGGCTGAAAATCACCACTTCTAAATTTCAGCATTTCTATTTTCTCTTCCATGGAAGGAAATGTTGACACAGGGAGGTCTTATGACAAGTCCAAATGAACTAATATCAATAATAACAAAATTACTGATATTAATTTAAGAAGATTTAAGTTTTTACACTGTAAGCACTCAGATGAGCATAAGAGCAATTACAGTTTCTGGTTATACTTAATCTAAGTGAAAACTGCTTTTTAAATCAGAATTCCTGATAAATTTGGGTAGAGTATAAGAAACACATTAGATTGGATCAGAACTCTTTTGCTGAGCATGGGAAATACTGTGGCACTATTTTGGAAGGTCTCTTAACTGAGGTGGTTCCATGGTGCATATGGAATCTTTTTAAGGAAATTGTGAATTCTAGTACTGATCTAGAGAGATTTTTCATGGGCACCTAATTCTCTAAGACCTGAACCCACCTTGATTTTATCTATAAACACCACTTTGAAGATTTTCATTTCACTCTCCTTGTGTTTTTTATATTTACCTGGAAAGCATATATTTAATGGCAATACAGGCTAAAGTTCCAGTCTAAGCTGAAGCTTTTATCTTCTGGTTTCTGTGGGAGGGAAGGAAAACAGGGACAGGGAGAGAAGTACAGAACAGAATTGTTCATACCTCAGTGGTAAGGTAATTTACTTGGTTAGTGCAAAGGTTAAGTTGTTTTTAAAAATTGTAGGTAAAAGGCAAAAAATAAGAAAGTTCACAACCACGCAGATAAACCCAATTTATTCACATCATGTGGTTCTGTACAGAACTCCTGTAAGTTGTATTGATCGTGGTCTTCCCCATGACTGTGTCAGTGGAATAATTTAAATAAAAACCTCAAACAAACAAACAACCTCAAGACACTAAAAGGACCCCCCCAAAGCTTAATTTTTTGTGATGGTTGAATGAATTTGTGTTTTGACAAATGAAGATTAGTTAGTTTGACTTTAAGAACTTGTGTCCAGAAACCAAGTACTCTTCAATTTAAATAAAAACCTCTCCCACCACCTCTTCTTTCTGTACCATGGTCTCTTAGAGGAGCCCTGGGTGGCACAGTGCAGTTCTGGGATGATGTACATGTGATATCCTGGGAAGGGCATCTCCTGTGCAGTGGTGCTGCCTCCAGATCCTCAAACACATCACCCAACACTATACCACATAAAGCTGACCTGTTATTGCCCCAGAAAAAGGCACTTTAATCTTACCTCATTAGAATATTTGAAACAGCTGGGCCTAGAAAGGTACAAAATTACATATGCAGCTGCAATAGTGCCGAAGCTGTGTATGTATGTGAAGATTTTGATTGGCAGAATGTTGTACTGGAATCCAATACAATATCTTTAAGTCCATACACAATACAGCTGTTGGCTTGGAGATGAGGCTCATTGCTTGGCATTAGCATCACAGTTCTTTTCCTTCCACTCTTTGCTGTTTGATTTCAGTGAAGCAGGTCCTGACTATTGATGGTGTTATTCACATGAAAGTTTTTAGGCAACTCAGCTGGTATCCAACTCAGCCATAGCCATTTTAAGGAAGTAGAGAGTAAGATTTGAAATTAATCCCCTTGTAATTTGGAATAAGTCAATCTAGCCACTGGGCTAGTGCATAAAAAAGTGGCTGGCTTTTTGCAGGGTGGTTTTATTGGAAAGATAATTCTTCTGGAATGTTCTGAGCTCAGCAGTCTGTGTCAGCCTGGTCGGGGACATGGGATGAGAGGCAGGAGCACTGGAATGAATGGCACCGAAGTGCTGTGCTGCCATTGGGTGCCTCTTCCCAATGACTTTTGGACACGTAACAGATCTCTTCTTCCTTGCTCATGAAATAGCTGGAGAAGCCTGGTACTGGATGAACCTCCTGCTTTCAGCTGAAATTAAAGCAGTATTTTTACAACAGTATACTGCTTTATTGACAAGGAGATAAGCGTACTTTTTATTGTATCAGCATTTACCATTTCCCAGATTTTTAATTGGAAGTTAATGACGTATGGCTTTTCTAGTAACTAAATGAATATTTGAACCACTGCGAGTTGCTTTAATAATTGTTCAGCTAATCGTTTAAATTGTCTTTACTTGTGCAAAGTCATATAAATGGGAAAAATTAAAAATTAATCAGCTCGATTTACGTAACTAAAAGCTGCCATCTAATGGATATTTTTCAATAGAAGACAGCAGTAATTATGCCAAAAAAAATTCATTCCTGTAGTTTGAACGATTATAGCAATTTCCACCGGGGGATTTCGCAGTCAGGTTCCAGTTCTGGGCAACAGTGATTAATATAATGGTTATTAATGAGAATTCATTTTTGTACATCGAGGGATGTTTGGGTGTCAGTGTTCCAAAAGCAATGTGGTTAGCATATTAATTATAAAAGATAGCACTGGGCTGGTGACTAAGTAACTATATTGATTTTTTTCTCGTTTTCTGTGATGTGAAAGGTCAATTAGACTTATAGAAACAATGGAGCCTTCACAGCAGGAACCATCGTTTCGCTGTGCTGACATCTTTTTAGCCATGTACAAAGTTCATTAAATGTGCAAAGGTAGTAATGTTAAAAGGAAGCAAGTGATTGGGTCAGAGGTCAGCAGCCACGGCAAGCTGACAGCCGCTTGTGGATTACGCCACGGGAGCTAAGTAATAGTGAGAATTGCCTTTCAGGTTGCCCACTGGGACTGGGGGGAATGAAGTCATAAGCAGCTAATACTATTGGGTTAATTAAAAGGAATATTGACAGCAGCTTTGTTTGTCTTGCCCTGAATGGGATGCTGTTAACCCAGTATTTTATTGGGTTACATAACATTAGCGAGTTTTTGTCTTTAATAACAGATTGCCAAATTTTAACATCCACAGTGTTCCAGGAAACAGGTATTGAACCAAACATGTCTGACACTTGTACAGTCTTCTATTTCACTGTCTAAGTTCACCCTGTCATGTTGTCAGATGTGACCCATTCAGTTATTTTCCTTTCCACTGGAGTCAGCTCTCCCAAGTGTTAATGCCCAAGCATTTTCATGAGAATCTTACAAGCAGCTGAAGGTCTCCTCTTCCCAGGATGTTAGGTCTTACTAAATAAAACCATGGTGTTTGTTGTTCCATTCATTTGGTCAAGCATCTATGAAGATTTTAACTCTTCTGCATCAGTCACATTTAACAAAAGATTTAAACCTTGTTAGGCAAAACCAAAATCCCTGCACAGAGGACAGGTGCAATAATTTAGGACTTGATTTGGTGTGCATTGTTCTAGTGTTTGTGGAACAGTTGAGTAAAGCATTCATAATCATCCTGGTGAAATTAATAACTTTAAGAGCACATCTGTGAAGGTTTCAAAATTGATTACCATCGCTGCATAAAAATGACAGGTTTTCCTACTAAATGTTCAGGAGAATAAACCTACATTTTAATAAGCTTTCAAAGTGTTTTTCTTTGCTGTTATGCTGAAAACATTATTTATATGCTAGATGTGACTAATTTGCTTGTACTCATCATCTCAAAACATCAGGGTTTTTACTTTTCCATGCTAAAAAGAAAGAACTTGATGTGAAGTCTCCATGTAGCAATATATGTCTGATTGCTTCGAATTTTGTGATCGTTCTTTGATTTCAAAATGAGCTCAGAGCTGGCAGTGCCAAGATGTACAGGTAGACTTCAAAGCTGACTTTCTTCTTCCATTTTCCATTCTGACATTACTGTCCCTTTGGTTTGTTTTGCAGAAGCCTAAAGTAATACATACTTCATTATCTGACAGTGTTAGCAAAAAATGGAAGCAGAAATATAATTACTCTCTTATTAAACAAGGTATGAAAGAACAGTGAAGATGGATTGTACAAGAGAGCCATATTATCAACTGTATTTATATAAGGAAAATGTAAAAGCACGAACTATTGTGTTATAACCAGATTGTTATGAAATAATAATTTCTACATTTTGAAAACTGTTCTTATTGCAAATCAGAAGTGTTTGGAATGGTAGGAGACTCTAAAGGAATCAAGCATTCAGATTATTAGAGCATCTTGTTTATGTTGTAAGGGTTGGATGACTTAAACTGTGAAAAGGACAAGTTTGACATCTGACAGAAGCTTGCCTTCTGATAAACAACCTGATCTTGCCTTTCTGCATTGCATCAATAACACAGGTGTGCAGCTGCAGTCACTGTGTGCTGGGGTGAGACAGCTGAGGGTGTGCACTCTGCTCAGTGAGCTCAGGGCATTAATGACACTCACCTCGTTATTTCTTTCAGTCACTCTTCTCCAATACATTTCTGTGGCAATGCATGAATTAAACCCTCACTCTGGGCTGTAATCATTGTCTTGTAAAAATATTTACAGTCAAAGCATTCAGGGATGCCCTATAATAACAATTTTTTGCTGTATGTTATGTTAGGAAGTAAAACCTCTCATCTAAAAGGAAGTGTCCAAGCTCTTCAGAGTTGTTGAGACTCCATAGCCCTGTGAGATGCAGAAATTTCAGTCTTTGAGCAGAGTTCTACACAACCTCTCATAGCTACACAGTACTACAGGTATCTCAGAGCAGGGCCTCATGTCCCAGCTTAGTATCCCAACTGTAAATTCATCTGCTCTTTTCCAAGGACCGAGTGCTGAGTTGGTTGAGGTGGGGTCCATCAAGCAATAAAACTCCTATAAAAACTTCTGTAGGTTTTCTATAAAAACTGCATAGTAATTGCTCAATGGAAGCCCCAGCAGACATGGAGAAGGTGAGATGTGAAAGCAGCTTCTGTTCACAAATACAGAGTGTCTGAGGTAAAGCAATATATGCACATTCAGTGGATGAGCCCTGTGCTCCAGAGAGAGAACTTGACACTTGTGTTCACATCTTTCACAGTTCTCATCTGCAAGTGATAACTTTTGACACCACTGCCTGTGTGTGAAGGGTCCTGATGGCCAGGGTAATGCACAGCTCCTGTCCTCGTGGTGTCAGGCTGGCACCTGGAACCGTGCAGCCTTCTAATGAAATACCTCCGTGGCTTTGCACCCCAAGCTTACATGATCTAATTTGAAGGCAAGTAAGTGGGTCATATCCAGTACCTAAGCATGAGCCTGCATCATTAGTGTGCCTGTTATCCAGTGTTGTGTAGCATATCTGCAGGGGTGCAATCTTGCCTCTGGGTGTCCCTGATATTTGTGGTTACTGATTAGTTGCTGCCACTGGCTCTTCTTGATAAATTCCACACGAGCAGGTGAAGACTTGCAGTAGCCTGATGTCATGATGCACTGAAAGTGTGTGATGAGTGGCTTCTTCAGGAGCACTAATTTGTATGTTTTTTCATAGGTGATTTTAAGGATCTGTGACTGACTTGTTGACCGAGATTTATGTACAAAAGCAGCACTACCCAAACTCCACCTGCAGCACGGGTTAGACTTCAAAGCTGATGCTGCTTACAAAGCATTCTTTTGTCTCCACAGTGGATTTATTACCTGAATATCAAGCTGGCTGAAAAAAGCAATGGAGAGGGAAGGATTTTTAAACTAATCTGATTAATTCACCCCCCTTTGTAGTGACCACAGATGAAATATATTCTCCTAGTGGCAAGTTTTTACCCTGTTACCATGTTAGTTCATTAAAAACGAGCGGGTTGATGTGAGCTCAGCTGAGTGTAGCCCACTGGCACCTTGTGTGTCCCCATGGCTGGGCCTGAGCCAGCCCCACACCACGTGCTGGGGTGCCTGGCAGATGTCCCCGTGTGCCCAAGTGTCACTGCTGCTCCCAGACACACGCTGGCCCCAGCTGCCCCTCCAAGGCACGGCTGGCTCTGCAGCCAGGGCGTGCAATAGCTCATGTTCCCCTAAGTCTGATAAATGCCTGGTGTCTGACAGGGAGAGCACACTGACATCCCATGGCAGCCTGCCTTTCAGCCAGTGTGCAGATTTACAGCCTTCAGCAGATATGTTTCTGTGAGGGAATGTGGAGCTCCTCTGCACTGCCCACTCTTCTGTGTTATATTTCTGAAGCTCCTTCTGAGCAGAATCTTTTTTTTTTTCTTTAACTTAATTTTATCACCACAAAGAGTGTTTTGATCATGTAAGAAGAAGTCATCACTTAATTTTTCTGGACACTCTCTGGTCTAGATATCCCAGATTTTTTTCCCCCCTCTATTTTATAGAGTATTTTTGGAGAAAGTGCTCCTTAAGTAGAAGGTTCTGTTACTAAGATTACAGCTTAGCTGTAAGGTGCAAAAGTTAGACAAAAATTGCTCTACTTTTTCAGACATGATTGCTTCTCTGTGTACCTTTCTGTTGCCCTTCAGGGTGATGTCACAGGTTTTACACCTACAAGTAACTGCCTTATTTCAGTGTTATGTGAGAAATGAAGAAGTTATGCAAATTACCTCCCCACTCGATTACAATGCCATGAGCTTGAGGAGAAATGAAGTTGTTTATTTGGGAGAAATATGCCATCTCAACAGAAGTGTGTGCCTGCCTGTTACTTTTCCATGAAAAGATAATGGTGTGAGCAGAAAAGGGAAAATTAGTAAATATTTTTTTCTTTAAGCTTCTGTTTCAGGAATGCTGTCTTAGTGAAGAAGTGGCATTTCTTCACATCCACAAGCTTTCTTATTGAATCTGTAAAATCCAGTAGGATTAAAGCATATGATTTAAGCTGTTCATATGCCTCCTGGTTCCAGCCCTCTTCACCTTCTTCATAAAGCTGTTTGGTGCCAAATCTTGATTTGCTGTTCAGTTATGCTAAGTGGCATGTACAATTCTTAAGCCAGATCCTCAGATTTATATTGGTTTCTAAATTGTTCAATGGAATATGACCCAGTCTTATGTGTTAGATTTTTGAGAAAAATACTCAATCTGGTTATCATCATGCCCTAGGGGAAAAATACCAAGGTTGTGCTATTCATGTATGTTATGAATCTATTCAATTTAAAAAATAATTGTGAACCTCTGCAATGGTGAAACATGGTCTTATCCTCTTTTTTTTTTTTTTTTTTTTTTTTTCTGAGAGAAAATGACCTGCTGGGTATCTATTTTCAGGTTCTATCCACTAACCTGTACCACTGTTTTTGAAAATAGAGTAGTAAAACCTGCAAACTTCAAGAGTAAAAAAAGTGTACACATTGGTAACCAAAAGTCAGCAGAAGCATAGGTCTTCCCCTTGTCTTTATGAAAAGTGATACCAGAAAATAGAGATTCTGGCATTCTAAAATACCCCATTTAAACCATAAATACCCTAGAATTTACATTTCTCTTTTTCTTTAAATCTGAAAATTAAACTACTTTGAATTGCTTCCAGATACTTAGACCTACATACAAATGCAAACTATCATACCATTCCCCTTGACTCAGTGTCCTGGCTGTAATCAAGACTGGTATTTAAAAGAAATGGCTGAGTTATGGAGTTCACTGTCCACAGGGACAGTTTTTCTCTAACCCTCATTATTTAGGTTTGGCTTATATTCCACAGCGTGATGTTAAGCAACTAAGATACATCTTCAATGGAGGGGACATCTCCGTTCTGAAAAGCAAATAATTTAGGTATGTTTTTCAAAACTTATTATTAATCAATCTACATTTCTTAAATGGAAAACCCATGAAATTCTGGAACAAGTTTCTTTCAAATATGTATAGTATAGCAGGATAAAAATTCTATAGGAAACAAACTTACTCTTATTAAAGTCAGGTTTAATGTAATAGTTTCCACATACTTCGGGGTGGAAAAAAGTTATATACAAATGTCCTCAGTCTTTTGGAAAGGCTGTGACCTGCATGATATTTGAAAGTCCACAGGAGTATATAGGAATGAACACAGCAGTTGTTCCCTCATAGTATGTTATTACAAAGAGAACTGGGGGTCAAATTGCATGAATGATAAATGGAAGGTGCTTGAAATGAGTTGGTTCTTTTTTGAACATTATACATTGACCTTGGCAGTTTTGACAATTACATCCATCATTTCTAAGAATCCATTCCAGAACACCCGTCTGTTCTCTAATGTGGCCAAGTAAACAGGATTTGTGAATACAAGAATCAAAGATTGATCTCCTGTACCTATACACTGATTAACAGTTGGTTTCTTGGTGCAACTTTTTCATTCTATGAATTATGCGAAGATCATAATTCACCATGGCACACCTGTAGACAAGCATGTTGGAATGCTTTAATCTTCACTCACAAGGTCTTGGTAGAATCAATAGTTGGCTTCTGAGTTTCATAAGCAAAATGGAATAAAACCATTAAAAAGCACATTGTACACAGCAAAAATGATGTTTTACTGCCTTAGTGTTCCCCCTGGCAACAAAATTTGCTGAAAACAAAGATGGAACAAACTAGGATGGAACAACCAAGCTGCCTTCAATAATCAGCCTTCTCAGCCACCAAAAAGCAAAAATCAGCATTTCTGCTTGGAATTTACAGCTTATCCATCTCAGACTGACCATGTAAACAGGGCCTAGTAATCCCCAAAGGGATCCAGGCTTAGAGCAGCAGCATTTAACAGGGCCCTGTTCTTGAGTAATACCTCTCTCTTCATGAGAGCATCTCTGTCCTTGGGAAGGTGCTGAGCTGAGCCAACACTGCTCTGTAACTCAGGGGCACTCACAGAATCACCTGGGCACACTTCTGTGTGCCTTCCAGGCCCCTTCTGCAGATTCTTGAGAAGAACATGGGAAGCAGCGCAAGCCTGCGCTGAAGATGTGAGCGGTGAGACAACTGAACATTGGCTCAAGCTACAGATGGATGCAAACTCTTCCTGAAGTCCCAGAGAGGGACACCCAGAGCTCTGCTGCCTTGGATGGCAGCCAAGAAGGGACTATCTGATCACAGTTATGTAAATGAAAAAATCTGAGTTTATGGAATCAATGTAAAGGCATCAGCTATGGAGGCTGCCCTCCAAAGTAGAGCTTTGTCTTTCTTTTATTTTTTCTCAGTAGAGAGTCTCAATGAGAGCTCTAAGAGATAAGTAGGTGGCTGGTGACAGGGTGCTGGCTTTGTGGAGATGGGCTTAGTGCAAGAGGTAGACACAGGAAAGTATAATATTCTATCTCCTTAGCTGTGATGAAAAGGTTTAGTAACTTCTGTATTCTGACAGGTAATTGTAATACTGGTAATACTTGATTTTTTTTTTTACGAAATTACTTGGATTTGAATAGATTAGTAAAATCAAAGGGAATTTTCACTCTGCAAAACCTCACTCATTCTTAATTTTGCCTGCTATTCTTTCACAGTAATTTTTCTTATGCTTATTTAAAGCATTTTAGTGTCTTAAAATGCCTGCTAAAAATGGTCTGACTGAAGATTCAAACCCTAGAAAGTATGTAAAGCATTGTAATGTCTCTACACTACCTTTTGGCCACTGACCTTGTGTTGGACCAGGTTAAATGTAGATTTATATTACATTTGAAAATGGAAAGCTTCCTCTTTTTTTTTGTGAGCAAAGCTTTTTTTTCAGCCAATTTTGCTCTTTAATAGAAACATGCCATTCCTTGGCCTAGGAATTTAGATAGCTAATACAGAGATAAAACTCTATTAAGAATACTTTCTTCTGTTTTTTGACTCCCATCTGCCCTTGCATATTCTTATACCCTTTCATTTTCACAATTTTATGATGTGCCTTTAGAAAAACTTGCAGAAAATCCATCCACTGTAAGTAGATCTATTATTAATTTTGTTATTAATTTCACATACTATGTTCCAGGAATTGAAAACCCACTACCTTTACAGCAATTGCCAGTCCTCCCCTCCTCCTCCTCTTGCACTGAATGAACTATAAAAAGACCAAAATGGTTTTGTGACAAAGAATTAAATGGATTGCAGCAGGTGGTACCACAGGTGCCTGCTTAATTCCCGTGGTCACAATCTGTAGCTCAGGGATGGGGAAGGATGGAGATTCCCTGACTGCTGGTCAGAATTAGGGTGGGGAGAGGGGAGTCAGATTAATGGCTCTAGCTCAAGCCATGAGCCTATTACAGGGGATTATTATTTTTAGTGGAATTAAATGTATTGGTAAGCTCCACAGGTCCATCCAGCTGAGAATCCCGTGGCTGGAAGAGATCTGTGCAGATTGTTTAAGAGATCTGTGCCAGTCACTTGCACTCCCCTTGATAAAGGCAAACTGCTCAGGTCAGTTCTGTCTCTTTGTTGCTGGGACAGACACAGGCAAGGCTTCAGCAGTTGCTCACAGTGCTAAAGCAAGGCTAAGCTCAGGTGGAGACAGCTTAGTGTGTGCCTTGGGTCAGGGGTGAGTCCCTCTGCAGCACTGTGGAGTTTGGGCAGGAGGAGCTTCAGATGTGAGTGCAGGAAGGAGCCCTCCTACCAGATGGGGTGTTCTGCTAATCACTTAAATCTGCTTTAGCTGATCTGCTCATGCCATGGATGGAAACCAGATTTTTGAGTTGATTTGACTGAGATGGGAATATCTAGCAGCCAAGTACAAAGACTTCCCTTTAGACTGCACTGCTGAAACAGGAAATAGAGATAAATTAATTTGCCAAATCAAGGCAAAGGGATGCATTTAATGTAAGTGTACCTTTTTGTGAGCACTGTTTTCATTCATATCTAGACTATCAATAGCCAATTAAAATGTATTGTGGTCTGGTGTAAAGAGCTCCCACCTTTGCATGTTAATCTCCAATAGTGATGGCTTCCAGAAAACTTGCTGAAAGGCTGCAATAATCATCCTTGCAGCCAAAATCATATGTGATGGGCAGGGTAGCTCCCTTTGTGAAAACATTTAAATGTGCAGGTGGCTCTGGCTGAGGACTGGTGAAGGCCTCTTGCTCTCTGCAGTCACCTGCAGGCAGTGCCCTGCCCTCTGTGCCCTGCCTGGACACGAGTCACCTGCAGGCAGTGCCTGCCCATGCCCTGCCCTCTGTGCCCTGCCTGGACACCAGCCTGTGTGTGCCTGGCCCTGTTTGTGTGGGCTAGGATGAGCTGCAGCGTGGCTCAGCCTGGCCAGGGGCACAGCTGGGCTCGGTGGGCTCCTGCAGCTCAGGGACTGCTCCAGGTGGGACACAGGGCACCACCTGTGAGCAGGGCAGGCAGTCCTTGCCTGCTCTGTGTGCCCTGCACAGTGGGTACAAAAAAAATTGAGGAAATTGCCCAAACCACGTATCTGAGGATGTCTGGAGATTGAAATTTAAGTATAATTGTCCATCTGAATCTCTAGGTCTGAATCTGTGTGCCTTGTCAAAAAGACTAAGCTATACCTAGATCCTAATTTATGTTTCTGATGGAAATGTGCTTAAGACATGTAAGTAGTGTGTTTTAAAGGGATTGCACTTTATTGAGTGATGAAGTTGTAATCCATGAAAAGAAGGAGTAATAAATAAACGCACCATGCACTTTAATCCATTCCGATCAAATTATGCCACACATGGCTATGCAAGGAGGTTATTTAGGTAAAAAGCTGAGAAAATATTTTTAATTCACTTGATTATAAATTACCTGCTTATATTATTGTATTAATATTTTGTAATGAATGAATTGGCTTGTGTTTGTGTTACAACCAGTAGTCTCACTTTAAAGTGTTCTGCATGTTTTCCCTATGCTTAGTTATTAAGGTAAAATTTTACCTTTGTTTTCCTGCTTTGTACATTGCAAATTGTGAGGAAATGCACTAAGGAGGAAATGTGCTAAATACTTACTTTATTGTTTTTCTGCATTATGGTGAGACCTATCTCCTTCAAGAGACTATTTAAGTAGTTATTAATGTGTAGCTGTCTTTCTTACTAATTAAAACTCTTTAGTTTGCTCTTGATCACCTCATACTTTACACACTTACTAGGAAATGCTGTGTTTTGTCTTCACTTAGCAGTTATATGTGATTTAGCTCTTTATTTACAGCTACAAAGCATATCTGGAGTCTGTGGGTTCAAATATATAATATAATAACATTTGGAGAATATACTTGAACCAAAGAAAGCAATGATTGCAATGCCATAATAATATATTTTGACAAGCTGTAGATTTAAACTTTAAATGCAATTTTCAGGTACAGCTATTGTTGGTAGCTAACAGCACAAGATAGAAAAATCTATGGAAAGTTTCTCTACATTAATACAGGTTATTTTATTGTGATGTTTGAAACAGTGGCTTGTTTTCAACCTGTACACAGTGCAAAACTCTTTGTCAGGGGTTCACTCCTCAGCTGCTGCAAGTTTGCATAGTTTACCTAAACTTGATGATGACATGAGATGAATAATTTAGTCAGAAACCATCGTTGTAACAGTACATGCATGACTCTCAAAAACAAATTCCAGGCAGATTTCCTCTTTCACTAAAGCAGGCAGTTACCATGGTGATGGGAAGTGTGCAGGAGCTAGAAGAGACAGAACAATGCATGACTTCAAAGTGCTCCCCTTCCCACCAAAAATGTCTCTGCTTCCCATTCCCCAGCAATTCCTATACATCAAATAGTATGTGCCATAACACCAAGGAGTCCTAAAGAAAGCAGACAGAATGGCCCTACCTTCTGCTAAGCCAACTTGTGCCATCCTCCATGTGCTTTCTAAACATTCCAGTGCCTTGGAATGTCTTCTACCAAAACCAACCATCTTTATTCAGAGATCAGAATTAATGTAACCCACTGCTCACTGGATTTCAATTTTAAATTACTTAGAACAATAGAATGATTAATATAAAGACAACAAAGCACTCACCAAAAGGAAGAAACTATTTTTTGGTTTGGAATTTGATCTTTCTGACTCTGATTTAAACATTACTCAAGGCATAGAGGTAAGGATAAAACTGTGAAGAAATAATGCTTGATCTCAAAGGAATGGATCTTTACTGTAAGATTTAAGACTAACCTTTTTCCTGACTCTTGTCTACAATGACGTCAAAGAGGAAGCAACGTGATGGGAGCCAGGGTAGAGATTGCCCTGAGAGAGAAGCTTTGAACAAAGAGAGGGGGCCTGGAGCCTTGCAACAAAGAAAGAAATGCCTGTGAATAAATGTGGAACCCTGTGGGCAGTGGTAGGCATGGAATTTCATTAAAATGTGGAAAATAAGCAGTGAGCTCTTGAAAAGGTGGTGTGAGTGTACAGTGGTTGTGCTCTCTTCCACTGTGATTCCTACCAGCAGTGGGAACAGATGGTGCATTTCACCTCCTCCCCAAAAGGAGCCATCCTCTGCCCTCCCACCCACCAATCCTGTGCTGCAGAGGAGGCAGGGACCTTGGAACAGAGCTCCTTCATGCTGATTTTGTGTTGGTTTATTTCCACTGAAATGATTTGCATAACACTAATGTGAAAGGGCTAGAAAATGATCATGTTGTCTTTAGGAGAGGGAAGAAGGAGTCTTGGGGAAAGCATGGGAGGGCATATTGGAGATGTATCCAGTTTCAGAAGCTGAGCTAGTCAAGAAGGTTAACTTCAAAACTATCAGAAAGTCTTGCTGTAGTAGATATCACCAAATAAGTTACCTAGGGGTAAATATCTTTGAAAACCAAGCAATTTCTCTTGAGGATGTATGTTTTAAGGCATGCATACCAGAGGACTACTGAAGTCAAAATCATTCACCCAGCTCCTCCATATAAAACATCTGTCTTGCTAACAGAAATTCTGCATTAAATAGGAGTACAGTCCTGTCAGTGTCATGAAATTATCCTGGCCACAAACACATTGGCTTCTCTGGAAGTGAGCTGGGTCAACACCCATTAAAGTTAATGTGAATGTACTGCAACTTTGATTTGAATGTAAGTGAACATCTAGACAGAATTTTTTCGTTCAAAAGCCTGTATTGTCCAGAACCTTTCTTTTAGGGAGAATTCAGGAGATTATCAGGCTCTTTTGCCTGATAGGGCCTTTTGCCATTATACTCATGTTTTCCCATCAACTTGTTCTCCTTATCTGTGTTCTGATATGTCTTTGTATGATACCAGGTCACAAGAAATGCAACAGCAAATGGTTAATAGAGGAATATTATATCCAATGCCTAGCAAATAAATAGCAAGTTGTTGGTGATTCTTTTTTTCTTTTCCTCCTTTTTTTTTTGTTTTTATACTTTATACAACTGCATAGTGGAAATGAACATCAGAGAAGCACTTGCCCTGTGTATGGAAATGAAGTGCAGATTAGCAATTGGCTATATATCAGGAGGGAGGCAAACTGATGATCCTCTTTCGTGTTGTTTTCATATTGTTTTGTGTTGTTTTGTGAGCTGGCTTAGCTGGGTGCAATGGGTACCTGTGTTGCACTGCACGATTTTGGGTTGTACAATGGGTGTAGAGCACCCTCTACTTTCTTTTGATCAAATAACACTCCTGGGCTTGAGGAGAAGGGTGTGTAGGGGGAATGTCGAGGCTGTTTTCCTGTAGATTTTTGTACTGAAATCAGAGAAAAGAATTTGTCTATAGGGTTCATTAACTGTTGGCCTCTGCTGGCAGTAACCCATGTTATATAGGCCACCATTGTGCCATCCTCAAAAGAACTCCCTGAAGGAGGCAAAGTCTAGAAGGAGAATATCTACTCTGAAGTTTCCCACCTTCCCTGAACTGTATCTCCAGAGCCACCCCAGGAGGGGAGACTGTGGCTTTGAAAAATAACACCTTTGTTATTCCAAGTGTTAGAGATGAAGCAGAGTTTTCAGATGGCCCCAAGGTTTTTGCACCCTTCACCAAACACAGATGGAAAGTGGACTCTTTGAACTGCTTTGAAAATCTGTTACCATGCATTGCTGTGGGGCCTGTGAAGCAGCCACTGCTAACTTCTGTCTGCCTGCAATTTTTATGACCATGTGATGACAAGGGATTAAATAGCTTCATTTTAGAAGCAGACAGCTTTTAAATGTAAAAATGAAAAACAAAATAAAACAAAAAGCCCAATAATTCCTTGCTCAAGGCAAAGCCGTAATAGATGCTGAGGTAACATTTCAATGAATGAGGTGAATTCCGAAGTAAAAATGTGAGCAGTTTAGAATTTAAAATTGTATCTTAGGCAATAGTTGCAAAACCTTTATAACATTATGATCTTAGTAGATTGGAATCCAGAAAATATAGATTATCCTTTGTTTCCCAATTTAGGAGCTGTTGGAATTATGGTATATGATACCATCACTGTTCCTTGTAGTGTTTTCTGTTTAGTGCCTGTAATTTACATGGCATTATTATACAGGTGCTGAAAAAATGTCAATTTATTCATATAATGAAAACTTCTTTGACTTCTCTGAATTAACTGAATAGTTGATAGCAAAGAGTGTAGTGCTTTCTATAGAAAAACACGTTCTTTATATTTTTTATTGCATTTTATTCATTCACTGAGATTATCAGAAATATGTGTGCTTCTTACAGCTATTCTTAGTTTATTAAAAAAGTGATAGCCTTTATTCCAACATAATTTTCTATATTAGGTTTAATTAGCAATAGATTGTTTTTATCATATTTTTCTTTACTCAAGAAGCATTTAGTTTATCTGTTATGAAATAAGAAAGTTTTTTATAGGTACAAAGCAGTCATGCAGGTTTTGTTTTTCTAGCTCACTCAGTAGGACTGATCTCAGTTGTATGAGCCAGGAGCTGTAAAGTGCTACAGATTTCTTTTCATAAGCATGACTGTTCTGGGCAGATTCAGCAGTGTGCTAAACAGCTGAATTGAGTGGGCAAACACAGACCTCTGATAATGTACACCACATTCTGCTCTGTCCTCGTCCATCAAAGATACAAAGCCCCTGTGCAGCAGCTTTTCCAGTGGAACAGCCTCAGAGGAGACACGTGGGACCTCTTCTGCTGCCAGGGCAGAGGGTCAGTGTGGGGTGGTGGTTGCAGGAGCCCCTGGGCTGTGCTGCTGCATCCTTCGGGCTGGAGCTTTCCTCAAGTCCCTTGGCTCCTGATCCTTGTCTTTGCCACACTATAGGGTGTGAGGATTGGCTTTCCCTCAGCTGAGATCATATTCAGAAGTTGGTTTGATGACCTGATTTTCTCTCCAGAAGGTGAAAATTGGGACATTCTGTGTTGGCAGAGTGTTTTGTTGTAAGGGCTTCAAACACTGTAAGGTGTCTTCGTTAGTGAAGTGTTTGGAGGTGAAGCAGCTGACTGTGCTCTTATACCAGCAAAAGTAATGTGTTTTTATATCATGTCAATGTCTTTTATAATGATTAATTTTTCTTGAAGGGCTCTGTCTTTTAGGGTTTGGGAATGTACCAGCAGTTTCAGAAATCTTTGTCTAAAAGTTGTGGAAGCTTGACTTAGATTTGCTGAGGAAAGTCTGCTTTTGTTCATGTTACTTCAGCAGCTCTGGCCCTGTCAAATGTTAATTTTTAGTTCAAACTGCCTTACTGCATAAAATATAATATGACATATACAACTGCAGACTATAAATTAGTTAAAACTATAAATAAATATTTTAGTCTCTCATCTGTTACAAACTGTTGTGGTGACTTTGGAGGAGGTGGAGAAATGGCCTAGAACATGAACTGCCCAGGGTGGGGAAGGGAGTACTGCTCTGCAACTTCTCTGCACATTCGTCATCCAAAGATGACAAAGGGCTTTTGCTTCTCTCCACTAAAGGTTTCCTTTCCCCAGGAACTGGTTCTAAGGATTACCAGTGTGAGAAGCCACTTTGGGTCTATTGCCTTTCTAGATGGCATAGTTTATTTTGAAATGAGGCAGTAGTGAGGGCAAGTGCTGGAAGGCATGTGGGAATATAACACAGCCTGAGGTTGGAGCAGCAGTCCTGTGGGTAATTTCCAGCTCAGTGCTGAAGTGGCAGAATTTATCTTTTACCATGGTGAGGCTGTAAAGTTCACTGCAGCTTTCCTCTGTGCTTAGTGCAACTTAAGCATGTACATGTTTAGGACAAAAGAAATGTGTGCTGCATTGAATTGCATCACGTGAAGTGTCAGTAATGGCAGGAAATTTTATTGCAATGCAAGGAACCTCACTGCCATAGTTGCAGCTTACACAGAAAGCTTACAGCAGATGTGTCATATGTTGTAGAATTTTCCCTCTGGAAATAATTTTTCAGCCGTAATTTAAGTGATACTGTGCAAACAACAAGGCACAGGGTCTTGCAACTTATTCTTTTCAGCTTAACACGAGTGCAAAAAGTGTGCACGTGTCTATAGAGTGAAATTAACTTCAGTAATTATTAAATAAGATAATGAAAGAAATTTTTTTACCCTGCAAGTGTCTTCTTTAACTTATTGAAAAAGGCAGAGACAGTTTAAGATGCAAACTGAGCAGTCAGTGACAAGAGATGTGGAGGCACAGGCACTGTGAGCAGTGATAACCTGATAACAAATCTTCAGTACTTGCTTGCCATGAATTTTGCTGACATTTCTTTATACACTAATTGAAATATTTTTTGTAATTGAGTGAAATTTGAACTTCAGCACAAGTAATTTTAACTCTGAGGCTAGCTTGGGTACATTTTTATGTTTCATCACAAATTTAAGCTGATACTGGAAACATAAGGACTTGCAGTCTTTCTGTACAAAATTTGGTCAGTAATTTTAAAAGCTCTGAGAGACATGAATCTTCAAAGATGGTTTTCTAGATCATTATTAATTTACTTTTTATCTCCTTATACAGTAAGGATTACTGGATCATATGTCACTAAAATCAAAATTGTCTAGCAGTGTTTGGAACAATACGAAATATGCAGGCAATGGAATAAAATATTTTTTTCTGGGATAAGGAATTTTTGGAATAAGTAATTTCTGTACATTTTAAATCTTATAGGAAATGTTTTTAAGGGCTTACTTTGCAAGTGTGAAACATTCCAGGTGAGTCTTTACTACATCTCTGCTGAGATATAGAGAAATACTGTACTGCACATATTGAGTCTTTTTCGCATGGCCAAAACCTTTTGTAGCATTTGAAGATTGGTTCATAAGCTTTTCCCTGCATGAGCTTTGTGCAGATGTATCCATTGTGCCTTTGCAGTATAACTGCACTGATCACATCCAAACACTGGATCAATTGGTCTTTCAGCAGATGATGCTCCTAAATCTTTGGGAGGAGAAGAGACCTGGCATTTTGCAGCTTGGGTCTGTAAACATTGGGGTTACTAATTGTGTCACATACTTTGGGGAAGTGGCAGATTCACCATTCGCCTTGTTCAGCCCTGCTTGGCAGCCTGTGTATGTCTCTTGTAGCATATTTGTGATACTTTGAAAGAGATTTTAAGCTAATAAAAGGTCATATTAAGGCAATTCAGTTGGTATTAAGTTCAAGAGCTGGATGGCTTGACTACCAAGGGACAATTGGGGAAGGCTTAGTTTAATAAGATACTTGCAGCTTACTTATGCACATTACTACAATCCCTTCTCCCTTGTGAATACCCCACTCAGAGTAAATTGATCTTGGTTGCTGTAGCTTTGTTCTCCTCTTTGGCTCCAGCACAGAAACTGGTTTTACAAAGTGTAACATATTTTATACTCTGTGCACTGACCCTCAGCTGACTCCTGAACTCTGAGTGCCTCTCTGTGGCTGGGACCCATGCTGCCTGCCTGGAGCACTCTGCGTGCGGAGCCCGGTGCCCTCCGCCTCCTCCTGCATCCTGCACGAGGGACAAAGGGAGATTCTCCCCTTGGTGCTCCTGGAAAGTGATCCCCCTTCCTAGCTGCCCTGAGAAGGCCCAGACTAACATTGTGGGCCTGGCTGGAGCTGCCAGCCCCTGGGTGAGGGAAGGCAGCAGCAATCACATCTCTAGAGCAGCTGACGCCTTTGAGGGATGCTCTGATTCGGGCTGATCACACAGATGAGTGCTGTTGGTGTATGGCAGCACTGGCCTGTAGGTAGGAAATATGCTTATGTAGGTAGGAAATATGACACACATCCTTAATATGTGCCCAAAGAGAGACAGAAAACAACTGGAAAGCAGCAGATACTATTTGTGAGGCTCTCGGTTTTGTATGTAGGAAGGGAACAGAAATGAGCATCTTTTCAGCCAGCCCTGACACATCCATTCTCTGAGCAATAATGGTGTTTTTGCCACTATACTGTGAACAAGCATTGTCTAACCCACAGGTACAGAAGCCTCCAGTGAACAGTGTTGATTCAGCCCTGCCTCTCCACAATCAGAGGCACCCTCATAAATCGGGTGAGACTAAATAATACAGAGTGAGCTGCTTAATTTTTGGAGACAGTGTGCAATCAGAATCATCTTCCCATGTTACCCTATACCTTTCAATTCCAACACCCTCTTAAATAAAACAAGATTGAGTTATGCAAGTCTTTTCTACCATTCACATTGCAAGACAACAAATGCCCTTTTCTCCAAGGAAGAGATGAAATGTGTTCTATATGGTTACAATCATGGAGAAACATTCTTTTTTCATAAATAGTTAATGAATTCTGACACTTGTGTCTTGGAGCTTACCAGACATGCAAGTGAAATTGGCCATTGTGATCCAACTGGTGAGATGCTATTATTACCAATTTTTTCTTCAACCCTCTTTCTGATAAATCTGCAGTATTCACTGCTGTAAACGACAAGCAACGCAACATCTGAGGTAAAATTCCCTCATGTGGCTCTGCAAGATTTAGACATAGTCAAACAATACCTTTCCATGTGTGAATGAAAATAACTCCGTGTTTTGTTTTTTTTCACTTTAATGCTGAAAATTTGCATGTAAAATACTTTCTGTACTGACGTGTGTCTCTGCTTTGGCCTCTAATCAGTGAGTTAAGCCAGACTTTTAAATTGTTAATAACTGAATAACTTTTAGATCCTGTTGCCTTGTATAATCAGTAACAGAAATGTAAATTATGTGGGAATTTGTACTCTGCAATGATGGGATGGACATGAAAGCCTTGGTAACCTTGAAATAATTCACTGGCTCCTTAATCTCTTGTGCAATGTGTACAAATTGTGGAAGCAGTGAAAATAGTATTTGTTGGATTTAAGGCAACACAATGTGTGTTAAATTTCTACAGAAATTGTCTATGCTGTTCAGAAAGGAGGTATTTTTGAAAGAAGTTTAAAAAGTTAACTTTTTGGTATTGAGAAAGGTTTATGTTAAGCTATTAAGAAACCTGATTTTAGTAAACAAAAATAAAAATTCAGATTGAATTTAGCACATTTATCAACAGAGATCATCAAGGAAGAGCAGTAAGTTCTTGGGAGCAGCTGTAATCAAACTGATCACTTTACTCTGAATGTGTGTGTGTGTGAAACTATTTAGAAAATGCTTATATGGAAGAAGTTAAGATCCAATTCATATGCCTTAAAATGAAGGAACCCTGACTGCTCTTAAGGGTTTCTGATGATGAATGTTTGTTGTATAGAAGCTGAATCTGTTGTCTATCTTTTCATGGTCTTATAATATTTACGTAACATTTTTTACCACATTTTTTCATAGTGCAGTTGTAGTTCAGTGTCTCATTTTTCATTTTTTCTTATGTAAAATACTCATTTATTCCTTTGAGGCACTTTTCTCTTTGGAGTGCTCCATTCTCAGCTGGTTGAAGTTTCTGAACTCCCTGTTGTTTCAATATATTCGTGTTTATTTATTCACATCAGCTCAGGATCAGGACTTGCAGTAATAGAAGGTTATGTTCTTTTTTTAAATATGAACTTAATATGTAAATGTTCTGGCATGTCTTAATGCTAAAGGTCACCTGGCTGATTTCATTCTTTGGATTGCAGCAACACTTTGAAGAGTGTTAATTGATTGTAATTGTTTTAGTTAATCAATTTCAGAGGATCAGGAACCTGTTTTACATGCTGGAGTTGTTTGCTTCCAGACAGTTCACAGAAGTGCTGAAAACTACCTTAGGTCAATTGTTCCTTTATTTAGGAGATTAAGGGCTTCTTATGTTCTGGATGACACTGGGTTTGGAATAAATTAGAGCAGCTATGAGGCAAATATGGATCCTGCATATACAAGTGGGACAAAAATATCTAAAACCTATTTACGCCCCACCATTTTTTTAATTGAAGAGAAATAAAAGTGTCAAAGAGAGGAATTGTCTCTGAGCTTGATACTCCCAGCAGCACTGAAGGTTGTTTTTCTGATCTTGCCACTGGATTTCTGTGCAGGAACTCTCAATTCTCTACATAGGGTTGTTTATTTATTAAGGACAGTACTCCAGAGTGTTTGTGGGAAGAGTTTGTGAACTATGGCCACATAGTGAACTGGAAGGGCAACTTATGGAACTCTTGATAAGCAGACTTCATCTACTCAAAACTTTTTGAGGTAAATTCTGTCCTCTCCTACTTCTTTTCCGTTGCAATTTAATTTTCCCTGTCTGGCAGTCAAATAAGGTGCATTGTCTAATGGACCATTTAATGCTTTGGGTGTATCTTACTGTGTATAGAATGAAAGCAGAACTTTCAGAATGAAGGGAAATATTTAAATTCAGCAAAATGATGTGTGCCATTAAAAAGAAGAAGGAACTTGTGGTTTCATCACTGAGTTGCTTACACAGCCCATAGTATAATTTCATGATCTGCATGTCTTAAGCAAACACTATGCACACAACAGCATAAAGTGGGTTATTTTCTTAAATGTGAAGTTTACTTTTGTTTCATGAAATTGAAATAAGCTGCAAGACTGTCCTTTTTCTCTCCCAAATGTGTATTTTTCTGAATTTCAGGGACCTGCTGTTTTCTCCCATGACTTGCTATCTATGAAGTACCACTCAAAATTAGCAGATGTTGAGATAAATTAAATAGCAAAAATCTGAGGGGAAATGGAAAAGGCTCCTGACCCAGGAGTATGGGTGGCTTACTGAGGGAAATGCTATTAGCAGAAAATGGCAAGGAAGGTAAGTTAATGCGAATCCCAGATTTCTGCTAGGAAGAGAAAAACAGAACTGTCTGAAATTTCATGAAATGAAATTGCCTAAATGAAGAAATCTGCTTTTTTGAGATAAATAATACAAATATCAGGCAAGGGCAACTAGGAATTACTTTAATTGAGCAAAATTTGATGACATAATTGGAAACTCTGCAGATGGAATTGGAGAAAAAGAAGGAAAGGAGTAACATTCAGTTTAAAATAATGAGTGAAAAATTAAAATATACAGTATCAATGAAGGAACAACTGCAGCATGGGTGCTGCTTTCCTGGGCTCTTGGATTTCTTCATGTTGCCCTTGCTGTCCCTCTCAGAGCCCTGTGTATGATTTGACCTGTCTGCTCACATGAGCCCATGGACAAATGTTTCCTCCTATGCTCCTGGGACCACTGGGAATGAATGATGTTGCTGTTGGACCCACAAAACTGGGCAGAAATCAAGCACGGATGACGGTTCTGCCTATGTGCTTAAGCTTTAAGGCATGAATGATAGTTTGATGTCTAATTGAAAATCAACTAAATTTAGGAGTCCTTCTGGTTGAGTTTCTAACCAGAGAAACTCAACAGTGAAAACCTTTCTGCTCAAATAAAGAAAATGTGATAGGGGTGGAAAATACAGCCAGAGAGAAGTAAAAGCTGTAGCAGTTAGGGTGGTGGATGGAGATTTTGTGCCATGCCCTAAATGTCCTTCACTGTGCATATTTTGAAGGGGAGTAGGACAATCCCTGGGACACATCCTGATCCCTTCTCTCTTGGGTGAAGTACCACTGCAATCCCTAGGTCTGTTAGGGGGATGTACAGAGCACAATAATAATGGAGCACAATTTTCAGGAGAGGAAAAAAAACCCACCCCAATGGAGCTTTAAAAAAATTCTTTTATAATTTATCTGTGGAAAAAAAAGATTAGACTTGTTCCAGGCTGCTAAGTTCCAGAAAGAGGAGTTAAACTACAGCACATTCCTTCTGATTTCATCTGCCTCAGAAAAATCACAGATGCCTGACTCATTTTATATACCTTTCTGTTGTTAAGACAGGCAGGAAATTTGAGAACAATATAATTGTCAGTATGATAAATGAGAAGGCAAAATAGTGTTGAACAGTAGAGGACACCGGGTGTTATTATGGCCTATTGTTGCTATGAATAGAACCACCCAGACACCAATTAACATCTCATTGCTATGATTACTTGCTACAGTATCTGTTCCACTAATCAAACTTGCACCTTTTTAGTCCATATTTTGATTTCAAAAAGTTATACCAAGAAGAGATTACATTTATCTCAAATGCAAATAAATGTGAAGCTTAAGAAGCTAATTAAGTTTATAACCACTGAGAATAACATTAAAAAGAAAATTAAATTGCTTGGTTTGGAGGAAAACCTTTTAGGAAACATTTGTTGAATAAACATAAAAGAAATTTTCCTAATGTACTCTTATGCAAATGGTGTTCTGTTTATATTTTCCATATGCCAATCATATATAACTCTTATGATTTTTTCTTCACTAAACATTCCTCTTCATAGGAATATTTACTACCAAGCACACAATGTGTGGTAAGTACGACAATTATATTACAGCAGCCTGCTATAGCTTCCCAAACTTTTTGAGAACAGAGCTTGTTTTAGGAAAATGGTAATGCCATTACAAATATTTAGTAAGTAATTATTTTTGGCAAAGAGGTGGAACGGAAGGATAAAGCCTGTGAGATGTTACTTCCCAAATTTTTTTTTAATTTTTCTTTAATGGTCATAAAAGGTACTAGATTGAAAGCTCTGAAGAAAAGATATTTCTGCTTATGTGTCAGGAAGCAGCACTGCAGAATTTCTTTGGCTGGGCTCCATCTGCCAAAGCACAGTGATGTTGTTCCTGGTCTAAAAGACTGCTAAGGCACATTTGCTGTCTGTCTGAAGTCAATGAGAAAGCAGGGTGAGCTGAGCAGACCCTCAAGTGCTTTTTGCTGGGCCAGGTTGCTCAGCTCCTCCAGAGGCTGATGCTGTGCCCCAGCAGCTCCTCAGCAAGGGCTGCCCATGGAGCCTCTGCCAGGGGCACTCCTGGCTGGCAGAGGGGCTGCAGCAGCTTTGTGCCCAGCCCCGAGCTCCTCTCTCATCCCACATGGATTAGCTGTGCTAGGAAAAGATAAGATTGCTGGCTAGGAACCATTCCTCTGCTTGGGTTATGGAAAAACAACTTTTGAAAGAGAAGTGGGAATTTGTAGTGCACAAAGCAAAAGCAGGGGTGAGGTGATTGCTGCTGGAAGGGTCCTGTGGGTAAAACTGGCTTGGCTTGTGCTGCTCCAGGGTTCTGTCCCACTCTGCCCTCTGGAGCACAGGATCTGAGTGCATCCTGCACCAGCTTTCCTTTCCTGGCTCTGCCAGGGTGTGCAGAAGCAAAGCACAGTCTCTGTCCTGGTGCAAGTAGATCTGGAGGGGAGGCTGGGGCAGACTTTTGTTCTTGACTCCCACGTACTGTGTCTAAGATTTGATTGTAGCAGCATCCAGGGGACTCACAGGGAGTGGTGTCAGTAAATCCTGGATGGACCTGCCCATGGATGCTCAGGCTGGGCTGAGCAGTGGTTCTGCACGCTGCTGGCAGCAGCTTCATTCCTGTGGGCTGGACACAACAAATATGGGAGGAAGTTGTTTTGATGGAAATGGTGGATATGATGTCATTTCTGAGGCCTTAAAATTGTTATTTTAGTTAATCTTTAATGCATGCCTTTATCTTGCTACTGCTGAGAGAACATCACTTTCCCTGCAAGGGTTTAAATTATGACTGGAATGTTTTGAAATGTGTCTCTGATGATCCATCACGATGTTTTAAAGGCTTTGGACATGGAAGAGCAGTATTGAACTTGGAGCTTGAATTTAGATATAATATTTTTTATAAAGCAGCTGACAGGTTTGCTGGATTAGTGTTTATAATACTTATTGACATCCCATGATACCTTTCCATAGCTGAGCAGAGTTTAGATTGACTCTAGAGTATTAGTACTTGATGAAGGTAATCTGTTTTCTTGGCTGAAGCTCACAAACAAAGCAGTTAAATCCCCATTACAAATGGCTAAACAGGGACCCATTAAACTTCTTATAGGCCTGTCTCATTTCTATAGCCCTGAAACATTTATAAAGGGCACTGTTAAAAATTTACAGAACCTTGAGACAGAGTCTTAAGCAAAGCTACTCTGTGTACACTACCTGAAATACTCAGTCTTCCGTTAAAGAGTAAAATGAAAGTAGGAAAAAACTTTTTTCATACACTTTGACCTACAGTAGCTGTTTTGGCTTTTCTTGATTTATTTTCAAAGTTTCATAGAAAAATACATGTTACAGGTAGAAAATCAATTCATGCTTAAACTACCATAGGAAGGTGCCCAAGTTGGTTATTAATAATCAAACTGTCTTCGTTAATGTCTGTTTCAATTATTAGTTCTCCAATCACCCTTTTTATATGGGAAGTCACTCTGGAAATTGTTGGCACTGAATTTGAGATGAATATGGTAATAGTGGATGTATCATGTTAATGAGAATTCTCATATTAAGAAATATAAGGCACATTATTTTAATGATTCTACTGGCATCAAACCATGGAAGCCACAAACTTATTTTTTAATGAATCAATCCCCACAGGCCTAAGGTAATTGTGTGAAAACTGTTGGTCTTTTTTTTTTCATTTCAGTAGAAGACAGCCCCAAACTGAAATTATACTTTTCACTGGCTTAGCTGATGTTTTGCAATAGTGCCAGGCATTTTGTAAACCTCAAAAGAAAGAAAAAAGGCTTAGGAGAGTGCTGGAGTGGGGAGGTTGAGTCATGCCTCCCATTGCATGTCAATAAAGATGTGATAATTAGAGGGAGAAAAAGCAGAGCCTTCATTAGGCCACAGATTGCTGGAGTTTCATCAGCGAAGTGTCAGACTGAGCTCACTGGGATGATGTGTCTGCTGAGAGAGCCTGCACCCAGGGCATGGGGACAGTGACATTTGGGGACAGCCTGCACCCAGAGCATGGGGACAGTGGCATTTGGGGACAGCCTGCACCCAGAGCATGGGGACAGTGGCATTTGGGGACAGCCTGTGTCCAGGGCATGGGGGCAGTGGCATTTGGGGACAGCCTGCACCCAGGGCATGGGGACAGTGGCATTTGGGGACAGCCTGTGTCCAGGGCATGGGGGCAGTGGCATTTGGGGACAGCCTGCACCCAGGGCATGGGGACAGTGGCATTTGGGGACAGCCTGTGTCCAGGACATGGGGACAGTGGCATTTGTGTAACAGGGACATGGTACAGGAAGGGGGAGGAGATGGCCAAGAGTAGAAAAGCCCTATTGTCCACTTTGGTTCATTATATTTTTCTTCTAGTCATCCTCTCTAAGAGTTTAATCTGCTCAAGAATTTTTAAAATAAATAAATGAGCGGTCCTGTCTTTCTAAAGATGGAGTTAATGTGGGAGTGTGGGGAATAATGGAACCACACTGTGTATATATTTTCTAGTTCCTGTGAATTTTGATAATTTCCAGATGATCACTTCTAAGTGTATTCATCAAATGTGAAGAGTGGTTTTATAGTCTGCAGTATATATTCTAGGACACCTCTAAAATGTCTAGAAAATTTGAATCTTTAGGTTTTGTTTTTCTCCCTGACCAACCACTGATGCCACAAGGAGTAATAATAAAAAAGCTCATATGGTAGTGTGCTTTTCATTTTTGTGGATCCTGGAAATATATGCTAAGCCATGTACACCATCTGCTCCTCTAAGGTCAAAGTCCCAGCTGTATAAGCTTTAGGAGTAAATGCTGAAGAGCTGATATTTTATATGGGCTGAAGTTGGTGTTTTAAGTAGTTTCAAGCAAGACTTTCACAAAGTTCAGCAGTGCAACTGGCACTTGTAAGCATGCACCTTCTTTTGAGTTTTTAGCTGAAAAAATAAGAGTTCTTTACTGGGTGTCTTAAGCAAGGTACAAAACTTTGTCTCTCAGCTGGGACCAGAGAAGCAGGAAGGGACCTGTTCCGTCTGTGGTGGGAGAGACAGGAAATACTCTTCAAAGAGCCAGTTCAATGCACATCCTAATTTACTTGAGCAGTCTTCCAGTTTAAGAGTTTGTACCTGCCTGGTTCCAAAATACAGCCCCATTATAAAATGCCGCCCCATGCTGGCTTCCCTTCTCTTCCTTTTTTGGGCTGTTCTTTGCCAGGTATTTGTTATCTGAGCACGAGACACTAAGGAATCACACAAAGCCTCCTGGTGCTTATTCATGGTCCAGATACTTGTTTTAGACCCTTGTCCTTTTGAAGTGGGGAAGGGAATAATTAGACACAGGAGATGTGGAGGAAATCAGCAGCAGCATCCTAACCCTAGGATGGTCAAATATCCAAGATATCCTGGTAGGATAGTCCTGGTTGCTAAGCAGCTTGTGTTACCTTGACCCTTTCAAACCTTTTTAGAGAAATGTAACAGAAGAAGAGGATTGCAGAGCTTCACACCAGAATTTGGCCTTCCCTTCTACTTAGCTGGTTGTCTTCCTAGAAAATCCCATTCTGTTGTTACCTGTGCTTTTGCATCCTTATAGATGTAAAATATTTTTTTATTTGCTGGGTGAAGTAGTTTTAAATAGAAAAATATTGCCAGCCCTGTGCATTCTAGCTTTACAATCAATCTATTAAAATGCAAAATTAAAAAGCAGATCTGTGGAATATGACTGAGTTGAGCCTACAGCCACAAGGGATAATCTACTACCTTTGTTGCCTCTCATTTTCTTCTTCTCAAACATTAGTTCTCAATGCCAGAATTTGAAAGAAAGCCAGAAATTCTCACCCATTTTTGTTCATCTTCTAAAACAGACACTTCTAGATATCATCAAATATTTCAAAGGTTACATCCAGCAGCCTATGCCTAAAGGCAATGATGAAAATTGGATGAAAATACAAACATAATATTTAGAAATACTACTGAGGGAGACAAGAAAAAAGGAGTCCTTCCCAAACCACATTTCTGCTGTTCTATTGTTCAGCAGTTACACCAGTATCACATAACAGAATATCTCAATCATCAAAATATTGTTATTGGTTATTACCAAATAAAGAATTTTAAACTCATGGCTCAATTCACTACTTTAAATGCCATTGTATGTACCCCTGATGAAGTGCTATTTGCTTGATCCTTGCAAGATCACACAAACCCTTCTGGGAGCTGAGGTTGCCCATGGAAGTGTTATTTTGTTAGTGCCAGTAGTTTGGAATAAGCCACTCAAGGAGTCCTCTGTGTGTTCTTCTGCAAATCAAATTATCTGGGAGAGCAATTCGATGAAAAAGACAATTTGTGTGAAGAAAGGAAAGCAAAGAGCAGGGAAGAAGTAACAACTCCAGTTACTTCACTTGATATATCCCTGGAAGAAAGGGATGTTTTCCCACCAACACTGACGCAGGTGCAGTGGCACAGGTCTGTCTTGCTCCATCCTTTTTTGCTGTGAGTCTCTGCAAAAGAGCTCCAGAGCAGCCTTGCTATCAGCTATTCAGGGGCCATTGAGAAGGTCTGCTGTAAGGCTCCTCAGTTACTGGGAGTTGGCTTTGTTTTTCTGTCTGAAAAATTTTTGTCTTTCCCTGTTTTGGAACCAGCACTGGTTACTGAAGTTGGGTGGGTGAATTTAGGCAGTAGCAAGTGAGGGTTTTCTGTGGAGCCTGCAGTGCTCTTCCTAGATAGGTTTTTAGTGACTGTGTGACCCCAATTTATTGAAGTGTTTATATTAGGAAACTACTGTTGTAGCCCTTAGTGCTTTTTTGCCAGTTGAAATTTTTAATTTGTGGTATTTTGGCCAAATTTAGCTACAAACTAGACAACATTTCAGGTGAGTTTTAACTGCACATGTGATATCATGAGGAGGCTGCCACTTTATTCTCTCAGATCAATCTTCATGTGGACAGAATAAATTGCTTTGGTAGGGAGGACTTCATATGGAATAATATCCTCCCTGTTAGAATTAAGGGTGATCATGACAAACCTTTTTAGTTTCTGTTTCATGTGGAAGGCAGTTCTATTTCAGAATTTTTAAATCCTTTTTAAAATTTCGTGCCATAGGTAACTTTTCAAACATCAAGCAGTCGTAGGAACGTGGTGCAGTTGTGCCAATACTTTTTGGAAAATCTTTGTACCTCTAGGATGGAATTTAATGAGATTTGACAGTGCTCTCCTAAAAGGTCACAACCCAGGTGGTTGTGTCATCCTGCTCAGGAGGAGAACTCAGCATCTTGAATTCTTCTCTTCCTATTCAGGTTGAGGATTAGATTGAGAGGTTTTAATGTCTCTCCTGTTGTACCCTCTGAGCTGTCAGAAATGGCTGTGACCACATAGGATACTGAGATCCTTGGCCTGATTCTGTTTAGGAATATCTCTGGGCTACTGGATACAACCACAGGAAGGGAAGGGCTCCTCCTTTGGCTCATTTGGAAAAGGGTTTGGTCCTTCCCTCCTTACAGGGCACAAAGATTATTTCCTACCTGTTCTCGTTTCTTTGACCTGTGTTTTTTTTTAATAGGAGATAAAGTATTCACAGAGGAGTTTCTACAAAATAGTTCTGCCTGGGCTGCTTCTCTCTGTGTGGAATTATGGAGTGAACAGCTTGCTTAACTTGTCACTGCATAATGCTTCACGGTAGTGTGGTAGGAGCACTTCCATGGAGTGTTGCGTGCATTATCCTACATTTCCTGAGCAACGTGCATTCCACCAGAATGTATCCTAAGCCTCCCAAGCCACAAATTTGCACCTCTGTACCTCAGTACATGCTGTTATCATGGGAATTTTGTCTGGGCTGTGGATAATCCTCTTGTGAATTTGGAGCAGGCACACAGAGGCTGGGCTGGGCACTGCTCTGGGAGCTCCCTGCCCTGCCTGGGTGGTGCTGAGCAGGGGATAAGGCAGCCCCTGCCCAGTCTGAGTGTCTGCCTGGGACCTCCTCAGCAGGTTACCCAGGTTTTTTCGTTATTCAGAGTAACCTTCCCTTGCCATCACCCCTAATGGGCAAATGGTTCATTTTTGTGGTTGTAATTAACATTGTTTGCCATTCTGTTCTCTAGATGTTTCGGAAGTAGGAATAATCTTTCCATTACAAGTCATGACTGCAGGTGCTGTGAAGTAGTGGCTCTTTCAGATTATATCTATTTTGTATGAGAAATGTGTATCTTTGGCAGACTGCTAAATATTACTGCTTAAGTCCATTACAAGGAAGCACAATTTTCTGTAACTTAATTTCCTAAGCCTAATGAACCCAGTAAATTTCCTCTGATGTCTTCCCAAGTTAATATATTAAATCTAATTTATTTGGCAAAAAATTGGACAAATTTCCTCTTAATTCAATTAACCTAGAAGAAAAAAAATGTATTGTTATGGAAATCTGGGACTAATAATTCACAGATGTGAAAGTCCTGGGTTTTGGTTCCATTCATTTATTAGCTTACAATTGCTATTTTTGTTTCCTATAATTTAACTCAAAAAAGTCCATTGTACCATGTATGTATTTGAAAAGCTTGATAAATGATAACAAATTAATTTTTTGTCAGTTAATGTTGCAGAAGATTCTTCTGTCCTAAGTGATTATTTGCATACTTATTGAGTATTATATGTGCCAGTTGATTTCCTTGATATGTTACTGATATTTTGTGGGCACTGCTAATGAGCGGATGATGCATTTTCATCAGCAGTAGTGTTTCTCTGGCAATTTTGCTAGAACTTAGTGGTACAAAAAGAGTTCTCATCGTTCATGACTCAATGCTGCAAAAACCAAAGCTCTGAGTCCCCACAGAAGCCAAAGCAAAGCTGTGGCGGGGAGTGGGCTCAGCAGCAGCACACAAACATAAGCTTGCCTGTGCTGCTGCTTTGATTTTCTGTGGCTGGGATATGGATAACAGGGATATAGTTGCATATACTCTGGGAAGATAATTCATATTTTTCATGCCAACAGCTCTAGTCCTGCTTTCCTGCCACTTCCTCAGTACATGTGAGAGGTCTAATGTAAACAATGAAGCCAAACCTCTGACAAATAAATTACAAGGGCCACTAATGAGTGCAAATCCATGTATGACCTTTAGAGCATTCGTGCAGCTGTCTCCATGCTCTGATGTGGCTTGTGCTGGAAGAAACCTACAGATAGCCAGGATTTCAAAATGCCTGTCTACCTCAGCATAATAGAGTTGGTTTCTTTCTGTTTGTGCACCTCAATCAGTTTCAGAATTGCTCAGGACAGGATTTGGCTTTAAATCTGTAGGGCAAAGATCTTTAACACTGCTGCATTTAAAGTGACTATTAGTGATACCCAAGATTATTTTACAAATGGTCCAGTTCTCCTGCTATAAATTTTTATCCAGACATTTGCGTCTTTTCCAGCACAAAGCAATCTTATGAAAAATAGTCAAGAAGCTGTAATACTAAGGTCAACATTTTTAGTATTAAAATCAGTTTACAGTATGTTTGCTTGAAGTGCACATAAATTCAAAGAGGCAAGAAGTATAAACAGAATAGCTGGTTTCTTGGATGCACTCCAATATAATTATAGCTATTCACCCTTGTGACTATTTGTGTGTGTAGCTTAAAGCTATTTGCCTGCCCTAAGGTACGGTAGCAGTATTTTTATACATCTTTGTATCTGATTGAAATGCAAAACTCAGTAAACCTGGGAAGGATGCTAACAAGCTTAAAGAAATGTATGAGTAAAATTAACCAGCAGATTGAATGTGCCTTTTGACATTTGTTAGCAGCACCACCCCATTCCTAGCACAGGTACTTCTCATTCTCTTCAGTTTTGAAACTGAGATATCCCTTAAGGATTTGTCACCAAAATAGTGTATTTCTAATAGGCAATTATGAAAAAAAAAATCATCATCAATCACATTTATTGCAAACATCTCATAAAACAGTAAAACATTTATGTGGCTATGGAAGGCAAGTATGTTGCCATGTAATATATTAAGATTTGCATATAAAGAACAGCAGGCAGCAAACAAGTCTCTTTCCCTTTCTTATGCCATTTATACAAATGCCTTTGATGCAATGTATCTATTTAATTTCCATCAAAATGTTATTGCTGCAACACCTGAGTGATACTGGCTGTCATTAGGTCTCAGAAGCACACCCTGGGAAGGGAGTGGGTGATGCTGCTTCCTCCAGGTAGGGTCCATCAGCCGTGTCACACCTTGTCACAACCTATCTGTCACCCAGGAGGCAGGGTTTGCCTCAAGCTGATGTGCACCTGTCACTGACACACACCACAGACACACACACACACACACACACACACACACACACATATATATATATACACATTTTTAATTTCTCTCCTCCCCAGTAGCGGTTTTTCACCAAGATCAGTTATTTCAGTATTTAGCTTTCAGGCAGATTGCAGGAGTATTGGGACTCCATATTGTTTCTGTGTGAGCAGGAATGAAAAGCAGTTGCTTGGAAAGGAGCACAGCTCTTTTTGTGGGGGACATGGCAACTGCCTGTCGATACCAACATCTGTTAATCTTCTCCATAATCATCTGTACCCTGTTCTCTGCAAACACTCAGAAATTATTTCCTTGAAACTTTTTTTAATAGCTCAGAGTGCCTCTACCATGAGGCTGTATAATACAAAATGACTAATAAAATGTAGGGTTATTTCCATGTCAGAGTTGGTAACAACTGTCTTTATCTGGGTTTTTCCACAAGCCTCAAGGTAAAATGAAGCAGGCAGCATTGCAGAGAAGAGAGAAATGAATGACAACACATTGTATAAATCTGTGGGATTTTTTGACACTTGACTTTGTACTATCATTTTAAAAAATTCTGCCTTCTATTTACTTGTCAGAACTGGATTTAATTCTTATATGCTGTAAGGAATTCACCGTGTTAAGATATTGATATAACAAATTGCCAAATGTTTTAGAGATTGATTCTTGCTGACCAAAATGGGCTTTCAGATTGGAAGTCTTTTTTTTTCAGAAAACACCTGCTGAGATAGAAGTCTGACAGCTGCACAAAAGAAATATTCAGTTTGTTTAGTCTGCTCCTATCTAGCAATCGGCAGATGCTATCAAAAATTGTGTTTTTAAGATGAAAATTACCTAAGGATTTGGCAAAGGACCTTGGTTAAAAGGGACTGAGTGGCCACTGTCAGGTGAGCATTACCAGACTGATTGGTTGTTACTTCTGTCAGTCTTTCTTCAAAATTATGACAGGCCACACAGCAGGGAGCAAATGATCATTAATACTTCATCCCCTGGGACACAATAAACTGCCATTCACTTGCATACAAATAAAATACATAAAGCTTGTCAGACAAGGTGACAGAAAAAGGTGCCTTTTCAAAATTATTTTATACTACAGTGGGATGTGATCAGCTAAGACACATTTCTGTATTGTGTGGTGTATGATCTTGACAGCAGCACCTTTGAATTCATTCCGGTTTAAAAATATATTTCAGTGCTTTTTCCTGATGCTTATTTTATTTCATTAGAAGAACATAAAATTTTGAGCACTCCTGAGCTCTGCAGTGGAAGCTTAAGAATAGGTTTTGCAGGAGAATATTGCTCTGGAGCCAGTGCTGTTTCTGCCATCCAACCCTACAGCAGAACAACCCAGGCTCTCCATGTGTGCCACTGGGTGCTGGCACAGGTGACCACCAAGTCCCAGATAAAGAGATGGCCACTGCTCAAAGGCTCCCAAGATAAAATATAAGCTGTTCTAAACAGTAGGCCATTTTCACAATATTTTTGCAAACAAAAAATCTTAAAAAAAAAAACAAAACAAAAGCAAACAAACTGTTTTGCTGTATTATACTTTTGGTAAGGTCAGAAAGAGGCTGGAATGTGAGGTATTTGCTTAGCCACTGCTTCCAGTAATGCTGTTCTGTTCTGGGAAGTGCACTGAGAAAGATAATTACTGATTTATGAGGAGACTTCACATATTCTGCCTATAGGGCTGTTTTGTTTTGGGTTTGTTTGTTTGTTTTTTGACACATCTACCAATGAATTATTAGGTGGTTATGCACTAAAAGTTTTGTGTAGGCAAGGCACATAGGGTTGCCTAACTAGTCTGTGTGGAGCTTCATAATCTCACTGTATTGACAGTGAATTCCTTTGGCTTTTACTGGAAAAAACAAATTTTCTGTCAGGCTCTTTGTGCTTCAACCCCCTTTACTCCTTGAATATTTCCCATGGAAATATATGGGATGTGCTGCATATCTGTTTGTGCAAGCTTTTGTTTGGAATATTTCAATTCCAGTGGAACTACACTATTTTAGGAAGCAGAAGATGTGTTATCAAATATTTTGTCTGCTTTGTGAAACTACAGCAGTTTCTATCATAGTAACAGATCTCATTTAAAGAACTTTGATGCCATGCTTTGTTGCTTATTTCATTTTCAGGGCAGGTAAAGAATTTTTTCCCTTTTCCTTTGCCAAAATGGATTCTGAATTACTGTTTTCACAGTTTGGTTGTGCTTAGTTTTTTTCCTTCTCCCAGTATTTATGGCAGAGAGGGTACAGACTAATGAATGCTGAGATAAATAGTGGAAGTTTCACATGAAAGCTTGGTAGATGTGCCTGTGTTCTCTGCTTGGGTTTCTGTCCCCTCTATGTCCCAGTGCCACTGTTGGTATTTAATGTCACCTCCCTTGAGGTGACACTGCATCAATGGCACTGCTATTTAGTACCTGAGAATCAATTGATTGAAAAGTTTTGGTGAGGAATTTTCCAGTATTGTGTAAGAAGAAGTAGTTAAATGCTGGTGAATCCACAGCACCGCTGTCCATGTGTATGACTGGGCAGAGAGAACAGTAAAAATGCGAGCAGGAAATACATCACTCCTGCCACAGCTCTCATTTCTGTTCTGCCTTTGTACACTGAATTACCCTGGTTCTAGACAACCACTACATCATTTGAGAATGGAGCAACAAAATTAAATAGCACCCTGGAAAAAATATGAGGAGGAGACTGAATCAATGTGATGTTTCCCTTTTATTTACATTCTCTAAAGCAGTTGTGGGTTTTTGTTTTTTTGATCATTGACGAAATGAAAAACCACCTGCTGATTTCAGGCCTAAACAGAAGAGTAAATAGTATCTTTAATTAACAAATTTTCTTTTGCCATAAGTTTAATGTAAAGATGGACTTTTAAATAGAATTTCAAAATAGACCATTTATATTAAAGTCAATATTAAGGAAACATCCCATAAAGTAAACCTGGAGACTGAGAGCAGACTGGTTAAGATAATGACTGCCTTGAATTCAATGTAAAATGTTGTTAAGTATCATGGTTCACATTGCTAGGGGATTGTGAAGTTCAGTAATGAAATCAGGATGGGATTTCTTTTTTGGCATAATAATTTCACTTCACCTTCCTTAAGTCCTATTCCTTCTGCTTTGTGCATGCAGAAGCATGAAATCTAGGAATGATTAGGTGGCATTGGCATTGCAAAATCCCCAGAAAAATACTATGTTAATGAGAATTGTATGTATAACCCCCTGCTTACTGCAGTGACAATTCTCTCCTATGATTCTGTCAAACATTGCAAAACCCAAATAAACCTGATAGTGCAATAATAAATAACTGCTCAAGATGCCTTTCTTTTTTTTTCTTTTTTTTTTTTTTTTTTTTTTTTTTTGCTATAAAATTCAATAGCTAAATCCTCAGTTAGATTGAATTCACCTCTCTCCATTGAGTTCACTGCTGCTAAACTGATTTACAGTGGTTGGGGAATTTTGGATTTTGGCAGTTGTGAGTCAAGCTGCAAAGTGTGCAGAAGTTTTGTCAAATCTGTTTGGGACATGGATGGAAGTGAATATGGGGTTTCAAATGTTCAAAAGCAGCACTGGTTAGAAAAACTCCCAACAACTCCGATCCCTGCTTGAAAATCCTAAACTACCAGTGCATATGTTCCAGTAATTTGCTCACCCCGCAGTATGTTGTGCTCTCTGGCTGCAGAAAACTTCTCGTGAGAATGTTTGAAATGTCACTGAGGTTCAGTGTGGATCAGGGTGCAGGTGGCTCTACAAAGGCTCTGCTCAGGGGATGTGTTTATACAGTTGCTGCTGACGGATGGTATTGATTGGCCAGGCCACTCATAAAACAAGCGACTTCACTTTCATCTTGCTGCTTTCTGTTCCTTCAGTAGATAGAAAAGTGGTTTTAATTATTCACATCATCCATTTTAATATTTTTCTTTTTCTCTTATCCACCCACTGTCTCACAGCCAAGTAATATTCTCATCTTCTCATTGTAGAAAACTTGCAAAGGGGGCAAGAGTGGGCAGATAAGAAATTTTTGAGAGTTAAACGTTGGTGTTGCCTCACTGGTAAGATTAGGAGAAGTGAAAATCTGCTGAAATCTCTATCCTTCAATATTGCTTGAGTCCCCTTCAGGATGACAGAGCACTTGACAGCAGCTGAGATATGGGTATTGGCACAGTGTCTCTGGTGTTCATTCACATATCTCAGGGTTCTGTGCAGCACTCACCTCCTGCATGGGCACAGATCTGTGCTCTCAACCCTGCTGTGTTACAGGCTGCACTGCTTTCCACCAGAGAATATGTTTTTCTCCCACGACAAATTTTTCAGCTTTCATATAGCTTGGGAGTTGTGCTAGGAGCTTGAGGTCTTTTAATGCTTCTGGGTTTTGCAGTTTGTTCATCCTCAGAACTGAGAGATGTGATCCGTACTGTAATGGGAATTTTGATGATCTTAATTACAATTGTCCATTTTTAATGTATTAATGGCTAATGAGGAGAAAGTGGTATCACATGGCTGTGAGCAAATCAGAAGACAGTGGCTGAGTTGACTAAACTAGAAGGAAAATCCTTGGTTTTGGGAACAAAATATTCTTTGGCTGATTTGCAGTTGCCAGCTCTTGTTAACATGAGCTATTTACTGGATGCATGCTGTTCATCAGGATCTGTATTTTCCACTCATCGTCTTCCCAGACTTACTAAGGACTAGTGCATGGGCTACCTGCTAATTCTGTCACACCATGGCCTTGAGTCAGGCTTTCTGATGAAAGAGACCTTGAAATTCGAGGTTTTTATACTTTGTGCATGCTTCCCTGGAACTGCTCTTTCAAAAATATTGCCCTTGGAGCTTTGAGTTTCTCCACAGTTGTATTTTTTAAATACTCACTTTTAACAAGCATGTGCAAAAATTATGAGAGCTAAAAAATCTTAGCTGTTTTCTGGCTTCATAAAAAAAGATAAATGCATGAAGTAAAGAAATGAGTTATGCAAGAGCAAAGAGTTTCTAGGTGGAGTGGTTGGTAACTCCAAGGAAAAGCAGGAGGTAGAGAAGGAGCATTGCCCCTGTCCCTGGAATGGCCTTACAGCAAGCTCTAAAGCAGTGACAGTCTCAGCTACAGTTAATAAAAATACACAGGTGTGTTCTGATTCAGAAGTAGCTTCCTATTTATGGCACAACAGTAAAATGAGATGGGAGAGTTCCTAAGTCAACTCACAGAAGGGATTGTTCAGACAGAGCTGCAGGGAGCATGACTTTTCTGCGGTTTTTCCTTTTTCCTTCTTGAGATGCTCCATTTTCCTTCAAGCTAATTTTAACTCTAAACCAGCTGTGATTATTTTCTTTTTAAATCAAGATGAGCTTTAAGGACGGGGGGGCAGGGAAACAAGAACCAAAAGCTGCAAGGTAGGATCCCTCCCTCCTGTGCATGGAGTCTGCTGGAAAGCGCAATTGCAGAGTCCTGCTGAATGGTAGGAAAAGCTGCCTCACTCTCCCATGACAAATAAACAAGTTAAAAGGATTAAAAAACCCAAAACCAAGCAAACCTTCCCATCTCACACCACAAAAAAAAAAAAAACAAACAAACAAAAAAAAAACAGTTTTGCAAAACCTTATTGTATGCCTCCTTCATATTTAGCATCCAATCCTGAACGTACAGCACTGATTTTGGGTACTGTATATTCTTTTTATGCTTCTTTGGTTCCCCTGCCACCTCAGACTGTCAGAAGTAAAAATTTGTGAGTGGGAGAAAGAAAGTTGAGCTACTAACAGAGGATGCATATTCCCCATCCCCAGAAAAAAACCCAGGCACCCATGTAAATGAGGCATAAGGTTTGTAATGAATTGGGCTGGTGGCAGTGAGGTGTTCAAGTGGATCTCCCTGAGTTCATTAACTTAATATACAGTGGCAAGAATGATACCTATGATCATTCCAATTAAAATTGAAGTTTTGTACTTTCCTGTGATGCTAGCTAGTGCTGTGAAAACATGAAACACACTTCATAAATGCCACCCAGCTGCAAAAGTGACGACGTGAGTCGGCCAGCTTTTCCTAGTGGCAGCCAGAATAATGGGAATGGCTGCAACTGGCTTTTGTTATTGCTGGAAGCTCTGGCAGCTCACCAAGCATGGTAAGACCAAGGCAGTCAGACTGTGGTAGCATTGCTCAACAAGTGATTAAAATACACTGGGGAAGATGTGGAAAAATATACTCTTAAATGGAAATGAAAAGAAAGTAAATATCACTGTAAGTGATTGGTGTGTGGATACCACTAAGAGAAGGCTGTAACAAGTGAGGATAGCACACCATCCTGCTCAAAAGAAGTATAGGATTAAAGCTTTGTTCTGTTTGAGCTCACTGCTTATTAATAAAGAGTGGATGGTAACTGAGGAGATGAAGAGACTGTATTGTGAGATACCACAGAGCACGGCATGTGTGATGTTCCTTCTGAAGCCATAATAACCATTTGATTTCTGACCCTGAGGTGAATTTTGTGTACTCATATGCATGAAGGAGGTGAAAGGATATGCACTGAGCTGTGCCCTTCTTTCCAAACTGTGTTTTCAGAAGGGATATAATTGAGGCATAAATAAAATAACAAAGAAGGCTTTTGTAGACGTGTATTATTATTTCAAACTACCAACAGTTGTCTTTGCGCTTGCTGGTATTTTAGAGTCCTGAATTTTAAATGGCACAGCTCTCTTTTACCATCTCATGTAAAAAACACTCAATAGGGAACATATCTTAAGGGAAAAGTCCAGAAACCAGGTCTGTATAGCCAACAGTCCTAAGGACTTTGAGTTCCTTGCTCATCTCCTCTTTGTCCTGTGACAGCTCTGAAAATAAGGAATACAGCCCTAAAGTTGGCACTAGGTGAGTCCATATCCTTTCCCCAAAATTAAAATGGGATCCTAGGGCATGGTGGTTGCCATTACATGGGATGCCCAGAGCCAGCCCCTGCTGCTTTCCATTCAGAGGAATGGGAAACCTGTGGATAAATCTCCACCTGCAGCTGCCACAGGCTCTCTGTAATTAGGCAAGTATTCTACTAAAATGATAAAATCAGATGGCCCCATCTCCCTTTCTCTCTCTGGCTGGTGTTTCTGTAGGTGTCAGGAGCACTGAACTCCACCCTTGTTCAGTCACTGGTGTCTTTGTGCAGCACTTTCCCAATGCTCCTGGAGCTGGCACCTTCCTGCACTAGAGTTTGTCTTCTGCTGCCTCACTGTCCGGTGCTGCATCACTGTTCTGTGCTGTGAGTATCCAGCCCATGGTGACTGCTGTACACACCCAACCTTCCTTCTCTTAGAGACTTCAGGCCCTGTGTGCTGTTAGCCAGGTGCAGCTGGCTGTGTTCTCTGCAGCAGAAGTTTTCTGGCAGCATTAAGGGGCTGAGATGTGAGACCAAGAAGCATCAGTGCATCCTTTCTGCATCTGAGGGATCTCTGTGCTGAAAGGAACGGGAGAGAAACTGGATGGCATGATTCCAACTCTTTCAAAATGAAACACAGAGTGCAGTTCTGGAGAACCACCTTAGTATCAAATTGTTAGTGGTTCAGAAAAATACATTTTACCACAAAATGTTCCTGCCTTTCTCATCATGTTATCTTTCTTCTCAGGATCACAGTCTGTAATAAGCAGTGAGTTTATGAATGGTAAAAACTTGACATTTCTTAAAGATTCTTAATAATAGTGGCTGATATTTCATTTTTTTCCCTTGCAAAACCCAAGCCCCAGTGCCATTTTATAGTCTAATACTTTAAGTTTTGTCCATTTCTTCTGGTTTTTGTTTTGGCAAGCCTTTATTTGAACAAGAAACTGGGCAGATCTCTTGATACCATAGAGAGTATCAAATCTCATCCTGAGAGATTGGTATTTATTCTGAAGTGGTCTAAATACTGTTTGTTAAAACAATCTACAAAATCTGCCTTTTTTTCCTATATTTCTTAGTAAAGGAAACAAAATGAGGATCTCTTCTTCAATTAACCTTTTCCTGTCAGACTAAAGTTTGAAATAAATTTAGATTCAATACAAAGCCTGCTAATTAACACCTGCTTTTTTTAACCTAAATTTGGGCTAAATCACAGTGACTTCTATGCTTTAAAGGCTTCCTTCTTGCTGCCTGAAAGATAATTCCTGTAAGCAAAAGTTATGAGCCAGTTTTGAAATTACCTTTATTTCTGCTGTTTACAGGATGCTCAAACCTTCTTACTGCAGCAAGCATGCAAAGGGTATAAACTGTGCTTTGGGCGCACCTGAAGCCATGAGCGCTTCACTCTCCCTCCATGGACACCTGGTCCTGGCTGTGGGAGCTGAACTGGGCACAGACTGGGAAAGGTTTGTGGAAGGCACTGTTTAGAGACCTGTGAGTTTGTGCAACCTGCAGTTGCATTTCCTCTCGAGTAAACAATGAGGGAATACTTCCATGCTGTGCAGAGCCCAGGAGTGTTAAATGACCTTTATCGTCTCTTCCTGAAGGTTAGTCCCTTGCTTTCTTTGTACATTCACTCAGTAACAGATTTATGACACTTTACAGATTAACCTGCACATTTCAGAGCATGTAAATGGATCTAAATGAAGTTGCAGATAAAACACATATCCCATGCTTTGAATGTCCTAAAAAGGACTTTTGAAACAGCAGACTAAGTAGAACATATTTTTTCTGCATTTATTTCTTGCATTGGTGTTAAGACAGGGATTTTGAGAGCTGGATGAATATGACAATAGCAGAACATAATTTAAAATTGATAAATGAGAAGAACAAACCACGGTAACATAATGCCCCCTATGGTTTGTAAGGCAGTATGTACAACAGCTTTAAGGGCAATGCTTTCCTACATACCTTCTCTTAGCAGAATCAGAATTACATATTATGCTCCTCAGCGAGAGAGGAAAAACCACCTGGTTGGATTTTATCAATAAATAGGTCAGATAATTAATTTAGATGCTTTAAGTCTCCTCCTCCTTTTTGGAGACTGAAAGCACTTGGGATGAGAAGTGATGTGGAGGCAGCTGAGTCCTGCCCTGGGTGGGGAATGGCCCCGGGGAGCGGCGGGCGCTCTGTAACGGAGGGAGCGGCCGCTGGATGGCAACATCGTCCCGCGCATGGAGCGGGACAGAGCCCTGGGCACCGGGACAGCGCCGGGGACACGCACGGGCACCGGGGACAGCCCTGGGCACAGGGGCATCCTCCGCCGCAGGCTGTGGATGCGGATGCAATGTCCCCTCGGAAATTCCCTTGCTGCAGGGTTTCCTTCACCCTCCCGGGCACAGCAGGTTTGCGGCCTGGGGATCACCCCAGCAGTCACTTCTGCAGGAGATGATGTGGAAATAATGACAGGACACTGCTGATAAATTCCTGCTGCCCCAGAGCCAGCAGAGGAGCAAACCTGCCCATCCAAGCCCTGTGGGGTGAGGGCTATTGTCACATCCATCCAGTTCTCAGCCCAGCTGGGCTGCCCTGCCCTGGAGGGTGCAGTGATCCAAGTCCTAAACTGGACTAAATGAATTATGCCCACCTTTGAGCTGTGGATTGGGAAAAACCCCAAGGCTGGTTCTCTTTCAGTTCCCACAGAGCTCACAAATTCACTTTTAAGCCTTCCCAGAGAAAAAAGGAGAGGCTGATCCTTGTATGGTGGGGAACTCGGGGGAGACTCGCAGGCGCCTATGAGTGCGCACATAAAGTGAGAAAGAATCCCTGAGGGTTGTTGCAGGTCTCCAAGGAGTCCTGGAGCAAATGTGTTCAAGTGAAACATTCCAGCAAGTTGGTTTTGTGTCGTGTGATGGAGGAGATGTCTCCCACCCCAGTGTTTGTGTCTTGGATCTTTTTGTGTTTCAAGACTTAATAACCTTGATTACACATTTCTATTTCAGTTATTACTAAAAAAGTCATGGTTATAATGTATTTATGTGTTTTGCAACCTGGGAGCTGGGAAGGACAAAGTGGGAGTCACTCACTGGCAATAACTGTTGTATGTTGTCAGAACATCATGAAAATTATTTTGGTCTTCTGCCTTTAAGATGGACACCTGCTAGTAAACTGAAGGCAGACTGATTAAACAGTAAGTACAATTAGAACTCTGAAAAGCCATAGACAATTCTTTTTGCTGTCAGTTTATGATAATATGATGATAATAATAATACATAATTAGATAATATAGTAATTATTTTGATAATAATCCTCTTGCTACCTTCCAGGTGCCGGCAAGTCCATACCTGGAGCAGGGAATACCTCTTCCTCACTCCTTCTGCTACAGTCATTTATGTGTTGGACTGGGACTGAAAATACATTTCACTGCTAAAATTGCCATGGCTAAGGTTGTACAAGTGGTTATTTGTTATTTCAGCTACTGATCCATGGGCATATATACAGTTAAAGTTTAAAATCCATGAAAAGACATATTCAGAGGGTTTGTGAAAAATGAGACAGCTTTTCTTCCCTTAATGACAGGGATCTCAAATGAGTTGTGTTGTCAATGGGAGAGCAAGAGGTTATATAGTTTTCCATAATCTATAAAGCTTCTTCAGAATCATGTCATTAGCTTTCCTGTGGTAGAGCACAGCAGAGCTAATAATGCAATTATGGTTCATGTAGTTAAACTATGCTGCTGATATTTTTTTTTTCCCAGGAGGCCTTCATTTCTGGCAATTCTAATCATCTTCATTGTACAGCTGTATAGATTCCATGTTTCACTCTGAGGGAAATAAAATTGCAAATAAATACCATCTTTCCTAATGGCTCTGTAAATGCCAGATTTAGTAACCATTAACCAAATGTTGGAGTCCATAAAATGTAATGTATAGTTCTGTGTGTGTGTATATATATATATGTATATATATATGGCACACTCATATACTAGTCGCCAGAACAAACTATTGTGCTGCAATAAACAAGAATAGAATTTCTTCCACTATTTCATTATTCTCATTTCTTGGTGCTATAATTAATACATTTTCTGGTTTTGACATGCCAAGTCTCTCCCTGGCTTTCTACTGCATTCAATCTGTAAGTATCAGAGTAAAATAGTATAATTACTACATAAAAACGGTGTGTATGTGTTTAGCAGGAGGGGGATTATTTTGAACAAATCTGGAACTTGGAGTTCTTTATCTGGTTCTGTATTACCTGATACTCAAGAAGTATGAGAGCTGGCAAGCACAGGCTAATTAAGATGTTATTTAGTCTATTATTAAGCACTAATTTAGTACTTCTATTAATGAAAAATTTCTTAAAAAAATCTATCTGTGCCAGTCCCCCCACTACAGCAAAAATATCAATCCTGAGATGTTGAAACACTAATTAAAAAACATAAAATATGAAATAAGGATGTTCCCTGCTTCCGTGGTCTCAACCGTCCCCGATTCAGATTCTTCTGAGAAGATAAAATTTTAAAGCAATGAATCTCTGAAAGCACTGCCCTGTTTTCTTGTGTGGAGGGGAAAGTTTCTCCAAACTTCTGTGTTTTTCTGAGTAAACTGCCAAACAGATTACAAAGCCTTTCAAATAGATGCATAATAAAGTGATGATAAGGCATGTTAATAATTCTGCTGACAATCATCCTTCTTTAACATGCCTGGGACATAAACAGTAGGAAATAAGCACAGACAATAATTGCTATTAGGTGCCTGAAGAAAAAACAAAGATATGAGAGGGACATGCTAATTAGGCTTCCTCGATGGACCACATGGTGATGAAAAGGAGATGAAAATAAAAATAAAGCAAACAAAGCTGAAGTATTTAGACAGCCTTGCAAGCAGTTGTTGTCTATGACAATGAACTGTCCATGGTTGTAAAGTCCTTAGAGACAATATCTGAGACAGTATCTGTCATTTTTCTGCAGACATCAGAGGCAGGGAAGCACCAGGGTGTCACTTTGGCATCTCGTGGGATGTGCAACAGAACTGATCAATCCTGAGGGAGCTGAGATGGGGAGACAGCAGGACCAGCTTCTGCCAGAGCATCTTGTTATGGGAATAGAGCCATTCCCCTCTCTGTGAATGCTGGAGGAGAGAGGAACTGTGCAGCCATGGCAGATGTGCTAGGGAAGGTCGCATGGCTTTTCCATTACAGCACACTTTTAAGTTATTCACCTATTTCTACAAACTCTATTATTGGTAATTGTCTTTCTGTTACACTGTAACTGTTTTGGGTTCAGTACTTCTGTAAAGCATTGAAAAGATTCAACCTGGGAGTTTGAAAGCAAAATGCTGTCAAGACATACTAATTAGAAAAATTGTGCACATGCAACCTCCTAGTGTTCACTTTGTTCTCATTTGTTTTACAGATGGTGCTGGGTCAAAGAAGCAACCTGTCCTTGCAGGACAAGCAGTTCTGAAGTTCTGAGCATCTCTACGTTTTCCTGTATGCACAAGTGTTCTCCTTAGGTTTTTTGCTTACCTAATCACACTGGTGATTTGCTAACATTTTCCTCTTCTCTTTTAATTTGTATGACAAGCAATCGGCAAAGTGATTTGCGGAAATCAAAAGTACATATTTGTTGTTTTTGGGATCAAGAACAAATGGAAAAACTTGTTGTGGTTTTGGTTTTTTTTTTTTTTTTTTTAATTTTGCCAGTAATTGACCTGTGATACAAGAAGAGAGGAATATAAAATCAACCTGGGGAAAAAGAATCAGGTTTCCAGATCTGCTTTAAGCAGACTAATGCATGAACATGTCTATAAAAATGAGTGACTGGACCCGTAGTAAAATGGCTGCTTGGTGCCCACTGAATGGTCCTGGCAAACTGAGGCACAAAGCTCTTACTGTGTAGCTTGGTGTGCCAGATAAGTTCCTTGGGTTTTGTTTGACCCAGTTGGGATGCTAACATTTGGATAATTGTTATTGCATTATTTTTCTGGAAAATCCACAGTAGATAAGGATTGTAATAAATTCTACGTGTTTTCCCTATTGGTTATCAATAGGAAATAATATGAAAAATAAAATTACCTGGAATCCTGCAAGGATTACTTAGTGGGCCATTACCTTTCCTTCAGTAGGTAGAATGTCTAAAATGCAAAACCAAAACAATTTCAGATTAAAAGAAAACACTCATAGTTATGCTGTAATATTGGGTAGACCTTCAAAGCATTGGTACTAAATGTAGAAAACAAATTGGATTGAGGTTCTTAGTTCCTTTTGTTATTTTTTAGGGGATGAAAAGCTTTATCAGAACTAAGCTCATCTAAAACTTATTATTCTTTCAGTATGCTAATTAATAGAGCAGGATCATGGATTTGTTAATTAAAATAAGATACCTCAGGGAAACTGAAATTAATTTTGCTGTCCTAATAGAGTTGCCATTATGCCATTAAATCTTATGGATGTCTTATCTACTTCTCTTTTCTTCCTTCCCTCAAAAAGTAAAAAGAATGGTTTTATTTAGTTTGAATTTAGAATCAGAATATTGAATGGTCGTTTTTTGAAACTGTGGAGAAGATCAATGAATAATCTGTGCTCTTGGTGCAGCTTGGGATGGCCAGACCTTACCTGGACCTGCCTTGGCAGAAGCTCACGCTGCTGACTTGAGAGTGGGTATCAACCTCAATTTCAAAGCTTTTTACTTTTTTACATTTTTTACAGAAGGAAAAGCACCTGACATATCCTCAGTGTTTTCTGATACTCTGGCATTTCACTACTCTTGCTTCCAATTTAGATGTTCCATAGAAGAGAGAGGGAAAAGAAGTAAGTGTGAGAGAAATACTAGTTTTTCTTCTACAGCAAAGCACAATTGTTTTAATTTTGCTTGATGAATTTTCAAGGCCAGCAAAAAGGTTCTCCATCATCACCAAGAACGGTAATTGCAATTTGTATCCAAGACTTCTGTCATTCAATATACTAGATGACAGAAATAATCTTACTACTATACCCACTTTATCCCATTTTATCATAGGCCTAAATATGTAAAATTTGAGACAAGCACAAAATCTAATTGTTAGGGACTGCTGAGCAGTTGCAGTTTGGTTAGTCCTGTGAAAGCTTCTGACTTCCCAGGAAGAATGTCTGCTGTTTGCTTTCAGCCTGTAAAGTGTTCAGAGGCATTGGCTGCATTAAGGACAGCCAGGAGGCTGTTCTGTTACTGTTCAGTTGGTGTTCAGCAGACAGAATTTGGGATGTTTTGTGAATTTCAGTTGAATGTGGCAGCTGGTTTCAGGCAAAAGTAAAAATAATAACAAATGGAATTCATTTCAGCTTCTCAAAATAAATTAATGACAGTATATTAAAGTAAGCAGAAGAGTATCCTAAAATATCTTTGTTTCCAGTTTACAGTCAAATCAAGTAAACAGTGGGCCTCCAATGTGCTCTTGCCACAGAAAAAGTTATTCTTTCTCACACTCAAACCCAATAAATATTAAAGGATATTTATCTGGAGCAGAATAGATCTTCGGAATAGATTCGCCTTCCGGATAGATGTGTTCATTATTTAGAACAAAATCACTTAGAAGTGAAAGACCAGTTTGGAAATTTCTTCATGAGCAGTGGTGAGTTTTGGTACAGATTTTGGTGCAAGGTGTTTAGGTCTTCTATACTGCATCTTCCTGGCCTTATTTTTTTATTCAATAATGTTCTGCTTACATAAGTCTTGATGGCCATACTTCCTCTGCTTTTTATTCTAAAACCTGCTTAATGTGACTAAAATTGAAACACTTGGGTCTGGGGATGAAATCAGTTTTTTGGACTAATTGCTTTGTACAGCTGTTTCAGAACTGGAAACCAGAACAGTTTAGCTTAGTGGCAGTGCCCACAGCCCCTCAAAGGCTATATTTTCATAAGAACAAGATTTTAGAGATTATTAAAAAAACCTTAAAATTCAGTGCAACAGAAATATACTTCCAAAAAAAAAACCTTGAGAAAACCAAAACCCAAACACACCTGTTTCCCCTGAAACCCCCAAACAGACAAACCCCATGCCAAAGCCGCCTTTTTTTCCTGTATCAAGATTTGGTATGAAAGCTGCTTTATGAATTTCTGGTGGATTGTCATATTTTGCTGACATCTGTATTTAGTTTCTGATCCACACCAATACTTGCTGGGGTAGCATTAAAACCTCTGATATGTATTCACTACTATGTGCCATCTCTAACCACTAACACTCCGAAGGTTTCTTCCCTTCCACAATCACTCTGAGATTGCTATTTTGATCCCATTTCTCCCAGCGGAGTTGAATGCAAAGTAAAGCTCAGGTTGCTGGAGAGCTGTCATTTTAAAGATTGCATTTTGCTGTTAATTGGTGCACGACAGGCACCTTGTGTAGCAGCTCCTGGCAGTGCTACTCAGGATGCAGCTCCGCAGCGGCTCCGGGCACTGCCTGCGGAATTCCAGCGCCTCTGCAGACGTCCTTGCAGGGGAGGAGCTCCTCCAGGCACCCGCTGGAGCAAGACACCTCACAAACTAAAGTTCAAGGTGAGAGCCCTTTAAGGTGCTGGCTGATTTAAGAAATTGTTTGGGTTTTTTTTTTTTTTTCTCTCCAGTGCAGAAAGCAATATTTGGTGAAATAGTCTAACTTGGGGCTTGTAATTGCACAGGGTCACAGTCTGATGGTTATGATTGCTCTCATTTCTCCTTCTGCTAAAGGGAAGGCAAGAAAAGGAGAGAAAGAAGGCTATAATATTTATTATTTAAACAAATGGCAATAACAATGCATTTTAATGCTGGTCACAATTGATATTTCAAGGGAGGGAAATTTAGAATGCAAACAGGGATTGGTGATGATGCCTCTCAGCAGCAGGGGAGCTCAGGCTGTGCCTGGTGATGCTCAGGGCATGGCCTGGTGCTGTGTGTGCTGCTCCCAGCCTGTCCTGGTGTCTCTGTGCTGCTCTCAGCCTGTACTGGTGCTGTGTGTGCTGCCCCCAGCCTGTCCTGGTGTCTCTGTGCTGCTCTCAGCCTGTACTGGTGCTGTGTGTGCTGCTCCCAGCCTGTCCTGGTGCTGCTCCCAGCCTGTCCTGGTCCTGTGTGTGCTGCTCCCAGCCTGTCCTGGTGTCTCTGTGCTGCTCTCAGCCTGTACTGGTGCTGTGTGTGCTGCTTCCAGCCTGTCCTGATGCTGTGTGTGTTGCCCTCAACCTGTCCTGGTGTCTCTGTGCTGCTCCCAGCCTGTCCTGGTGCTGTGTGTGCTGCTCTCAGTCTGTCCTGGTGCTGTGTGTGCTGCTCCCAGCCTGTTCTGCATGGCACTGGGAATCCCTGGGGCTCAGGAAGGGCAGGTGGGCAGGGGCTGTGCTCTCTTGCCTGAACTTATGGAGGTTGAGAGGAAATTTCGTCTTACCTGGAGGAGTCTGTAGTGGTACAGTGGGGAAAGGGGAGTGCCATCTTCTCCTGCTGAGTGCAGGGACAAACACCTCACACCAAGCTCACAGAGCAGTTTTCTGAACAGCAGGGAGCAGGACGAGAAATCAAACAGCTTTTCCTAATACTTTGAAATTTGGTACTGTCTCCTGTTTTTCTCTTGTGAGGGTGTTTTTTGTGAAACCATTGCCATACTCCTCCTGTGGTGCCTGTAGAAAATGGAAGAGTGATTAGTCTCCAGAGAAATAACACCTGTGCTGAAATATGTGACATTTTTGCTCTCTTGATCCACCTGGTTGGCTGTTACTGCATCCTTTCTGGAGGAAAATCTGTGTTCTGTTTCTGTGCTGAGGACAAGGATGTCTCAGTCCATGGATGTGGTTCCTGCAGGCTGCAGTAATTTGTGTGATAACCATGAACTGCAGTGGTGCCTGTACCTCAGCTCAGCAGGGATGGATCTCTGGGCCTCTGGGGAACTGGTAGTTATAGAAAAGATGCAATTTTTCTTTAAGGAACAAGGGAAGGTCTTAGATGTATAAACTCTTCCAGCCAAGCACTGCTTACTCTGATCTGGATAGGTTGATTGATTTTGATGGATCCATGCTAACTCGTGCCTTTCTAAGGATTTGCCTATCAATTTTTATCAGCTTTACAGCATGGGATGGAGCAAGAATATTTTAGAGCTAGCAGGAATGTATGACTCAATTTCTTCCTTTGTTTTTTCTTTTTTTTTTTTTTTTCCAAATAGCTGTGAATGTGTTTCAGATGCCCAGCATATTCATGCAGGGCAGTGTACACTATTTCACTGCTGAGACTCTGACTGGTAGAGTCAGTCAGTGTAGGCGGTGATTTTGTTCCCCTGGGCCTTCTTCAAGTCACAGAGGTAACCAGTTCATTGTCTTGATGAAATTCTCCTTTGAGTGCTGCTGCTCTGCTTCCTGAAGGCCCTAAAATATGGTTAGAAGTAGTAGTACACAATTCTTTAAATGTTTGTTCTCATTTCTTGAGTTCCACCTGTGCATATCTAAAGGGCACCAAAGAATTGCTGTCTTTGTGCTTGAATAAATATTATTAAGTCTTATGTACCTGATGTCTTAGTGAGAATGCTTTTAATCATGGCAGCAGCATATTTGCACCAATATATGAGTATTTATTTAAAAAAAAACTCACCAAAAATTCAGATTACATTATTAAATATGTGGTTTTACTTGTAAAGACTTATGCTGGTGCAAGACTGTTGCTTGCAAATCCTTCAGAAATCTGATGATATATTCCACTACAGTTGTTGCTTTGGAATAAACCAATAGGAGTGGGGTAAAAGGGGACATATAAAAGATGTAAAAATTTGTGGAAAAAAAAAAGAAAAAACCCACAAAATATATGTAGAGCAAGTTGTGTTTCTTTCTGTTACCTATTTATTGCAATTTTGCAAATAATGTCATTAAAAATTGCTTCTTTGGGACAGAACTATTTCAGGGAAATGTTTATTTCATGAGCAGCAGGAAAATGAAACCTGGCTCCTGCAGGGAGGGGAGGCTGCCTGTGCTGCCCGGGCAGCTCTTGGGCAGAGCCTGGGTCAGCAAATGAATCACTTGGACTTCTCAAAAAATGCTTTTAAAACTTCTCTTTTCAGCATATATTTTTAAAATGTGTTTTGTCTGTTTGAGGAACTTCTCTTTATGTATTATGATTGTTTTATGCAGTGACAGAATTACTGGGACTTTTTTTGCCCTGTAATTTTCTGGGAGGTAAAATAAGTATTAATTTTTAGAGATAATTGAGTGCCATCTTGTTTGAATTCTCTTATATAATTTTAAAAGATAGGTTTACTATATTTGTCCAGAGCTTTCCCTGTACCTTTTTTTGGTTTTTTTAGGCTTTGCATCTGCTCTTTGGGTTAGAGCCTCTGCTCCAAAAAAGCCCATCCTTGACAGGGAGAAAGGAAGCAAAAACTTTTGGCCATTCTTAATTTTTATTTCCAGCTATGTCAAACTTCCTTCTAATGGAGAAGGATTTGTTCAGAACCCATTTTTCAATCACCAAAACGTTTGTCTCTGTCACTTCTCTGGTTGTTTCCAGGTTGAGCACAGCAGTCTCTGTTTCCTGGGCTGAGCTGTGCTTGCCACTGCACCCAGGGAGTTCCCAAGCAGGCAAGGATAAATTCCTGGGAAACTTCATGCAGCCAAACCCATGAGTAGCTCTGAGGCTCTTGCATTTGCTACTATAGTCTATAAAAATCAGCTTCTGTATAATTTGGGGTTTTTTTGGGATGGGTTTTCTATATTTTTCCTTTAGAGAATCCTCATCAGCATCTTCCTGAGCTGAAAACACTGGAATTTAATCTGCTCAACCATTCTTCAGACATATTCAAACCAGTGCAACTTGCAGTAGCAGAGAGGACAGGAAATGGTCCCCAGCACCTCCCTGTGCTCTGCTGGGCTCTGTGCATAGGCTCTGCCATTCCTGCAGCGGTGCATCCCAGCTGCCTGCAGATCACATCTGCCTGATGATTTCCACAGCAGCTTGGGCACTCAAGGCAGGAATATGAGCTGGTAAGTGAACATTACTCTCCCTTCTCCTCATCTTTTCCTTCCAGTGCAGTGGGGGTAATTATGTATGTCACAATTTTGGACCGTGCTTGTCCAGGACAAACAGTGTCAGACTGTTTCAGTTCTCCAAATCCAGTTCAAACACCTCACAGGGATCAGCAGAGCCCTGTGTGGATGTGCTGGGAGAGCATGGTGGTGAGGGAATGAATGTATAGGGTGATTTTCTGGCTCTGGGTGTAGGCATGACATCCCTTGGAGGACATCCTCTGGCTAATGTTACATGGATGGAATTCAGTGAGAAATCCAAGATGGCTTTTCCTGCTCTGTGCATGGAAAATGTTCACTAGGGTCAGCTGTAGGGAAATCATGGAATCATAGAGTGACCTGGGTTGGAAGGGACCTTTAAGATGATCTAATTCCAAACCCCCTGACTTGGACAAGCACAGCTTTCCCTGGAGCAGGGGGCTCAGAGCTCCCTCCAGCCTGGCTTTAAACGCTTCTAGGGATGAGCTGTCCACAACTTCATTTTGGCTTCTCTGTCTTTACCGAATAGCCCGAAGAAGTGGAGACGCAAATAGTGACCTGAAACCAGCATCATTATATTCCCAGAATAAACACAGACGTTCTAAAGCAGGATTCTAGTTCCAAGGTGCTCATTGAGGCAGTGGGCACGGTGCAGCTGCGAGCTCCTTTCCCTCTCTCCGCAGCTGGGATGGGCGCAGGGTCCGGCGCTCCCCCCGCGGCCGCGCCGCGCTCGGTGCCGCTCCCGCCGCCGATAGCCGGGACACAGACACCCTCTGAAGTCCCGGGCATGCTGTGAGCCCTGCTTTATTTGCTGCAGCAAGAAAAGCCTTTTCTTTTAACCCGGCTTCCTTTGAAGAAGTAACTCAGGAAGCTTCATGGCCTCTCAAGGTAAGTGCATCTGTAGTCTGTATTTTTAGATCGTGTTTGCAGAGAACTTGTGCCTTTCCAGCAATCAGCAGTCTGATGAAATGAGCGTTTCAGGATAAAACCACATCAGTCAACGCACAATTGTTTTGTATTCCTTTAATTTTTCAGCATCCAGCATTCAAGGGGCTCCTAAGGAGACTAAAATCTATAGTAGGATGTTATTTGAATAAAATATATTATAAAATGTTAGCCTCTGCATTCAATCAGAAAATTGAGTGTGGGTATCTTGGTGCTTAAATCTGTAAATTTTGGTGTTTAAACCTGTCACTACAGAATGCCTGGCAAGGGTGGGTACTGAGCCAAGGGTGCCACTATTTTTGCACACTTCTTCCCTATTTCACTTTGAAAATACCACATCAGCAAAGGCTTTTCACATTCAAAACTGGCCAGAGATCTGATAACCCACCATATGAAGAATAATAACTCAAGAATAACTGAATTTAATCAGATTACTCCTCTCTGGGTGTGTCTGTCATGTACTGACTTCAGCAGTAGCCATTGATTACTCAGAGCAGTGGGCAAACGTGCAGCATTTGATCTAAGCAGCCTTCACAATTCATTTTCTCCAAGTTTTCAAATGCTTCAACTAAGCAGAAGGATACAAATCTCTTTTTCTCTTGAGTGCAGCTCCAGGGGGGTCATTCTGTAGGCATGTGCAGAGGCATGTGCTGGCCCAGGGAGTTTCAGCAATGTCTCACTATGTTTGCCACATGTTTATACCCCTTTCTTGCCCTCAAAACACTCAAGCCATTCTGCATTAGAACACTGAAAAGTACACAGGAGCAGGCAGGTTTTGCAGCATTGTTTTACTCTTGCAATATAGAGTATTTTGTTTTAAATTTTGTTTAGCTTTAGCCATATAAGAGAAATGGGGTTTTGCATATTTTTCCTGTATATCAGTTAGGAGAAATGGTTAAATAGTAATGCTGTGGAATATGGTTTTTAGTATGAAGAAACTGACAATTCACCTCTTTCAGGAGTATACAACTCTACAAATTATGTTTGTACAGAATACTCACTGTATCATATGGTAACTTTTAAGGTTCTCCATGCTAGTAATGAAATGGGAATCATACACAAAAATAGACAAAGTGTCAGACTAGCTCAAATTGTCATTAATATTTAATGTATTTACTGTTTGTTTTTTGTATAGCTTAAAATTTGACAGGTAGAACTGCAATTTGTTGTCTTTTTTCCCTCTTTATTATTCAAGAATAACACTAACACTGGGCTACTTCGTGGCATTTCATGTAACAACAAGAGTTACGGCAGTAACAGAACCCTGTGAGGTAAAGTGATGCAGAAGAGGATATAAAATATTTATTACCCAGTTATACATTTTTAAAAGCCAGCAACAAATTCAAAGGGGTTACTTCTTCCTGTGGTCTCAGACTTTGAAAGAAAGCAGTGGCTGCAAAGACAAATTAAGATCAAAATATGATTGAATGATGAATCTTTCACAGTGAGTTCAAATAATACTAAAGGATCTCATTTAAACCCACAGTAGCAAATAAAGAGATTCAGACTTAGAGCCAAAATTCCTCCTGGACCTCAAACCCCATTGTGTCTAAGTATGTGATAAAAATGATCAGTTTGGGGACTGCTTTCCTGCCAGATCACTGGGGCTCAGCTCAATAACAAGGATTTTGCCATTTGAATGGGGAGAGTTCAGTTTGCTCCTCCTGGTTCCTGCAGAGCCAGTGTTGCCTCAGGCCAAGGAACAATGTACCTGGAAAAACTAGCAGGAATTTTTTGGCAATCCAGTGGTTAAGGTGGTCCCTGTGCTGTGGGAGATGGTGCCTGTGGAGCAGAGTGGAGTTACAGATGCCTGTGGCAGTAAATGCTCTCATTACCTTCACATTCCTGGCCAAGGTCACCATCACTGTGCCCTAAAGGACTTCTTGTGGTAGCAAACCAGAAAACACAGCATAATGATATCTGATCCATTCATTAAGATAATAATGAATAATACACTATAAGGGGCTCTGTAGACTTTGATATCAGAGTTGTAATATTCAGCTTGGGGAATCTGAGATCCCTGGGAAGGTTATCTCTAATTAAGAGAAATTATGGGTGCCCTCAGGATGCTAGAAAGCATCTTGCTGGGAGCCAGCCCTCAGCAGCTCAGGGCCCACAGGGCAGCTCACAGGGAGCAGGGCTGTGATGAGGGGTTCTGGCCACCCTGAGTGTGAGTCCAGGCCAGCTCCAGCCTTGCCACACAGGCTCTGTGCTCACCAGCTGCCAGAGCAGATCTGATGCCCTCCAAAACCACATCTGATTTAACTTCATCTGCAGTGATTCCTGTTTGCAGTGATTCCCCTTTGCATGTCCCAAGGCAGCTTTATAATCTGTGCTTGATGTGTGGGACGATCAGGAGATTCCTTTTGGGTCCTTACTCCTGGCCTGAAGTACTGATACAATCACATGCAGAATGATGTTATTGTTCCAGCTTTGATCCAAGAAGCTCCTAGCTGCTCCTTGGTCCTGATATTTCTGGGTTTTTTATCTTTCTTTTTTTTTTTTTTTCCCTGCAGAATCTCAGGGACAAAGCAAACTAATCTTTAAGGATTACCTCCCTGGTTCTTCTGACACTCCTCAGCAGAATACGCCTGTTGAACCAACAAGTCTCTGGAAGCAAGCATCACACACTCATAATTTGCCACCTGGTCTGGAGTACCTGAACCAGGTCCTGAATCTTTCTGACTGTTAGAATTGTTATGTTTTGCTTTTATGTTGCTTTGATACCCTGGAGGTTGAGGTTGTTTGGGTTTTTCCTCTTGGAGGCAGGGTAGGTTGAGATGGAGAGGCTTTTTTGTTGTTTGATTTTACTGTGAGATAAGGAACATAGGAGAAAGAAGCTTGCCATTAATTTTGTAGAAAATAGATGAGCATAAGTCTGAGTGGCTACAAACTTGCATTAACTCTGTGTGAGGAAGATAATGCTAATGCCTGAGAGAGGAAAATGCTTGAAAATAGAGGCAGAGAAGTAGATCATAGGTGGGGAAGAAAAATGAATGCTTAAGTCTTCTCCCTCCTACTGCTAAACATGTGGCTGTCCCTTTAGCTCTGGGAAATCTCACAGCTCCTGGAGCTCAGAGCACTGATGGTCTGCGGCTCTGCTCCACTCTCACATGCTGAGTAAGGTGTCACATGCCTGCCTGGCATGGGCAGGGACAGAGTCAGGCCCCCAGCACAGTCAGATCATGATTCTGATACACCTCTGCTGTGTTTGCATTTTGGTGATGCTGAGGAATGTTTACTTCACTCAAGATGTGTATTTTAGGCACACATTTCTACTAGTTTTGTATAGAAGCAGAAATTGAATGTATTTTGTATTTGGAGCTAAGTTACCTAGATAGCTAATGAAATGGGGAAACTCTTCAGAAGCAGTCTTTCATGTGGAGTGATGAGTTTCATTTCAAGATGCCTGAGCACAAAATGATGTGTGTTGTCAATTACACAAGCATTTGCTCACAGACCGTGGAAGGTACATTTTTTAGTCTAAAAGTGATTGTGCTAGTCAGTGCTTGGCAGGTTACATATTCAGGCTCCTGTATGAACACAAATTACACCTCAGATTTACCCAGACAGTGCAGGCAAGCAAATACCATCACTCCATTTTGTAAAAGCTTTGCATCTGACTTTAAAACAAAAGAGCAGGTCACTCTCAGAGCTGCAGCTGGAGCTGAAGACCTCATTCATGCCTGTTCTTGGCCTGTGCTGCAGCCCGTGCTAAGGACTCTCAGTTTTCTCTGCAGTCTGAAATGTGGGAAGCGTGCGGGCTGTGCTGCTGGCTGGCATGTTCCCCCAGCTCGAGTTCCATGTGCTGCAGAACCTTTTGGTGTGTGATGCAGGAGCCATCCTGGCCCTGAGGGTAGTGAAAGGGGCTCCTTCAGGATGGATGCAGCATAAAGGAGGTCCCACCAACAGGGAGAGGGCTGCCTGCAGAATGCGAGTGGGATTCACAGCTGCAGGGGTAATCCTTTTGGATTTATCCTCATGGATTAAGAGATTTTCACAGAATTAAATGCTTGAATGAAGATGTTTCTAGCAGAACTTGGAAATTATTTATGCTAATGGGAAAATTTCTAGAAGACTGTGTTTCATTCTGGTGCTGTGAGCACTGGGGAAAAGAGAGTCCAAACTCTTGGAAACAGGCACAGAGAGGTGCTACTAGAAGTGCACGGGGAACAGAGAACCTCCTTTAAAACAAGACTCCATCTGTTTTATCTGTAGAATAAAAACAACAGTTCTGGAGAGGGAACCATACTGAGTGCCTAGGAGAGTAAACAAACTGTGGGAAAGAGACATATTTAATTTATAGAATTTCGTTACTAGAAGAAAGATTATATAGAGTGTGGTTGTGCATAAATACAGAATAACAAATAGGAATTACATTCTTCAGCAGGATTGGGCAGGATAACTGGATAGATTTGAGAAAGCTGAATGTATTTCTCAATAAGACCATGATATGTCTGATACAAGGATTCAAATTTAGTCAGTCTCAGAGAGATCCCTACAGTCTTATTCTAAATAGCAACCCAAGGATTGGATGAGAGGAAAGGAAAATGTGCGTCCTGTAGGTAAGGGCCAGCCAGCAGCATTTCACTCTGCAGATCCACACCCTGCAGTGAGTTCAGGTGTAGGAATCATTCTGATCAGCTGTTTGAGGTGCACCAGAAAAGGGCAAAAAACTGCTTCTGCCTCAGCAAACACATCAGCTTTCTAAGTCTATCACTATTTAATAACTTCCTACAGAAAAAAGTTACCTAAACTTCATTACTGTCTTCCAGATTACAGCCATAGCTCAGAGAGTAGTTCAGTGACCATGACAAAAATCAAATGAACTTTTTCCCACAGTAGAAATAGACAGGTGAAACCTTGGAGAAGAATTTTCTGAGTATTTCAACTGCATGTTGTGCCACCACTCAGGTTTAACTACTTTTGTAGAAAGCTTCTTTGTTTAGACTTGGTTAGACTGATCAGATGTAAATTTGACGTCCACAGAACTGAATACTGAAAATTAGCTGTGTATAAGGAATTTTAACATACCTGAGCTGAAGGGGACCAGACCCTTGTTAAGCCAAAGGGCTCTGAGTGCTTTCAAGTGCAAGTGCATAATTCCCTCAGTCCACAAGTGCCCCAATAAAAATGCATCAGAATAACTGCCCTGCAGAAACCAGTGAAAGGCAAAACAAGGATAACAAGTGGTACTGCTGTGTTGTCTCAACATTGTTTATACGTTGTGCACAGTAAACCAATTGACCAAAATCACTCAAAGCTTTTAACAATTCAGGGTCATTAATTTTCTTTCCCCTGTGAAAGTCTACATGGGAAAAAGAAATCCATGTTAAAATAAATACTAAAATATTAAAATATCTCTACAATCTTTAACTTTTTTATTCTCTTTCCATCAGCAGAGCCCTTCCCATGAGCTCCAAGAGCTCTCTCATGAGACCCAAACAACAAACAGCAAAGATTCTTGGGAGAATATTTTTATGTCTAAATATTTTTTATTATTTCAATTACTGGCATGCACATTTCCAAGATTAATGAAAGGGATAAAGAGGTTCCTCCTTTTACCAGCTTCTCTTTGCAGCCTGAACTAGCTGCAGGAGCTGACTAGAACTGACAAATCTCTGCAACAGTTTGAATATGTACCAGGCAAGATTTATCAAATTTAAAATATCCAGGCTCTGGAGAGCTGTGCCATGCTGGTCTCAGAAGGTCGCTGTGTGCTTTATGTCTGCAGCTGTAACAGCAAAACCCTTTGCAGAGCGTTCCTTCATCAGGAATTTACAGAAAAATTACTGAAAATAGATTGGTAAAGCCTAAAACTGTCACATAAAACAGGCATAAAAAGTCACATAAAACTGAAAGGTAGACTGGAATTAAGTCTTGCTGGTTTTATAGTGCTAGCAACTGTTCTCCAAGAAAGAATAATGTTGGAGGGATGATAAGCAGAGCAAAGCTAGGTATGATGGCAAGCAGTTTTTCTCCTGCATTTGTAAACAGCTCGTGGTTACAAAGGTATTTGTAAAAGATATTTTTAGCCAGCTGAGTGTTTCATTGTTGTTTTGCTCATTCTGGTATTCTGGCATGACCATTTGCCAGATTCAGGGTGCAGGGCTCGTGTTCCTGAGATCAGAGCATTAAAGCTGGTGTGTGCCCTTGTTGGCATCCCCTGCCTGCCCTGCTGGGCTGCTCCAGCAACGTCCTTTGGGATTTGGCCCCTGCATATGCTGAGCTTGAGCCCAGGCTCATTCACTCCTGCACTGCCATGGTGCCCATATATTTGGGTTTGGGGTGAGGAGCTTCCCCTCTGACACAGAGAGAAACAGGAGCAAGAGTGGATTCTGCTTCCTGTTGCTGTTGTCTGCCTTATTCCCCCAGTGAAGATTAGTTTTCTTCGAGTGTGTGGATGAATTACATGGCCACAGCACCTAATCTGACATTCCTCAGCCATAATTTGAGTGAAGTCTAAAGTGTGATTTGAGATATCGTTCAGGCACCCAACCTGTACACCTCTGTAAGGAAAGAGATTTTAATTACAGGTAGATGAATAATAAAAATAGACATGTGACCACTGGCAGCCCCAGACTTATCCAAGATTCACCATCTTGTTTATTTTTTTTAAGCAGCTGGACCAGATAATTATTCATCAGCAAGTGGACCTTCTGGAAGGTATGGTGCAATCCTTGTCACCCTTTAACAGTGCTGGTACAGGGGTGTCCCCAAAAGCCATCCAAGGCTTGCCCCCAGCTCACTGAAGTCCCTGTGAACCCTCCTGCTGCCCTGTGTCAGGCTGTTATGTGATGATAGGGTGGGGAAGGCTCACTTTGTTGTTTGTCTGTTCTGCAGCAAACCACTGAGGGGTGAGTAGTCTATACAACAGTCGTAAAATCACTCCCTCAGACACCTCCCTCTCAGTGTTATTAAAGCTTAACCATCTTTCAATGGAAAAATTTATCTCACAATCATTAACATACCATGAGAAACAAAGCAAAGAGAGAAACAAAGGTCAGAAAACATAAAATTTAGCAAAAGATTTTATAATTATTTAGTTTCTCAGAATTTCAAAGTAATGAGCAAGTATTAAATACTGTAAAATTTTACTGCCAGTAAAATACTGTAGAATGTATTTCTCCCATTCAGAATGGTTTTAGCCTGACTCTCAAACAACCTGCTGGGTGAAAGCTTTGTCACTGAGGTGGGGTCTCAGGATGTTACCTTTCGCAGATGATAATGCCAGAAAAAGCCCAGACCAAAAACTCAAGATCTGAATTCTCTGTTGCAGTACGTACTTTAGTGTACAGCAAATCAAAGTCTGAATTAATTCCTTCAAAATACAGACCTGGCACTATTATTTCCCTGCATATTTCCTTTGTGTTGCTACTTCAAAACAATTTTGAAAAAAACCTTTGTCATAGACTACTAGAATAAATGCTCACATATATACACACTAACATTATACTGAAGTAATAACAAAGATTTTATTATGTTAACCTTCTACTTGTTTTGCTTTATTAGCCATACTTGGCACAGAGACCTCCAGCAAATACGAGATAAAGAACCCCCTGGGCCAGAGGGTTTACTTTGCAGTGGAAGAGAACGGCTGCTTTGACCGCAAGCTGTGCTCGCCCCTCCGGGCCTTCACCATCAGCATTGCGGACAACGCGGGCCGCGAGGTGATCCGCGTCATCCGGCCCCTCCGGTGCACCAGCTGCTGCTTCCCCTGCTTCCTGCAGGAGGTGAGGGCATCCCCAATGCCCTCTGTGCCAGCATCTCGCTGGCAGCTCCTCCAGGGTGGCCGGGAGCAAGTCAGGAATTCACAGCCCCCTTTGGGAGGACACAACTCTTGATGAACGAGTTCTGTTCCCTCCCTTCCTCCATCCTCCCTTCTGTGGGACCTGGCTGTGCCTCCTCCCTTCCATGGGACCTGGCTGTGCCTCCTCCCTTCTGTGGGACCTGGCTTTGCTGACACCCCACACAAAGCTTTGGTGTCTGGTGATGTCTCTCCAGTGAACTGACGCCCCAGGACGCTTCTTGCACTGACACAGGCAGAGATCACCCACTGAACTCAGGAGGTTGGAGGATGGAAACTCTGTGAAGCCTACTGGGGTCAGGGGTGGGAGTTGGAAGCAGATCTCTGAGGAGGCTGAGCCCTTGAAGGTCTGTTTCTTCAGGGCCATATATCTCTGGGAAATGGCAGAACATGGAAGTAAGCTGCTTGGAGTGAAAAATGTGAATCCCATAGAGCATCAGGTCTTACCTTTGTATTTTTTGGCTCTCCTTTATTCAGACATCTTGTTTGTGTTAAGAAAATGTTTTACAGGTTAGCTCATCCACTTACCTTCTTAGCACTTATCCTTGTCAGGATTTTTAAAGAAAAGGTCCTTTGGTAGTACAGCTACTTAAAATAAGCTTGTAGGATACTGCCTGAATACAATAAATTTTTCCCCCTTTATAGCTTTTATAAAGCCTTTTACTGTATGTAAGGTGTTGGATTCTGTTGCAGCTTTTGAGTTTTATATTGTCCACAGTATTTAATAACAGCCTTAGACAGTTCTGCAATATCCAGTTCCATGTTTGGTAAAATGATATGTTATTATATTGAGTAGATATTTATCTTGTCATTTTATAAACAATACACTATCACAGAAAAATACATTAATATAAAATCAGCTAAAACCATTTTTTGTTGTTTTCTTTGCTTGCTAGTTAGAAGTTCAGTCCCCACCAGGTACAGTAGCTGGGTACGTTGTACAGAACTGGGATCCTTTTCTGCCGAAGTTCACTATACAGAATGAAAGCAAAGAAGATGTGCTAAAAATAATTGGCCCATGTGCAACCTGTGGCTGTTTTGAAGATGTTGATTTCGAGGTATGTTTTGTGCAAGTGTCAACAATTTAAAAGTTTTACTGCTTTGAATAAATTTCTCAGGTGAGAGGGAGAATGGGAGAGACTTGAAGAAACCCTGAATAGAGTTTTCTGATGTGAACAAAGTGCTTTGCTTTAGTTAAGAATCATAAAGGAATTTTTGGGTTTATCAACTTACTAACTCATTAGCTAAATTAGAAGACTCCAGTGAGTATTGTCTGAAATTTCAGTATACTGTAAGAAACATGCAAATGATTGCATAATTGAGAACATGCCTGACCCTGAGAGGACAGTGGTCCACAGCAGTGGGCCTAGGAGAATGTAGAAAACAGGAGAGAGGAAAAAACGCCACAACTCTGTGAAAGAAAGGCAAAACTGGCATAAACTTTCAAGACTGCTTTCTCCCACTTTTTGTCCTCTCTAAAGATGCTGATGTTTCCAAACTTGAGACCCTTCCTTGCGTGCCACTCGTAAAGAGAAATTTGACACTAATAGAACATCGCAGCAATAACAATAAAAGGAGAAGCTGACAACTATAGCATACTCAGCATGTCAGGACACAGTCATTAATTCTGTGGAGATGTCATCAGTGTGCACTTGATTTGTTTACATTTATGTCTGTTCCTGTTTTTCCTTTGTGCAGGTAAAAACTCTCAATGAGATGACAACGATCGGCAAAATTTCCAAGTATTGGTCTGGATTTGTCAACAACGTCTTCACCAACACCGCCAACTTTGGGATCCAGGTCCCTGTGGATCTCGACGTGAGGATCAAGGCAGTCATGATTGGTGCATGTTTCCTCATTGTAAGTGTGCAGGTGGACAGGCAGAGCTATAGAGATGTGCAGACTGGGGACAGAGGGGCCCTTGCTGTCAGGGCCATCATAAAAATGCAAATGCATTGGAAAACCAAATCCAGTGCCTAAAACATAAATTAAATAAAACATTTTAATTTTTATGTCGGCTTTTTTTTTAATGTTCCTAAATTTTTGTTAATTAAACTTTTTAAATAGTATTACACATGCAGTTCAATATTTTGTATGGCAGAATCAAATCTCAGCATACGTTTCAAACCTATCAAACTCTCCCAAACCCCTTATTGTGTTTGAACAAGTGTATGCACCAAAAAAAAAGATTATGTTGTTTCTAATGGTAATTTCAAAGCAATTCAACAATTCTGTTGAGTGTTGTATGTAAGACCTTCAGGTCATAGGAAAATTCCTACAAAATTCTTTTGTGAAGATAACCATAAGAACTATATGAGAAGGAGAATACTCAGCGCTAGGGGTAAATATGAAGTTAAGATGCATGTTTTCTAGAATTAGAAATTGATATTTGCTGTGTAGCTCTTTTGCCAACATATTTGTATTAAAATGAAATGGTTTCAAAATAATCTCTGATACTTACATCAGAGACTACAAACCAAAATTATAATACTGATTAAATTATTCACTGAAAAGTATTTGCTTTAAAATTCCAACAACAATTCAGAAATTTTGCTTTTAGTAGCATAGAAATGATATTTAAGATTTTAAGATTCCCCCCTCCAAAACTGTTTCTCAGTGGCAGTGATAAAAAGTGATTGACTAATATAAATACTTTATGTAACAAAAGCCTGCAAGTAAGACTTTTGATAGTAATTTTTGCATTTTTGTGCCTTCCATATCTAATGCATAGTTTGTTTATTTGTAGGACTTAATGTTCTTTGAAAACTCTTTGGACGGATTATAACAAGATGACAGAAACAATGAAATATGCAGAATCTGTTTCAGTAGGTAAAAATGAACATAAATTGATCTTCTTGCTTTGAAGGCTTATACATTTCTAATTCTTTTTCATTTTCTTCCAGAAATCGCTTGAGCTTTGGACATGATTTTGAACTGCAAAAATCCTTGTTCCTTATAGGAAAAGACAGGGAGCTAATGATGATGTTTATTAAAATATGTCTCATGTAAATAATAATTTCCCACTTATATTTTTTATGTGTAATAGCTAAACACATACTTTTCACACAGAGCACTGTTGCTTTGGAACAGTGCTATTCTCTTCTTTCTCTTTTGATGTTCCTGCATGGGGAATCATGAAAGATTAGATGAAGGCTTGCAGCATCACTGATGAAAGCCTAAGTTTAGAGAAGCCTTTGATGTTTTGCAAGTGCTGGTACCAGTTTCTAACCGCATGAGGGTGTGTTCTGGGGGTTTTGCTTTTTTATAATTTTAGAAGTAATTTTCTGATTTGTTATTTAATTAATAGTAGCAAACTGATTTGAAAGTAACAAATATAAAGACATTCCCGATGGGAAGCTGAAGATGTTATCTGTTTCAGTGAGTTGGAAGAATGGAAGTTTTGTTTGCTAGTAAATTAATTTTGTGACATAGATTGTTTTAATGAATGGCAGCCAGAAGTTGGACTTCCCGCCCTAGACTTGGGAATATAAGCCCTATTCTGAAAATCTGGTCTTCCACTATTTGCACTGAAGGCAGGCCATAGATGAAGTTTGGGTGATGGTCCTCTGTGTGCTAGAGGCTCACAAATCCCTTCCCTTTGTACCAGCCAGGGTTAAGGATCCTTGCTGCCATCTGCTCAAGGCTTTCCTGAAAAGGTTTGTTCCTCTTTGTAATATCTGGTGGCTGGTAATTTCTCATTCAGACTTGCCTGAGGCCATCCTGGAATAGAATTATTCTTTTCCTTTGGCAAGCTCAGGTATTTTCTATGATGACTGGGCAGAAGGAGCTTTTCACAGTTCAGCAGTTTCACATGGTTGTTCATTCCTGCAGCCACACCTCAGTGTTCCCAAACAGTTCCACCAACTTTTGTTTAATACAAGCTTCCTTTGTAGGAATGGTATATATGCAAGACATAAACAGATTTTTTTGCTGTTGTTGCAAATTATTTGCTGTATGAACTTGCTTATGTCTCTGAAAAACTCCCTTCAAGAAGCAAACCAGTACCATAAAATATTGGTGGCAAACCCAATTGCTCTCATAGTCACCAGTCAAGTTTCTAAGGGGAACATTTCACAAATCACTAGAAATACTGGAATTTTTAAAATTTTTTTTTTAGTGTCAACCAGTAATTCAATTCTTGAAAACAAGCAACACATCAACGGAAAGAGAGGAGATAATGAATAATTCATAAAAATGAAAAAGAGCTAAATTTATCAGGTGATTACTTCTCAACAAATATTTAGACTAATTTTAAATTAATGTTCATGGATATGAATTCAAACACAGTGAAGTCAGGAAGTTGCAACTAACGTTCCCATAGTGAAATTAACTCAGGAATGCTTATAGATTTAAACAGTATGTTTTAGATTATATACCACACTTAGGTATTTATACAGATTTACATATGTCTTGAAAATAATTGTGGTTAACAAGCTCTGACAATCATCATTATCTGTTAACCATTTCACTGCTGGCTCTCGCTGTGGCTCGTGGCAGTGCAATCAGGCTGCAGGAATTGGGAGCTCACGGGGAATCTCTGCTGCCACCTTTCCCGGGAGGAAGCGCCCTGCGAGCTTCGTGGGCCAGAAGCTCCCTCGTGTGGAAATCCCGGGATTTGCAGAGGAATGCAGGATTTGCAAAGGAATACAGGATTTGCAGAGGAATGCAGGATGCTTTTTGCTGTTCTCACACTGGTGTTGTTCTGTCAAATGCAGCTCCCACATGCCTGACTGTAGACTGAGAAAAAGAACCAGATTATTTTTTCTCTTTAAATCCCTTTGCCATTTTAGACAGAAGTCACTGCTGTTGTAGCCCATAATCTTGGCTGTGGTGCAGTGTTACTGAGCTGTGTGTGGCTGAGCACTCGACTGAATTCACTGCCTTAAGCTGAGCAGAATCCCCACCCATCTTCCACTTTTCCCGTGAAATTTCTAGTCCTCTTGTGGCCCTTTACAAGCCAAAGATGTCTCTAAGCAAATGTGTCCAGCCTCATTGAAGCCAACACAAAATAAGGTTTTATTTACCCACAGGGCTGAATTTGGCTGTGAGCATCCATGTATATACTTTGTAGGTAAGCAATATGTGCATATAATTTTCAATTAATTCCAACCAGATGATAACATGGGATTTCTCACAGTGACTTTGTTGCTGTTTTTTGTGTTAATACAAAGGATTTTTGCTGTTAATGTGTATGTATATGAATATGTTTGAATGCCTCTGTTTACACTCAGGGGCAGCTTTTGGGGCATGCAAGAACAGGCTCATCCCCTCGATAAAACAAGCAGTGGGGCTGGGACAGCTCTTGGTGCTTAGAACTCCCTCAGCAGGCTGCTTGCCCTCTGTGCCACCCTTCAGCATGCTGGTGGAAATTCAGTGCCATTGCCAGTGCTTTTCCAGCTGGGAGATCACTCATCTGAACCACAGCTGTCACACAGGGCAGGGATCCATCCTCAGCATGGATTCTGCATGATGTTGCTAAAGAAGAGCTAATGTGTTCTAAGATCTTAATAACCTGTATCTCTAAATAATAACTTTTTCTTATTAATAGCAGTATGTTTCATGTTATTGGAGCTATATGCTCACTTTTCACAGTTCCCCCATAGGCTAGGAGTGGGTCCCAAAGGAGAATCCAGAATCTCCCAAAGGGTCACAAAGTTTTTCTAAAGCAAACTCATGTCCTGGATATCATCTAGAAAAAAACCTGATTGCTCTAAAGAAACGGAAATTTTACTTCATCCAGCAAAGCAAATATTTCTGATCAGTGGCCAAACTGTAAATCTGTGTAGTTCACACTCCTTGTGTTCAGTAGATGGCAGCAACAGCTCATTGTGACAGTGTTTAACTTTTCACACATCATCCTTTTTTCACCCAGGATGCTGATGGAAGTTCAACATACCTTTAACCTCCAATTAGATTCTACTCTTAACTGAAGGATTTTATTTTCTCTGTCTGCTATTAAACCTTTGCCACACAATACTGGATTATCTTTACTGCCTGCATTTACAGCTGAACTGATTGTTATTTTATGAGGTCTGATCAGGGCATGGGCAGAATACAGTCTACCACAAAATGAGCTCCTCTGGTCAGTACCCAGCCTAGTTTTTTGCACCCGGAGCATCTCTCCAGCTTCTGCAGGTGGGCAGGGGAGAAGCCCCAGCCCCAGGACGCTCCCCATCTGCAGAAACAGAAGGTGCCATGTGTAAAGGAGAGTGCTGTGTGGTGCTGTACCTAGAAAAGGTTTCTATGGGAAAAGGTTTCTGCTGGGGCAGAGTGGGGGAAATCCCTGTAGTGCCACAAACCCAGGTGGCACCAGCACGTGGGGAGAAGTTGGTTTGCCCATGGGAAGATCAGGCACTTCCTGTCAGAGAGTGAAGACACAGAGTCACTGTAAGTTCTGAGATTCTTTGGTTGTCTGCTAATTTGGTGCATGCAAAAGTACTTCTCTTCATAGGCATTGCTGTCTGTATTAAAAAAATATTTTTGTGTCAATTTGGTTATTTGTTGGATTAGACAAACCTGGAAATGATCCAAAATGCACATTTTCTAATAGAGTTGTCTAAATGAAGCTGTTTTGGGGAAAAAAAAAAAAAAAGAAATTTCCTCCTTCTGACCCTCAGTTGTTGTATTGGTTTATTTTAAATTAGAGTGGTATGTTCTGTGTTAGAATGATGAATCCTAGTTTAATTCAACTCAAGGTGAGTATTGAAGGAAAAATTACCTGCAAGTCATTTCATCAGGACTCACTTACTTGATGTGCTTTTCCACTTTAAGATACTCATTTGAAGGACTTGTTTTCCTCTGTTCCAGTCACATTAGGTAAGTGCTCTATTTACACTTCTGGTGTTTTGTATTAAAAACCCATACATAGAAACAACTAAACCACGAAACATCCTGCAACCTTCTGTTACAGACAGTGCTTTGTGAGGAACACCTGTTTCTGTCTAGAAATGACCATGGGCATTTTCTCTTTCTGCCCCCTCCAGATCATAGAATCACAGAATGGTTTGGAGTGGAAGAAACCTGAAAGGTCACTGAGTTCCACCTCCCTGCCATGGGCAGGGACACTTTTCACTGTACCACGTTGCCCAAGGTCCTAAAGGAAATATCACAGTGCATGTGTCAAGGTCCAGTATTGCATCAAAAGTCTTTTCTTAGTCATCTCTGGATTGTTTGCAGACCTTGGGTAAATGTTGGACATAATGACTGTATTAGTTTTCTATCCATGTGTCTTTTAAGCAGCTGTCACAATAATGTCCATTTATACCAGCAAGAACTGAGAAAAGAAATGCAGCCTGGGATCAGAACAAGGATCACTACTATAAATACCTTGTATATTTCACACTTTTCTAGAATTCAAGAGAAAGTTTTGAGCATTTTTTTTAAATATTTCTTCTGGGCTCCCTGAAGAACCCAAAGTGTCAAAATACTGTTTTATTTTAAAAAGTCCTATTTACTTTGCAAATCCAGGGGAGATATTTTGACTATTATGTATAGGATAGCATGTTGAGTGTATAGGATAAGAGTAAAAAAAGATTTTTTAAAATAATTTTTTAATAATTAATAATCCAGAGGAATTTCCATGACAAGCTGAGAGAGCTGGGGCTGTTCAATCTGCAGAAAAGAAGGGCCCAGTGAGACCTTACAGCACCTTTCAGTACCTAAAGTTGCTATATGAAAGTTGGAGAGGGACTTTTGACAATGGTGTGTAGTGACAAGACAAGGGGGGATGGTTTTAAATGGAAAAAGAGCAGGTTTGCGTTAGCTACAAGGAAGAAATTCTTTATTGTGAGGTGGTAAAGCCTGTCACAGGTAGCCCAGAGAAGCTCTGGCTGCCCCATCTGTGGAAGTGTCCAATGCCAGGCTCAATGGGGCTCTGAGCAACCTGGGATAGTGGAAGGTGACCTTGCCCATGGCAGGGGATTGGAACAAGATGAGCTTTAAGTCCATTGCAAACCAAATCATTGTAGAATTTGTTTATTTAATCTTCTATCTCTAGTTCCAAATAATTGTAGATTAAGGCTCAGAACAGCTGGCTAAAGACCCACAAGGGGTGCATTCTTTAGCCTTTGGCATTGCCCAGGTCTGGGTTGCCAAACACTGTGTTTGGAACCCTTTAAAATAAGACTAATTAAAAAATGTTGTGGTTTGAAATTCAAAGAACTTTAAAAAATATTAGTATTTAAACCAAGAAACTCCTTAGAGTTTAGACAGTTTTAAATCTTTGATTCTGAAATGTTTTCACTTAAGTAAGCCTACCATATGAGAGCAGCATCACTTCAATGCTCTGAAAATGCAACAGTTGAGATAAAACCAAGTTTAGCAGAAGCCAGGACAAGTGGGTCATTACTTAAATGAACAATTTGATAAATAAATTAATTAAATGGTTCCCTATTAGGAAGAGTTTTATCTCTGGTTTTATTGCTTTCAGACTCTCAAGGGCCTGATACAAAATGAAATAAAAACTCACAGAAGAGTGAAATACCACCAAGAATTAGGGTGTACAGTGTATTTCACCCTCCTTGACATGGTGGATATTGCTCTTGCAAAGTCTGCAGACCCACAGTTTGATCACTTCCCTTTCCTAATTGAGCCTAAGAGAAGATCAAAGAAGTTTTTTTTTCCTTTTGCTGATTTGCAAGATTGGTCATGATATGTCTTTTGTCTGCTGTGGATGCTCATTCAGTATTCATCATTGTTATACAAAGCCAGTTCTTGAACTGTTACAAGCACGAGGTGTGTGGTGGCCCTGTCCTTGCTGCTGAGGAAAAAGGTTAATGGGTACATTTTCTCCTGTTCTGCTCAATAATGGCAAACAGTGAGGGAGGAGATGATGTGGAAGTTTCAGAGCAATCAAATAAGGACAAGAGACATTAAATCTAGGCAGGGCAGTGGAGAGAAGCCCTTGTGCAAACAGGCAGGTGTGTCATTGGCAAATACTTTGTTCTGTAAGGGCACAGAAGCAGCAATTGATATGCCAAGATCATCTGTGCCAGCAGGCGTGGCACCTAAATAAAGTACGTGCATGTGATCCACAAAAACTTCTGTAAGGTGAAACTGTTTGCTTTTAGCTGCAGTGATTGGAGCCAGTGGGACCAGGTGTTCTGTTCAAGACTTGTATTTTATCAACAGATGAACTTCCCTCCTCCAGTAAGTTTATGCTTTGGACTTCCATACAACCTGCTGTTGTCATAAAGAGGTGTGGTTTTATGGCCGGGGCATAACAATGATAGATGCATGGCCCAACTAATACACTTATTTGAAACAGCTCCATAAAATGGTTTATCTTGACTCTTGTGGTCTTTTTCAGTTCTGTCCTGCCAGGACTGTGTTTGAGTGGTTCCATTGAACATGAGGTTTTAGCTGAGCTGTCACCACCCTGCGTAAGACCCTCAGCCCTGTCAGATTGGAAGGGTAAATGGTTGTGAAGCTTGGGAGGAGGAGAAGTCTGATGGAAACAAACCCCTGCAAAATCAGGGTAACATGAGCTAAGGAAAGAGTATAGGAACAAAAATTAGCAGGGACTGGGGGAGGACACAAGGAGAATAAGATATTTCTAAGAGTAAATGAATGTTTTCAATCAGAAGCGAAATCTAATACGGTCTTTACAAATACATTCTCAGTGGAAAAGAGTTATGGATTTTTGCTAAAAGTAAGCTTGGTGATCCTGCTTGGTGTAGTCATAATTCTTTACTGCATTGCTGATCTGTTCAACCTATAATGTTCTTTTATCTTGTACTTCAGGAATGTAACTGATAAGAGATGATTAACAGAAAAAATGCTTAAGAAAATCTGCAGAATTGCAAAATGCCTCATGGAGCATTGATGTGCTGAGCACTATATGTATTTATTACTACAAATATGTAGTAGCTTTCTTGGTGAACTTTTTAGTCTAAAACCATTATAATAAACTGAAATAGAAGCCACTCCTGAAGCAGCTAAATCATTGCAGAGGTAGTAAAAAAAAAAAAGTTTCAGATTCCTCTCTTTTCCCATGATGTCCCAGAATGTAAATTTTTTAAATAGCTTTGTTCAGTGTCTGATTTATAAAGCAAATATATCATCTTAACTGCAATCATGGTTGATGTTGTAGGGTTTAGAGTTCCAGCACCTCAGTGAAGCATTAAAACCACAGGGTTTTGATGAAAGCCTGATAAAATAAATGTTAGGGTTTGGATCAGGTCATAAGGCCTTCTGTCAGATGAGTCCCATGCAACTGTAGACAGCTCTAACAGCAAGTATTTTATATTAATAGTTCAGAAAGAATAACTAGAAATACTGTAAAACATTTCTTGTAAAGCCGTAGAGAACGCTGATTAATGCTAATATAGATCTAATTGGGCAGAAATCACATGCTCTGAAATTCTGGGAAAGATCACTGAAAGAGAACCATGTGGAATAATTGTAAGTACCAGTGTGAAAAAGACTTTTACTTCAATTTTGAAAACCTGCTTCAGGAACATACTGGCTCCAGAAACTCACAGAGCCTGCCTGCACAGGCTTTGTAGGCCCCCTTATCCCATCCAGCTGGCAGGAGCTGCAAGTGCAGGGTGTGGGACCTCTCAGAACCAGGGGCACTCTGGGTCCTGCAGCAGTGCAGGAGCAGCTGGGCACGGCTGGCTGCAGGTGTGTCCCCTCTGGCAGCACACAGCACAGCTGGCACAGCTGGAAGGGAGGCACCAGCCTGGCCAGGAGCTCCCTCCATCAGCACAGGCAGTGTGGATGTGCTGCTGCTGCTGCCCTGCCAGCAGGGACATGGTTAAAGGGAGAGGAGAAGTGAGGAGAGGGCGTCTGTAACAGCCTGATCACTAACAACCAGCAGCTCAATTACACTAAAGAATTGAATCAAAGATTGGATGGCAAACACAATTTATAATACTGCATGATACAGCAACCAGGGAGAAAAACCTTCTGGGCTGGGAGTAACAAATCTGGCAAACTTGATTTAGGAAATAATAGGACTAAATGTGAACCTCCTGAAAGTTGTGCTCAGGATTTCTGGGAAGTGGCTCTGGCCTGAGCATGGGGCTCACTGCCTTGATGAGCAATTTCTTCATGTGTGATTATTCCACATCCCAGGGAATCAGTGTGAGGAAAGAATTTACAGTACCTGACATGGGTGACTAAGTCTTAATATTGAACAGGATTTATATCTGATGTAAATATTTTCCATTTTCCCTTTCCTATCTTTTCTCCTCTCTCTGAAATCCCCCAGCTGTCTGTGTAAGAAGCAGTGCCTAGTGCTGGGCTTCCTCAATTTTCATTCTTAATTGAGCTGTAAATTCACCTCATAAACTCTTACAGATCTAGTGGTTCTACATTTACAACTTTTTAATTATCTTCTTAATTAACAGAAGCCTCAAGGTTCCAGTATGTTTCTATCAGATGAGTCTGTTATGAAACACATTAACTTGGACTTCACTGGTTTTAAAAACATCCTCTCCTCAGCCTGGTTCTGTGTATCAGCATTGCTCTCTCTATTTGTCCTCTTGTTGATAAAAGTGTTTGGGCTGAGTGCTGCGTTACATTCTTTGCTGTGCTCAGAGAGGTGTGACTGGTGAGCAGGATGGGCAAAGGGAGCAGGGGGATTCCTGGTACCCTGTGCACCATGGCAGGGGGCTGCTGCTTACAGGCTTCCTTGTTTTATGTTCATTTTCAAAGGGGAGTGTCAGCTCAAGGCTGTGGTGTCCTGCCATAGCTGCTTTCTATGATTCCAGTAACAGTTGTGCAGGAATGTTGGCCCTGGAGCACTTTGGCCAGTGAATCCCATCCAGACATGGTATGTGCTTGTGAGAAAAGGCATTGGAGGGAGGGAGAGTTCAAGGACCACTGACATCTCACTGCTGCTGTGTGATTCGGTTTCGCCTGCATCAGTGCTTAAATGAAAGAACTTGGCTGCACTTCTGCTCCAAAACCACAAAGATAACTGAGCAGCCTGGGAGTTCACAGTGCCAGCCTTGACATAGAGAGCTGGATGTTTGCCCAGGATGGGATTGTCCTGACTTGATTTTTTGGAGTATTTCATTAATTAGGCTGGTATTATTTATACTTTTTAGGAACAAATTCATGCCTAGGAAAATGTTCCCTGTAAGTACCTGTTTGCAGTAGCAATATCCCTTTAGCAGAAAACAGGATTTACACAAGCTGCATTTTAAACTGTTGGTACCACAGTTAATCCTAAATGCTATAAACTGTAATGGCCTATTTCTTTATGTTGAGTTGCTCTTTTCCTCCCAATATCCCATTTTCCAACTGCAAAGCAGCTTATGGTGGTTCATCTGCAGCGCTGACATTCAAAACCTTGCATGACTGGCAGCAGTAAAACTTTATTTAGCTCCCTTCTCAGGCTGAGAAGGAGATTGCTGTGGCGCAAAAACATTCAGTAGCAAAACCAAGTGTGTGGTATTGCTTCCATTGTTGTTCAGTTGTTGTTTTCCCCTCATGTTGGAGTATCTTGAGGAAGGACTGATGGTGAAGCTGACAGCTCTGCGGGAATTGCTTTTCCTCTGTGAGGGATCATTACAATTGTTGGAAACAGCACAGGGGGAGATGCTGCTCCCCAGGATACATAAAAATATAAGGGATGCTACTTTATGTGGTTTGGAAGTCATAACTGTCCACTGATGTTATCTGGATGCTGAATTAACTAAAACATTACAATACTAAACCCATTTTCACCCAGTTTCACTCTCAAAGGAAAACCTAGCCCTCATTTGTTAGACTGCAGGCTTGATGACTGACTTGACATTGTTAAATGAAGTCAAGTAAGTGAATAGACCTGTTTGCAATTTCTCAATTGCAAATCTTTAATACAGAGATGATGTGTTAGTTGCTTCTTCTGGCTTCATGAATGCATATTTTATTAACTACCAAGACAAAAGGAGAGCTACACTGAGATTCAGGGGATGTCAGATGCCTATCAAGTGTTAGCAGGGTGGAATCCATTTCCCCAGTTCCACATCAAAGAAATACTAAAAGTAATAGTGACACTAATGCCAAGAATAGCAATTTATGTACTTTTTTTTAATGCTTGGATTTAAACTGCCTTTTACTGCCTGTACACCCTGTCTGTCACACTGGTGGTGTGCTCATGCTAGATTCATCATGCAGTGTTAAAATGTAGATTTTGCCTATTAGAACATGGCATTATTTGCCTACCTGCTTTCAGAACCACTACTACTTTGGATGTTAAATATAGTATAAATGGAAAAAAGGAAAATAACTTACTGGTTCTGGAGAAGACTCCTTAAATGTGAATAGTTATTTGGAGGCAGTCTTTTAAAATGTAAATTTTCCAAGCAAGTTCTAAATATTGTGAAAATTGTATCAGGTCATTATCACTTTGTCATCAAATTTGGGAATAAAACTAACGCTGTAATTTCAGCATCAGAAAGTGGAATCGCTTTTATTTTCAGCACGGGGCATGAGGGGGATCTCTCTGCCTAACCCCCACACCATAGCTAGAGAACAGAGTTTAAACCTGTAAATGATTCAGACTCATTTCATCTCCCCAAATTCATACAGACGTGCTAAACGTTCCTGCCAGTTCTTCTGCATGTTTAAATCACCTTCCAGCAGCATTGCTGAGGCCCAGTTTCTAAGGATAAGATAACCACTTGCACATGTGAGTGCAGCCTAAGTACTGTAAGCTAAAGATAAAGGAATTATCATTTTTACAGTTAAAGTTTTTCCCAAAATGTGCACAAGTGAAGGATGGCAAACAGCAGAAAAAAGAAATTTGCACCCCATGGCTGGAGCTCCAGCCAGTGCAGCTCAGGAGCTTTTCCTGGCCTGCCACTGAGAGGAATCTTCTTTTCCTTTGTTCCCTCTTTCTTTCTCCTCTATTCCTTCTTTTTCTTTTGTTCTTTCTTTTAATTTATTTCCTGGTAGCCCCCTCAAGTTTGTGCCTCAAACCTCACATCCTATTTCTTTTCTATAAAGACAACAACTACTCTCAGCTTATCTTTCTCTTCATCTCCCATGCCTGTTGCTCTTCCAGGTTTGCTTTCCAGATTATAAACACTGGAGAAGGGAGCCTTTTGTGGGGTTGTGTCCACAGGCACGAAGGCAAACACCCTGGTAACCACTTTTATTTCCTTCAGCAGTGCAAACAATGCCATGCCTGAGGTTAAATGAGGTGAGACAGCGTTTGAGCTGCCTAAAGGCTGTTTGCTCTCATGTACAGCCCTGAGTGAAATGAACTTCCTCCTGTGTCCCCTCACAGAGATGTCCTGCCTGAGCACTGAGAGAAAAGAAGCTGGTGAGGGAATGTGAGCAAGAGAGATGAGAGCTGCGTCCATCACCCCAACTCCAGGTTACTGGAGACCTCTGCATGAGAAGCTGGTGTGGGAACTGGTCCCACTTCTGGTGCTGGGCACCACAGGACCAGATGAGGAGCCAACATCAGGAGCATCAGAACTTAAAGCAGTAGAAATATCCAGACCATAAGCAACATAGAAATCCTAGAAATCAGGGTCAAGAATCTACAAAGAATGTTTCTTTTCAGGTGAACATGCTTAAACCTAAAAGACTAAATTACTAGGAGCATGGTCATTTTCTTATTTCTCCTGAAACAATTCCAACTTTCTTTCTTAATATTTTAGGCATTTCCCTGCTGATTAAATCTGCACACTGGACAAAAATAAAAGGTACTGAACATTTCCACCCCCTGATCTAAGAGAAAAGCACTGACTGTCAGTTACATCAATGATCCTAGCTAGATAAGAAAAGACATTATTTGATCTGGGAAAGACTGATAAATTACTTTGTATTTTGTGAATCATGGCATCGTTTTTCTGCCACTACAGGTGAATAAGTTTTTTCCCTACTTATAGACATGGGAAAGGAAGAGATATGCTGCTACCTTTGTTCTCTCCGGTAGAACAATGATATTCTCATCAAAGAAATGTTGTTCATCTCTGTGTCAAAAACTCATGTTTGCTTGGGCAATACAATTTGAATTTCAGTGTCTAAGTCTGAACCAAGCTAAATATAACTATGCTATGTTCCTGTAAGAAAGAAGGGTAGTATCAAAAGCTTCCATGTATTTTTAATTTTCCAACCCTGTCAAAATAATTCTATACCTATTTCTTAAGAGATGTGTAAAACCAATTTCTTGGTATCTGCTATTAATCCTCTTAGTGGACTCAGTGCAGATGTGTGGGAAAATGCTAGTCAGCTTTAGATTAGATTCTTCTGTACCTGAGGAAACAAGCAAAATAAAATCCTCAAATCCTTGTCAAATCTGGTGTTTAGGTGAAATCCAGTGCAAGGCTAGAACAATAGTTTGGGGTGGTTTTTATTTTTTAAATTTAATATTGTTTATGGAAAGTTCAATATTGAAATGGAAACCTTATTGTGGGAGGTTGAAGACAAAGACTACAGAGTATGTACAAGGTGACCTTCACTTATTGAATCCCCAGTCTTGGGTTTTATGCATGCACCAATTACTGTGATCGGATTTATGTGGTTTACATTAAATACAGTTTTCTTTGAAGAAACTTTCCTTTGGGATACGTGGACACCAGCAGCTCCAATCTGATGTACATGAATGTACAAAAGAGGATGCAGAAGATCTGTTCATCAGAACTGTTAATCAGGGCGTGAGCCAACTTTCCCCAAGTCCTTTGTTTCCTAAACAATTGTTGTACATTCTTCTTCCTGTAACCATGAAGTCCACTTAAGTATGTTTTTCCTCCTGAGATCCTGCCTTATAAGCAAGATAAAATTGTTCTCTTTTCAGGGCGGATATAGAACTTGGCGTTACCTCGTGTATGCAACGTGATGTTGCTGACTAAACGGCAGAAATTGAGTTAATTAATTAATTGTAAAAGGACTGAATCAGCGTTGTTGCCCATGGACATGGAAAGAGTAACTGTCACAAATAGCGAAGCTGTTGAAATACCAGCGTTTCTCGGCAGGGCTGGGCCCCGGGCAGGAAACTGCTGCCAGCCCTGCCCTCGCTCCCCGCCCCGCAGCGCTGCGAGCCCCCGAGCGGCGCGGGACGGACACGGGGACGGCGGGACGGACACGGGGACAGCGGGACACAGCGGGATACGGGCACACCGGAGCGTCCTTAGCGAGCGGGGCTCCTTGCCGGCACTCCCGTCAGGTATCCCGGGGCTTTCCTCACGGGATGGGCAGCGATCCGCGGGGCTGGGGCAGGAAAGCCCCGCCGAGAGGGAGCCCCGCGTGTGTCCGGCTGGGCAGCGCGGGTGGGTTAGAACTGATCCCTGTAGAGCAGGGATCGGGCTGGCAGGGACTGCGCTCGGGGAGGGGCTGCTGCTGCCCGGGCTGTCCCGGAGAGCCCCTCGGGCCAGGCAGCAGCGGCTGGTCCGGGCTGGTCCCTGTGCCGGGGTCGGGGCACATCGCTGGTCCCTGTGCCCGGGGATGGGGCACATGGCTGGTCTCTGTGCCCGGGGATGGGCACACCGCTGGTCCCTGTGCCGGGGATGGGGTACATCGCTGGTCCCGGCTGGTCTCTGTGCCCGGGGATGGGGCACATCACTCTTCCCGGCGAGCCTGAGCCCCGCGCGGGAGCGGGCTGTGCTGCCGGGAACTGACGCTCCCAGCTCCAAAAGTCACTGTAAGGGAGAGGGTATCCTACTCCAGCCGAGCAAAAAAAAAAGAGTAATTCCTTCTCTGAATAATATTTTCTTAACATTAAAACCAACTAATTTAATTAAATCATCGAGACGATTTTTTAAGCATACTGTTTCTCCAGCGGCAGGGTTCATATCCGGGGGCTGAACAGTCTAATAGAATGCAATGTAAAAAAAAATAGCCTCAAAAGGAAAACTATTGCATGCCTCCTTGCTATTCAGTTTCCTGGTTTTTGAATATTACAACTTCTTGGAAATCTTGGAAAGGGCTTGGCTTGTTGTATAACTAAGCATGTTTGTGCTTGGGAGCTTACATTACATTAACGTGCTCTTTGCAACATTTTAGTGAGCTGGAAAAGAAATGAATCTACTTGTCGTGCTAGTATTCTGGTTTTCTGATAAAGGGTAGAAGGCCTATAATTAACATAATTATGGCACGTCTGAATTACTTGAAGCATATTTAGTGACATGCCTCAGGCTAGGGACATGTAGCTGTGTTATGTAGTTCTGAAAATGAGAAAGTGATCAGATAAAGCTCAGAGGGCTGAGCTTTGTAAAATCTTTATTGCTTCCTACTACAGAGCATATCAACCTTTTCTAAATCCTAGATTGCACAATGGCTGGTGTGTGTGGTTGTAGGGACAATGAAAGATTCTGGCTTCTGGACAAAGCCTTTCTTTTAAATAAATCACATGATTCTGTCTCTACTCTCCCTTTACCAAGGGGTTTAGTTGTAATTCTCAGTATTTCATTGAAGTTCAGGTTGCTGGAACATTTCACTGCATAAACTGATCTTTTGCTAGTTTTATTCTTCTATACTTTGTGATATTCCTCCATTCATACAGTGACTACAATCCAATCTACCCTATGAGTAGAACCCAATTAAAGTATGCATAATAGGACAGTGGTTTTGCTAGTAGAGTTAGTAAAGTAGAAGAAAAAGTATATTAAAAAGGAATGGTTTAAGAGCAACTGAATCTGCATAACATTCCAGAAGCATCAGACATCGCCCCGTGAGAGCTGCTTTTACTCAGGGAATGAAAAACAGGAATTGCTTTCAGTTTCACTTCCCGGCTTTGACCAACCATCCTCATTGAAATGAAGTAGTTAGAAGAATCTTTAACAGACACATTTTATTCATGGTTTAACTTGAAATGGATTATTTTTAGAGAACAACTAGATTTATTTTTTATTTTAAAGCTTTCAATCCTATTAACAATTAGTGCCCGTACCATTCTTTTTTACAGTTCCATGCTTGGATCTCCTGACTGTCTTGGATCTGTCTGTAATACCAGTTGCTGCTGTTGCCTTGCTTTACTCATTACCCCTGAGAAAAAGATAACTCTCAAGGTTTAAGCTGGTATCAGTAAGTGGCGGTTTTTTGTGTGTAGTTTTATTTTGGTTAGGTTTGGGTTAGATTGTTTAGTGGGTTTTTTGGGTTTTTTTTGTTTGTTTGTTTGATTGTTTTTTCTTGCTGTGGGCTATGTTGTTTGGTTGTTTTTTGTTTCTTTTAATTTATTTCTCTTGGTAACCAAAGTTTGTGATCCTGTGAAGGCAAATACTGGATATGTGTTATTTAGTATTACCACTAGAGAAAGGGCATGGCTTGAAGAACTGAATAGGTGGCAGCATGGCTGCTCCAGGGTTTACCTGAGCAGGTTGTGTGGGCAATGTCAATACAATGAGCCAGCTGCCCTTAAATTACTGCAGTAAATTGTTCATATGAATTACAGGATATTTCTGAATGGCTGCACAGTGCAGTCTTGCACATCCCAATGCTCTTCTGAGTTGAGGATGATTTCAGCATACTCAAAGCATGACTGTAGGCGTAGAAAACTCAGACTTCAGTAGTAGTTGGGACATAGCCTAGAAGGAAGCTGAGATTAAGTTTATTTTTACTTGTATTGTAATTTCATTTTCCCATACAGTTTAGAGAGACACATATCTTTTATCAATAATAGAGAACTCTGAATAGCTCTTATGTGAAAGTATGTTTAAAAATCATGAGACAAAAACGTTCTTTTGCAGAGCTACAAGCAGATCTACAACAATGCAAGGTGAGTAAAATATAAACAAAATGTCAGCTTTTGCTAACATCAAAGACAGCACTTTCAAGCAATATTAGCTTAGCTATTAGCTTACTTTCTAATTATATGAAATATGTATTAATGTTTTAACCTGAAATTATTTACATTTTAAAGTGAAATATTTTACAAAATGTAGAGCTTATATATTTTTAGATCTTGATTTCTGAAGTCAAGCAAAAACAATAAATAATTTAACAATCTTGAAATTCAAGTTATTTATTATTAAAAACTGAAGATGGTAAATGTTTTTAAATCCATAACACTCCTCATCTACAGTAATGGAGGCATTACTGTAATCTGAACTTGAAGAAGTTGGGAGAAAAGGTTTTCCACAGAGGGGAATGGCTCTCTGCCATGTTCTGTACTGGAAGGCAGGCTGTCAGTTCCTGGCAATGCTTTGAATTCGAGCCTCTTTCTAAATAGCAATGAACAAAAGCATCTTTGCTCCAGGCAGAGTGAACTGACCCTGCTTGGATTAGATGATCTCAGGAGGTCCCTTCCCAGCTGAACAATTCTGATTCTGTGACGTCTTCCTGACATCCTGTGCAGTACCTGTCTTTTTTCTGTGCTTTAAGGACCAGAACTCCATTATTTTTTTTTATGCATGTATTGCTCATAAATATGATCTTGATGTGTATTTTTGCTGTACAGAAAACAGCTGCCTAGATTTTGTTCTATGTGTACTCTGGAAAAGGAGTCAGTGCTGGGGATCTTTCACCCAGGGCAGGAGGATATGATCCATACTCAGGGTGTATTTCATTCTTCCAGGACCTCCACCTGCCACAGCACCTGGAGTGCCCTATGGCTCCCCTCAGCAGGTCCCTGGGCCTTACCAAGGTGGGTGGCTTGGTTACAGATCTGTGAGACCATTAGGAAATAAGCATGGGGAATATGGGGTTGAAAAAGGGTGATCACCTCAAATTAATTTTTCTGCTATTAATTCTATAGTTTCTTTTAACTTCTGTTTTGCTGAAAGGCCATTTCTTTCCTTTGTGGTTCTACATTTTAGTATGTGCTAAGCAGTGGTAGGAGTTAAAAATGTCAGGTATTCCTCAGTGGTCACTGTGGGGAGTTTGCTAGGCAGGTTTGCTGGATGTTACTGATTGCAATTCATGTGCAGCAGGTTCTTACTGGTAATCAGACTTTTTAATTACCATATTACTTCAGTATTTCACTTTATTTTCCTCTGGAAATAGAGAAGTGAAGAATTGTTTTTCTCTTGCAGTTCTGCATGTATTCAGTTCCTGTTTCTTACTCTGTTGCTGTGCTTTGCAGGTGGTTACACCTTACGCTTTCCCTCACTCGCTCTCTCCTCTTCTGTCTCGTTTTGTGCTCCGCTTCAAAATGCAGCTCTTCTGAACAGCTTCTCTCATTCTGGCAGTGATTTCTTTCTGAAGAACCAAATCACAGTAAATATCTAACAATCAGGCTCAGAGCATAAGTCAGAGGTAAAAAGCAAAATGTTTGGCCAAAGTTACTGTGCTGTTCATAAGTTAAAGCTTATGCATCCTGGGACAAGGCACTCTGGGGTCTGTAAGTACAGCTGGCTGTAGCAGGGAGCAAGCACTCACTGCTTGTGCCTGGATGTCACAGAGGCATTGTTGTTTTGAGTAATTCTATGTGCACACACTTGCCCACAACAGCTGCAGGTAGTTGGTTTGAAAAGCCTGTGCTCAGTCATAAAAGTGACTGTGAATGCCCAAGGGATTCTTCCCTGGGGTGGGTGATGTGGCCACCTTACATCACCTGAGCCACCATGGCCACTGCCTGAACTTTCACGTGCACTGGTCCATGTGTTGTAATGTATTGTGGAATTTGGTGCTGAGCAGGTGTGGGCTGAAAGTCTAAAAGTCAATTTGCTTGAAAACTGTAGATGAACTTTGCTAAAAGGACATTTCCTTTCACAAAAGTAGAAGGTATAGTTCCAGGAAAACTCTGTTTTAAAATTCCTCATTTGCTCAACTGACAGTGCATAAATGCCAATGCTTTTAATGTAATTTAAAGTATTCTTTCTTCTCTAATTAGAAATAACCTTCATTTATTTATTTCTGTTTTTTTAATTGACTGTCTCTATGTGAATGAAATTTCTCTGTATTCAAGAACTATGCATTTTTTAAAATTTATTTGGTTTGGTTTTGTGTGAGGCATCAGAACCTCCTACGGCAGTGTAACTCCCTTCATGAGAGTTATTGTATTCATAACATAAATAAATAAGGTATAAGGATCTCCATAGTTCCAAAGAGTGAATAAATTACTCTTTTGAAGATGGACAGGGCAATTATTTTCCAACATTTAACTTTCATGACCATATCTCTCCTACCATGCCAAATGTCACAGGTGCAGGGAACTATGGATTCCAGGCACAGCCCATGGCGTTCCCAGGAGGATTTGTCCCCCCACCTGTCCAGAGCCAGCCCACCATGGATGGGACAATCTGGATGCCGATCCCTCCTTCTATTCCCAACTGCCCTCCTGGACTGGAGTACCTCACACAGGTACCTGCACCCTTCCCCCTTGCCCAGAGATGAGGCATTCTGCTCTGGGAAGCAGCCTGCATCCATGAAATAGCAAATAAAGCATCTGGCTATGTTGGAACTGAATAGGCTGGTGCCTGTGGGCTGCTAAGTGGAGCCTTTTCTATTGTCTAAATGCAGAGATACCTGTTAGAGATGCAGCACTTATTCATGGAGTATCTTTCTGGAAAGTAGGGTGCTAAAGGATGAGAGACAGAGGGCTGTCATACATCCCTCCCATTTCTGAAGTTACTCTTTGGGAGATGTAATGTCTTTTGGAAAGGTGCATAGAATAAATTCCTATTATATGGGAAACTCTAGCACATTAGAAGCACTTAATTTTCTATGTGATGCTTTCTTCACACCTCTTAATATTGTTAGTAGAGCTGCCAGTCAGACTTCACAGCATAGAGAATGCTAATAGCAAAATAAGAATTGTTTCCACATTACTGAATATGTCTTTGTAGTGTAAAATACAGTTCATCTCAGCACTGGAAAGATTAATACTGATGTATTGTAGCCAGTTCTGCAAAGTGTTAAAAAAAAAAAGGGGGAAAAAAAAGCACTGGTGAGGAGAGGCTGATTTTCCCCTGAATTTTCCTTAGAGCTGAGCAGTAGCTGGGCTTCTACTCAATACCCCCATTTCCTGCTTTTGTCTGTGTGGAGTCTGTGGCACATGATGTGAGAGCTCTCTGAGGCTCTGAGCCCTGACAGGAGCACAGATGTGTCAGCCCTGTGTTCTGTCACCAAACCAGTTTGGGTTCAGCTGCCCCCATCAGCTCCAGTGCCCTGGAGCACTGCTAACCTGGCAGGGGACAGGCCAAGGAAGGGAGTGAGCTATTCCAGAGCTTAACTCGGAGATAATCTGCCTCTGCACAGTCTATTGATCCATACATTTTTATTCTAAAATGAAACAGCAGTTCTTGAAACTACAGTTTTTTTAGTTATAACTTGTTAACTGTTTCTTCTGTTTAATTTTTCAACCATGACCAGATTGACCAGATATTAATTCATCAGCTACTTGAAGTTCTTGAGCGTAAGTACAAAGTATTTAAATCTAATAATCCCAAGAACAGTGAAGTTTAGGCTTTCTTTGGCACTATTTTTAAGGTGATTACCACCTTTGTCTGTCTTGTATTACCTGCCTCAATTCCTGCAGAAGTCCTGAAGAAGTGGAGGAGAAGAAGGAAAAACAGGAGGGAAGAAGATTTTCAGCAGGTTCCATATCTCAAAAGATACACAGCAATGCAACTGAATAATCTGGGTTATAAATGCTATAGTTGATATATAGCTAATTATAGATGAAGCCACACATTTCCAATGTTACTTGTTAACGATGATTTCTATTCTCTTCCTTAGTTAAAGATTTTGCATTCTATCTTGTCATCTCCCATCTAATTCCATTGACTGGCATGTGGCTTTGATCCCTTTTACAGTCAATCCTGCTGTTTTAGCAAACTGAATGACTTTCCCTCTGCTCCCCTCATTCTGTGATTTAAGAATATCCAAGGTGTATTATCAATGTCTGTCAAATAGAAGGAATAAGATTAACCATACATCCCAGATACCCCCTAATGTTGCTGCTGCATTTTTCCTTCTGGTTCTTTCTAAAACTTATAAGAGTGCTCTCATTTGTTATAGAAATTAATTAAAATTTCTGTCCTGGCTCTTGTCGTTTTTGATGTGTGCTGCTGTAATTCTTGACTGGGAGGGTTTTTTGTGGCTTTCTTATTCTGAACTTATTTGTACCCTTTTCAGGCTTCACCCCCAGATGCACATCTCTCTTTAACTCTTATCCATGCAATTCTCCACTGAGAACCTTCCCTGCTGTGTTATTGGTAATGGTGGTGCTTATTCGGGTGCCTGTGGCCAGGGGGGACACTGGGGACAGATGGGAATCTCAGTTTTTTTCCCACATGTCCTTGCTCATGGTGCATCCTTCCCTTAAACTTCTTCATCAGGCTTTACTGCTTGAGGGTCCTTTCCATCATTTCCCTCTGACAGACTCTGAGTCTTGCCTTCCCAAAGAGCAGGGATTGTCTGACCAGACCCTCCTAGGAATTTAGCAGGTTTTTCCTCATTTTTCAGTCGTGACTGACTTTGAAGAAAACAACAAATACGAGCTGAAGAACGCCCTGGGGCAGAGGATTTACTTTGCAGCAGAGGACACTGACTGCATGACCAGGAACTGCTGTGGGCCCGCCAGGCCCTTCACCATGAAGATTATTGATAACCTGGGCCGGGAGGTGATAAGGCTGCACAGACCCCTCCGCTGCGACTCCTGCTGCTGCCCCTGCTGCCTGCAGGAGGTGAGTCCTGCCTCTCCCTGCCCTCCTCCTCCTCCTCAGACAGGCACCACCTTGTCTTGAATCAGGAGGTGAGATGAAATGAGTCAGGGTTTTACCAGTAAGGTGAGGGAAGAGAGATGTGTAGGATTTGTGCGCGGGGTTCTTGGTCTGGGAAGAGGGAAGTGAGCTGTGGCACTTGGGCTCACTGGGCAATTCTGATTGGGGTAATGAAAAATCTGACTAAGCAACATGTTGGGGAACTTGTGGCTGGTGCTGAAATCTGCACTTGGAATGGAACAGTAAGGCAACAGCTTTCATAGACTAACAGCTAGGGTTTTCATTTTACATCTCTGAAAGCTCTAGTGGCATTCAACATAGGAGATCATGAGGTTTTTTAAATATTAACATAATTTTGGAATTATACAACTTCTGAAACTCTAAATCTAAGCCTACTCAGAGCTCCTGCTGAGGCATTTGTAGTAGCTGCACCCTATAATGCCTTCACTGAATGCTTTTGGGATATTCACTGCCTTCCTTTCACTGGACTTTGGTCTTTATATTGTAGATGCATAGTTTGTGTGCTCCGGAGCCTGAGGAGTCTCTTACTTTTTTCTTGAAGGCAAAAGCTGAATAAGAGGTCAGCAATCTGAGTGGTCTTCTGAAAACACTCACAGCAAAATGCTTTGTAAGGCCAGATTGTTTTGGAAAAATAGGTTGTTTTACATCTGTGTGTTGGTGTGGGTTTTGTCTCACTAGCGTATGAAAGCATGATCATTCACTTGGAGGTTTTCTCTTCCCTGTGAAGCTGGAAGTCCAGGCGCCTCCAGGAACAACAGTTGGTTATGTTGTCCAGAACTGGCACATCTGCCTGCCAAAGTTTACCATTCAGGATGAGAAAAGAAAGGATATTCTGAAAATTAATGGCCCCTGTGTTATGTGCCGGTGTTGTGAGGACGTTCATTTTGAGGTATGCAATGTAAAAATTGTTTCCATGTGTCTGTTTTCAGATAGTAGTTTGGTATTGGTTTGTTGCTCAACTTACTACCTATCAATTGAATTGTATATATTAAATCATTTCTACATCATCTTTTAATGCTGGTATAATCAAATGACTTCTCTATATACCTAAATTACTCTAGAAAAACCAGACAAACTTCCAGAAATTACATGTTAAAGCCACTCATCAGTGATCACTGAGAATTCCCGTGGCTGCACACAAATCCCTTAATTGATATATTTAGCAGCAAAATCATTTGAATCTGTTATGTCAGGCTCCAAGGAAAATATAGTAAGCTGTATCAGGTATTTATTAAAATGACTTCCTTCAACCCCTTATTTAATCATCTAATAATCATTCAATGAACTAGTAAGTTAATTTAGACTTGAAATACAGAGCTGAATAAGTGAGGACTTACATCTTTCCTTTTAAAATAATATTGGTTAATACAACATTGTTTTTGTAGACATTAAATAAAAGATATACAAGGCTACAATTTAATGTTTAAAATGATGTTGCAACTATAGCAAATTTATGTAATTTTATTTTAGAAGCTAATCTTTCACATGACCCAGAAGACTGGTTCTAACTTTAGAAAATGTAATGTTGCCAGAGGGCTAACCTCTGCTTTTGAGCAGAAGAATGTAATTTGTTTAATTTTCATTTGAGCAGTTCCTGATGCATGGCAAGAGAAACTAATTCACTGTCTTGGCTAAAAGACACCACTTCCAGCAGAGTGTGTATCCCAGCACCATCAAGGAACTGAACTTCCCAGTCAAATTCAGAATCAAGTTCATGCCTCTGATACTTTAGACCAACTTTCTGATAGTCTGATTGCCTTTGGTACAAACCCTTGCACTCAATAACTGTATTAATTAAAATAACAGTCTGAAGCTTTTAAATGGATCTATTCTGAAATGGGGTTGGGAATATTATGACAGACAGGTTTGATGATTCTTTTTAAAATTTTATATTACACTCTAGGTGATGTCTCTGGATGAGACTTGTCCTGTTGGGAGGATTTCCAAGCAGTGGACTGGTATTGTGCGGGAAATGTTTACAGACACAGATAATTTTGGAATCTCATTCCCAATGGACCTCGATGTGAAAATGAAAGCTGTCATGCTTGGTGCTTGCTTCCTGATCGTAAGTTATTCACTAATACTTGAACATAAACTAACTTTTTTAATCTCCATGTTTAAATTGTGATGGTAAAGGAATTAAATTTGAGCTCCTTCAAGTGGGTGACAGCTTGTGAACTTCTGTGTGTAAAACTGACCACAAAAGGCAGCACAGAATTATTTTAGACAATAAGCTTATTCTAGACTACATGCAGAGCTAATTGTATTTAAGAAGAGTTTCACATTTGGTGGGACTGAAAAAAGGAAAAGGGAAGACTTCTTCCAGACTCATTAGCAGAGGAAAGCAAATTTATGGATGGTGAAACCAGAAAAATACTGGTTAGCAGTAGCCAAAAGACCCATCCAAAGCCCAAGCAGCCCACTGGGCTGGTGGACAGGTGAATGCTGCACCCACTGCCTCCCAGCTCTCTTTGGAAGCATGTGAAGCACTGAACTGAGCAGGATTGATGCTCTCAGAGCAGCAATTTCCAAATGGAGGGACTGCTGTGGAGGCTCAGCTCACTGAACTTGTCAGAACACTTCCCAGCAATGGTCAATAGTGCAGAGCAGCTCACTGTCCTTTCTGAAAACAGTGTGGAACACGACCCTGTTTCCACCTAACAGTACAGATTCTGCATCCAGGTACCATTCAGAACATGCACTGCTTCTGTGCTGGCTGGGAAATGGGCATGTGAAGAGGCAGGAAAGGAGCATGTGAGGCACCTTGAGTTTGGAAAGGTCTCTCCAGCCTCTGACAGCCCTGAGCATGAGCAGGGTTTTGTTTAGCTGTGTGTGTTCCTGTGCTTCCAAGTGCATCAAGGGCAGCATTGGGGAGTGGGAGCACCCTGGGCTTTCAGGCACAGAAAGGGGGCCCCCACCAGTAAACTAAAGACAGCCATTATTGTGATGGACTCCAGTCTGAGGGAAAATGAGAGGGAATAAGTCAGGCTGAACAAAGTCAGGGCAGAAATCCCTAGTAAAGGAAGCACAGCTGTGGCCAGTGATAGATTAAAAGCTCCCTTGTTGGTCTCTCACCGTCTCTGTGGATGTCCCATTCTGAAAGACCCAAGAGGTGAGGGCATGGCAAATGTGCCTCCCCCTTCTTCTCACCCTTTCAGCTTTCTTAGAGTAAGGTGTACATCAGGTGCAGTATAGCCAGGGGATCTCAGAACTAAGAACCACATTTAGGAATTCTAATTATTTGTTTTGTTTGCCTTTTTTTTTTTTTTGTCCCCTTAGGACTTCATGTTTTTTGAGCGTAGTGGTCATTAAGCCTCAGAAAGCAGGAGTTTGGTAATGAAATCTAGATGTTCTCTATGGAAGGAAGAAGAACATGGATTTCCCAACTTTCCAATGAATTGCTGATCTCCAGTCAGAATATGAGAAATGTACATGTTACAGTTATATTTCTGTAAGCTAAAAGCTTTATGGTCTTATCTATTATTTTTTTAATATGGTGAAATAATTTTTAATATTCAAATAAGGGCTCTTTATCTGCACAGATCAATAATATCATTTAGAGAAATATATTTCAATTTTTTTTTTTCCCAAGAACTCTGTAATTTTAAAGTAACTAATTATAGTAGTTATTTAAAACTACTATAATAATACTTTGATTCCTAAAAGAGAGGACTACTTTTATATTCAATATTAATAATTACCTAAGCCTAATAAGGAGACACTGATATTTTCCTGGGTATTCTTCTTTGGTCGCTTTGCCTTGGTGTTCACATTCTATTGTTTCTATCTATTAAATATATGCATTTGAACAAAGTAATGCATTTGAACAGAACTATCTGAAATGAGTGTAAAAAGTAATTACTGTGATGCCCTGGGTGTGTGTGAACTGGAGCTCATTTCCCCAGCAGCCCTCACGGGGCTGTGCTTTGCTCTGCTGAGAGCCCAGCAGTGCTTGGGTGCAGCTGAGCAGTGCTGGCCCAGCTCTGTCTCTCCAGCATTCCCCCTTGTGATGGTGTTTGAGGGTCCCCAGGATGAGGGAAGAGATGAGAATCTTGACTCCATGTTTCAGAAGGCTGATTTATTGTTTTACAATATATATTATATTAAAAGAAAATGATATATTAAAACTATACTAAAGAAAGAGAAAGGAGACATCAGAAATCTAGAAAGGAATGAATAATAAAAACCTGTGACTGATCAGAATCCCAAAACAACTGGACCTGTGATTGGTCACCAAGTAAAAACAATTCACATGCTGGGTAAGCAATTCTCCAAATCACATTCCAAAGTAGCAAAACATGGAGAAGCTGAAGCTTCCCAGCTTCTCAGGAGAAAAGATCCTGGCAAAGGGATTTTTCATAAACTATGTCAGTGACCCCACCTGCCTTGAGTAGGCTGGGGATGGGCAAGGTGCTGGCAGGGGACACAGCCAGGGCAGCTGGCACAAATTGGCCAAAGGGACATTCCACACCAATGACATCAGCTCAGGTATCAAAGATAAGAAAAGGAGGAGGAAGGTGTTGCATTCAGTTTTACAGTATTTGCCCTCCCAAGCAATCACTTCCATGCTGAGGCCCTGCTTCCCAGGAAGTGGCTGGGCATTCCAATGGGAACTACAGAATAAAATTTCAATTTTTTTTTACTTTGTTTATGCACACACAAACTTTTCTTCTAGTAAGCTGCTTCATCTTAACCTACAATTTGTTTTGTGTCATATTTTATCTCCCCTGTCCCTCTGGGAAGGCATGGAGTGGCCTGGTGGGCACCTGGCACCCAGCCAAGGTCTACCCATCACCTTGAGTGATGGATATGTTCTCAAATATGACTCCTCCTGAGCATGACCTGGTTTTCTTATTTGGGCTGTTATGAAACTTAAGCCTTGCATGTTCATTACAGAAGTGTAGGGGTGACAGGAAGTAAAACTGCCTGTGCCTGCTTCTGTTTCATAATCCTTTAATAATTGCCATGTGCAGGAGTGTTGCCTAAGGCAAGGAAAAAACCTGTTAGTTCCTTCTCAGTTTCTCCAGTCCTCTTTGCTCCTCACTTAGTCCAAGGTTCTCACAGATTGTGAGTCTGTCTGTTGTTTTGAGGGCACAGAGTAAACAGAACAAGTGTTTTGTATAAACAGAGCAGTTTCATTTCAAAAGCAGACACATGGAGTGGCAGGTCAACTTCTTAGCATTTTTAGCTTTATTTAAATCATTTACTTTTATTTTTTTTAAAGCCTAAGCAATGGATAAGTTGCAATTTCTTACCCCTGCACACAAGCACATGTACAAAATGGTTCTGGGCATCCAGCTATGGGGAGAAGTCCTTGCCAGTATTTTCAGTTGCATTCTAGTCCTGCTGAAGAGTCCTTCTGTTCAGTATTTTCAATTTATTGGTTGCTTCTGGCCAGTAAAAAAGCAAAAGAAAATGGAAATGCCATTGTTACTGTGTACCTGGATTCTCTTCGGTGTTGGAATTATTGTGCAAATTTGGGACAACAGTCCAGACTGTTCTGAAAGTCTTTAAGTTGTATATTATTCATTCTTAAATTAGCTTCTGCTGCTAAATTTCCTTGTATATGGAGTTGCTGGAGGTGCATTTTTGATTCATCAGCACTATTCTTAGGGAATTAAATGAATATTATAACTTAATTGTTATGAATGAAAAAATATTTTGTGCTTTATTGACCATCTGTTGACGAGGAAATCCAATCTTGCTAAAATCTGCTAAAAGTTTCTGGTTACTAGAGTTGGGAGTAGAAGGTACATGTATTAGAAACCAGACCTGTCCTCTAGGGATTCACTTGGCTGAGTCCATCATTATTACTTGTTCTGCAAGGGGTGGCACACAGGTTCATTTCTGTCTGTAGCTCTGAAGTCCCAGGTTCAAGCATATTTGACCCCTGCACTTCAGCAGTTATTCAAATCTTTTCATCAATATTGTTTGGAGTATTTGAAAATACCTATTTACTTCCATGGCAGGTGCTGTATAGAATTTAAATTTACAATTTGCATTAGAGTGAGGTCCATGGCTGTTTGAGGAATGGATGGAATAATATTTTGCAAGTAGACAAAGCAGGGATACCTTTGCCTTTGGTGAAAAGGATCTTGTGTTATAAATTCATCTGCTGACAATAAGCTGGGGAGGGTATGCAAATTTAAGTGAGGTGTTAGGAGGTTGGCCTAATAGGACATAGGACATAACCAGGAGATTGTTTTCATTCCTCCAAGTAATTAAAATTTTTTTCTTTAATTTTTTTTCTTAGTTATTAACCCTAAGTTCTGGAAGCATCATTGCTCCAATAACCTTGCATACAAAATTACACAGAAAAATTAATGTACATCTCTGCAGGGCAGTAAGGAGAGAATGCAAATCATTAAGATCAACTTCCCATCAAGATGTGTAAGAAAACAATGTAGTAATTCTTGTATCTTAAGGAGAATTTCAGTTCCAAGCAGTAACAATTGTGTGAAGACTAATCAAAGCAAAGATATCTGTGCTTACACACAGGTTTCTCAAATGCAGTGAAATCCAATAGTGAAGTTGTGTAAGTTTTGCTGTTGCCCATTTAGATTTTTTTGATTTTGTGCTGCTCAAGTTTAGTGGTCAGATTGCTGCAGTTTATTCCTTTGCCATGTATTTAGCAAAATTAGTAAATAAGGTGAAAATTTAGATAACCTGAGAGAAAAAGTGAATCCAGCAAAGCAGTAAGAAGTGGCAGCTAAGCATCTTAGATTTGCCAGAATTGTGGTAAGAACTGGAAAGAAGTTCTGCAACCTCAGATCATAAAACAACAGAGAGAGCATTGGACTTGGAGGAACTTTCCATCAGCAGGGGAACTGGATAACTCTGACACTGGTTACACAGCTCATAAACTTGTGTCTTGTGAAACAGTTCACACTCTCTCATGAAGGTAAAAATATTGCATGGGAAGTCCTAACTAAACCTGTCCAGGCCTAACTCTCTAGTTACCCAAACAGTATCTTATCGCCTTTGGCATCTCATTTTTTTCTGTTGCTATTTAATCGAAAAAATGGTTTACTTTAAATTTTTCAAGAACTTGTGGAGATTTCCTCATTTCTGAAACTCTGTTAAATGAAGAATAAATCATTCTTTGAGCTGTCTTTTTTTTTTTCATTTTGAAAGAATCATAACAGATCCATATTTAATAAATCACCAGTCCAGACCTCTCCACTCTTCATCCTTCAGACAATAAGCAATACAATGATTTAACCCCCTGTCCATAAATCCAGGCTGTGTAAAGCATTAGAAGATTTCCAGCATGCTGCCTGTTATTCAATAACATCTCAGTGAGATTGAGCTGTTACATAAAACCCTTTACAGAGTGAGATTTGCAGAAGGATTTTTCTACTTCTGTTAATGACCTTTCCATCTGTGCCATCCTGGTAAGTTTTTCATCTCCAGTTGCACAGGAAATGCAGTTGCTTAATAAAACCCTGGTGTTCATATAGTACACAAAACCATAATTTATATGATGTTGCTCAATAGAAAAGCATATTAATTCCACTTTCCAGAAAACAAAGTTATAAGTGTTTTTAAAAAGTGATTTACTACTTTAGTTATAAGCAAGATCAGGCTTTTTCTAATAACCTTGTTAATTGGAAAAAAGAAGGAGCATTGTTTTAAAGTATTAAAGTATAGGAGTTTGCCTTTTAAAATCATTTTAGTTCATATTTTCAAAGTTCATAAAAAGGTCTCCTTGGGTGTTTTTGTTGACCCAAGGACAGCCTTTACATCCCTCATGTACCTTGTGCTTTTACTAACAAGAATAACTTTGACCAGAAGCTGAGAGTGGGAGTAGGACTGCACAGCAAAAGGTTGGGGAGTTGGGGAAGGAGAAAGCAGCTGATTTCCTGAGCTAAATTAACTCCCTCTGCTGTAGGTGCAGGGGTAACTCTTGGGAAATGCAGGAGATAATAAAGAAAATCAAATCTTTGTGCTAGGGAATTTGCTGTAAAACTACATGGTTCAAGTGTTTCACTGCTAATGACCACTGTATGATATGGATGTTAATAATCTGCAAGAGGAAATGGTGAAAGCAAGATTTGGGGAACAAACTGTGAAACCAGAGACACTTGAAGATAAGGAAACCTCCCACAGCCAGGGCAAGGAAACAACTTTGGGTTGCATCAAGGGGAAACCACCACTCCACCCCAAGGTGAAGAGCCATGTTAAGAAAAAGAAATCATGTGGTTTGATCTTAACATTAGTGCGGCAGAAGATAAAAAAGGTGTAAGAACTGCAGAGAAAACAGCAAGAGGTCAGAGGGAGATTTTCCCTCTAGCAAAGGGAAAGTGCAGCTCTCCAGGGTGGAGGGAAGAGCCCAGCTGGTGGGATTCTGTTGGGTCAGGGCTCTACATGCAATTTCATGATGTGTATGGTTATACATGCCATGTTTTTGTGCTGGGGTTCAGTAGCTCCCTGCCACCATTCACAGGGAGACTTCCATACATTACTGGTTTTGTTCTGGAGAGAATTTATCTTCTGGTTTATAGCTATATTTGACCTACCACTTAGATTTAGTTTATTTCCAAATTTTTTCCTGATAGCTTCACATTATTAAAGACAGCAATGAGGAGAAAATATCCATGAAAACACTGCAGCATACCAAAGAGGAAGAAGAGAGGAAAACAGGGATGTACAATGACTGTGCCTTTTATTTTTCGATGGGTGGCAGTGTTAGCACAGAAATTATCTTTCCACTGCTTAAACCTGGCTCTGAGGTCTACAGGCAATTTCCTTAGATGTCATTCTGATTTTCTCATTGGAGGAATTTCACATTACACTATCTCCAAAGTATGTATTCCCTACATGAGTGTGGAAAGCTAGATGTGTCTTTCCCACCAAAGCAGCAAAATCCTAAGCTTCAAATGCAATTACACACCACTAGAAAATTAAAAAGTGTGCATGTTAAACCCTATTGATTTAAAATACTTAGACAAAATACTGTGTAATGTCCTTAAAGTTGCATTAGGCTTGGTAAATGGTATAATTTGGAATTGGACTATGATTTCTGACAGAATTTACTATAGAAAGCAAAAAGTTATTAATATATCACAGCAGGGTACATCAAGGAAACAGGCTGATTTCATTGCTGGTTTAAAGTCACTGATTTATGTCTAAGGTGCATTTAGCCCCCTAGACATGAGATGGCTCAGTGTGAATGGCTGTGATGTGGGCTGCTGGCTTTGGTATTGTTTTTCTTTCTCTCTTTTTTTTTTTAATTTTGTTAAATTTAAACTTGCTACTTATGCCTCGGCTGGTTTAACCTTTAGCTGGCCTAGTTACTGAACCAGGGCAGGTGGTAGCATCTGAGGCAGTCAATATTTCTCCTTTGTTGCTTGCCTTTCCAAGGAGCAGGCAGACACTGGTGGGAGGCTGAGCACAAGCACAGAGCTGTGAGCTCCAGGACCTTGCAGCTCCACTGCCCCTGGTGCACAACCACCCTTAGTCCCAAGGGAAAATGCATGCCAAAAAGGAGATGGGGCAGTGGGCTAGTGCAGATACCACTGGTCAGGAGCCTCCAGTTCCTTGGTTCATGTGCTGCAGAGGGAATGCCATGGAGATGCTCAGCCTCAGGAAAATTCCCATGCGACTGCACATCACTGCAAGGACAAAGGGGCAGTTCAAGGTAAGTGTGCAGCCACTGCAGCTCTGCCATGGCTCTGCCTGTGGGGCTGGGAGGCAAGGCTGGCACCGTGGTGCTTCACTGAGCTGGCAGCAGCCCCGGGAGAGAGCTGTGGGCAGCAAATGCTGCATGGAAACTCCCAGGATAACTGAGGCTTGTGCTGAAGGCTATAATTAAAGCTATTCATAAAAAGAGAAGTATAAACAAAAGGTAACTTGCTAATTTAAATGACCCAGTCACATGTTTTGGCCCTGAAGACACTCAAGACTTTGGGGCTGACTTGACCTTGGGGTTTACAGCAGCATTTTGCTGGTGTTGTGTATGACCAGCTCATCAGTACAGCAGTGTTTTCTAATTGAGGTCTTGGCTGCACGTTCCTGCTCTGAAGTGTAATCCTGCTCTTGTGGAAGTGTACAGTTTCTCCTGGATATGGGCATTTTTTGTGCACAGCTTGAACAGCACAACCTCCCAGGGTATCTGACCTTGCACAAGCCTTTCTTTGTGCTGGGCTGCTTTCTGTTTGGCTACACCCTGCTGTACAACTGAGCTGTCGTGTACATCACTGAGGAGCTCCCTCTAGCAGTCTGTACATGCTGCAAGTTGCTCCTTTGGTTCTTTATGATCTTTCCCAAGCTCAGGCAATATTTCAGCTCAGGTTCAGCCTCCTGCTCTTACTGTGGCTCTCTCCAGCCACACATAACCACACAGAGCAACACTTGCTCTGGGGAATGTGAACAAAATGAATCCTCATACTGCAAGAGTGTGTACGTCTGGCAAAGACCTGTACATCAACACCTAAATCCTGCCTTCCTTTGCTCCTGCAGCCAGTCTTGCTTTTTAACTGGTATAAAACTTTTTTTTTTTTTTAATCCCACTGCATATGACTGTATGCAGGGACTGAGGCACACTGTTTTATAATCTAGTTTTCCTGAGAGCAGAATTTGTGGCTCGTGGAAAATATAGGTCTTTCAGCAGACAGGCTGAGCTTGCTGACACTGTTTATGTCTGTATTCTGCTTGGTGCCAAATTGGGACAGAAAAGAAATACAAGCAAAGTTTTTCAGCACAGACAAGGGCTCACTGTGCCCTGTCCTTTCCACTGAACAAACTTTGGAAGGGCTATTAGAGGTGGTAAGCTAATATTAGGTTGCACCAAGAATTAAAGCCAGCCATTGAAATGAACAAGTACTTACCTATGTGTAACAGAAAAAAAAAAAAGAAAAAAAAAGAAAATAAAAGAAAAAGAGAATTAGTTAATGTGGTAGTGGTAGAGAGGAGAGCAAGACAGAGGAAGGCAAAATCTGTTGAATAAATCAACTAAATTTTTGTACAGTGCTTGTGCTCCATTTATGGTGTTCAAATTTTTAAGCAAAATGCATAGCTGAATAAAATATTTGTTCAAAATTGCATATTAATGAAAAGGAATGAAAATAAATTTAATAAATCAGTGGTTATGCATGCTCTAAGGAAGATACTACAATTTCTTCCAGAGTAAAATACCAACTAATCAGCATCTCTTAAGCTGCAAATATGAAATCTTTTCAGCAAATTGTTTTTCCTGAGGATTTGCACTTCAGTAATTATGTGTTGAAATTTAGCAAAAATTCTCACTATCAGAGGAACTCAAACCAAATTTGCAGAGACAAGTGTGCACAAGTGAAGTTTTTATCTTTTCAGAATGAGGTATTGAGGGGTATTGAGGTGTAAACATCTACAAAACACATTTGACTTCAAAATCCTTTGAGCCAGGATGGGAAAAGGCAAGGAGCTACCTGGTCCAGAGGGCACCTAACACCACTGATAAATCTCTGCATCCCAGCTCAGATCCAGCCAGAGCAGGATTTATATATAGGTAAAAATTGGAGGATTTTTCACTAATCTACATTTATTATTAGAATTTGACTACTTAAAAATGCAAATATACCTGCTGACAAAGGCAAAAAGCAAGAAAATTGTGCTAAAAATATCAGGGCCTGAAATCTCAGCTGAATAATCAAGCTGCAGTCTGGAGTGACTGGATAAAAGAGTGTGATGAGAGCCTTCTTTGGAAAGAAAAGCTTTCTTTGGAGGTGTGCTGGCTGATTACGAGTAAAAATTGGAAAACTACTGCAATTTCTGAAGTTCACTCCTTCCCTGAGACTTTTAGCATTCATGCCAGACAGTTCCTGAGCTGTCTCCCTGCAATTCTTTTTGATTCAGGTGCTTTTTCTTTGGCTAGGAGGAAGAATAAGGCATTTTCCACCCAGGCTGCAACAAGTGCTGCTGTCTGTCCTTCTGCTGCTGAGGTAAATCTGTATTGATAAAGCATTTGCAAATGCCTTCCTGCAAACTCCCCCAGCAGTTCTAGCAATAGCTGATGGCTGTTAGCAGGCTGTCAGCACGGCATCAACAGTTTACTCTGCTGAGGGCCAAAATGTTTTAATCCAACACATGCCCATGTTTGGCTGTAATATGACTGTATGAAAGAGAAATGCAGTGAGTGTGACATTCTGGTCAGAACACCTGATCAAGTGTCTCTTCTCATGTTAAAATATAAGAACTATATTTCCTTTTTTTCCCCTAAAGGAAAGAAAAAAGGCAGCATGATGAGGATGTTCCTGTTAATATAGCGATTTTGTGTTTAAAATTTTTGTATGTGATGGAATTCTCTAAATAATGATCCTTGAAATAATGATTATATTAGACTTAGTTAGACAGTGCCCTGTTTGTTGGAGATTTCTGTGACTGTGGAGCAGTAACTGAGTTTCTTCCAACTCCCATCAGTTCCACGCTATTAATGGAACAGATCCCAAGTGCAAAAGATTACTTTGGTTTGAAAGTTTACATATGCAGCTCCCAAAGGTGTTTTGGTGCAAGATTCAAGAATTCATCCATTGCCAGTGTCACCTGCTGTCCCCCAGGGACCTGCCATGCACAGGCACCTCAAGCACAGCACACATGGAGAAACAAAGCACATTTGCTGGTACCTGCTTTCTGCATCTTTGCTCACTGCCAAATATTTTCCAGTGGGTTGTGAGGAGACCACATCGCAGAGAAGTGTTGCTTCCTTGCTCTCATCCACCCACCATCTAAATTAGGTGTTTTATAAATGTTTAATCACCAAAGCATCCAAGTCTTTGCCCAGTCATGCTCCCTGGTTATGGAGCCCCAAAATGATGGGAATCACAGGCTGAAGTTTGCCTGGAGTTAGAAGTGAATGGACAAATTCAGGATGAAGCCTCCTCCATAATGACAGGCAGATAAATCACGTCTGTTTTCCTCTACAATACAAAGAGGGGAAAAGCAAAAGAATGACCTAATTTAGTCTTGGAGATGAATAGTGTGACAGGAGTGTTCCTAAAAACACACATGAAATGTAAATCCTCCTTTCCTGTGAGTGCCTGGGCAGCAGTTGACTTCTGTGACTCACTTTAAAGAAATTCCATGGGAAAAGGTTAGGCTTTCTCTGGGATTTAAAGAACAAGAGTAAATGATATTAACGGTGATTGTAAAGAAAATTCCTACCTAATATCCCCTGTCTGCACTATATGAAAAACAAACACAGCCAGTAAAGTTTTGATTGCTGCAGCAAGTTCCTTGTCTTTGGAGAGGGGAAGAGAACAGGCCCCACAAACAGAGCTGCAAGGCTTTGAAGGTTGCCTGGAGAGTGCAGATCCCTTTCAGAAGAGAAAAGCAGTGCATGTCACCGGGGACTCCTGGTGTGCTGGCTGAGAGCTGTGGATATAGAGCCAGGAGCTTTTTCCTCACTCCGGTTGGTCCTTGGTGTGACGTGGAATCAGCCACAGGGGAATCACAGCCTAAACAACTTTCCCAAGTGGATGCAGGGAGAAAGAGTCAGAGTGGAAAGAGTGTGTGGATGGCCTACGTGCAGCTGAGTTCCAGCTCACAGCCTCTGTTTATGGAAGTTTATATTCTGCTACATACATCATCAGCTGTCTCAATTACAGTCCTAGAGCATAGGGGGAATAAAAAGCTAGAATTATGTTTGAGAACTGCAGAATTATTAGTAATAACTCAACAGAACAAATGTAGATTGATAAACAGCAATCTGGGCTGCTCATGAACAGCAGAAGGAAGAGATGAAGAGCAGGATTAAATGGCCTGGTCTTACTAAAACAAGAAGAAACTTCATTCTCTCTGATACTCATTTGGAAGAAGACACATGAGGTATCAGGAACAGAAAGAGTCTGCCACAGAGATTTTGCAGAAGCCTGACTTCAGCAGTGTATAAATTTTCCTGAATATCTGTGATTTAGAGGGGATTTTTTTTCTGCCTTTACATTGTCTTCAATAGGTGTTGGAAATTCTGTCATAGAGCTCTCTCTGGCTTTGGTAGCTATTTCACCAGGGTCCAATTTAAAGATTATATTTTTCTTTTGGAAGCAAGTGATTTCTATTCTTTAGACTGGAAAGCTGGGGATGTTATCACTATTACCTCTTGGGGGGTGAACCTTTAAATTGGGTAATATGAATAGCCTGTGGCAATAATAATACCTCACAATAGCTTTATACAGTGATTTGAGGAGTCCTGATGGCTCAGTAAATATTTAGTAAGAGTCTCAACATCATCATTCACACTGCTAGCCCCCTGCTAGCCCAGGTGGTGCTCAATAGGTTTTTGCAGGCTGTCACTACAATCCTGTGCACAATGTGTCTGACCCCTCTCTGGAGTCAAACAATAGCATACTTACCAAACTGATAACCATAGCAAAATCTAATTCATAATAATCTGCTAAGATTACTTAATGTTCCTGCTGAGGAAAGATGTTTACTAAACACTTTTTATCTTTGAAAGACTTCTGTCAAGAAGCATCTTGAAAATGAGGATATGTGAAAGTGAAATAATATGATAATAGTTGATATAAGGATATTTATTTTGCTTATAATTTATATCACATATCTCTGGTTAGGAAGAATTATGTGAGTTAACACAAATGTTTATGTAATTTTTTCAAGCAGAGTAACAAAAGTAGCATTAGTGACCTCAGTATTTCCTGAATCACATGTACAAATGCCACTCTAGGAACCTGAATGCAAGTAATAATCTGTATTGTCACTACATGTGGGGAGCATTATAGCTGAGCCACAGTGAGCTCTGCAGTCATATTTTCAGCTAAATTCTAAATTGTAGCAGGCAGAATGTAAGCACAATGGGACAGCCACATTAATAAGACTTTCCTGTATGTAAGGGTTTTGCAGAAGTGATAATTTGCTAGATAGCTTCCTGCCAGAGTTAGATGCAGGGGCTAGAGGGTTTTCCTTATTTCATTCTGGCTTTATCAAAGAACATTGTTACTGTGCAAATGTCTCAAAGGCCAGTATGGCCTTACATTGGTACAGGGATATAAAGAAATGGAACTTGTGTCAACCCCTTTTCTTTGCCATGACAACAATTTGGCTTTTTCCTGGCCATTTAGTGGGACCTCCTGGGAATGAGTGCTCTGTGCCTACCAAGTGTCTCTCCTCCTTGAGGTACCCTGGAACAGAGGCTGCCTGCACAGTTTGTCTGAGGGTACTGCTAGCTTGAGTACTGCAATTTTCCATCCTCTAAACTCTACAAAAGTGATTTTGGCTACAGCATTTTAAACTACACATATCCTCTTGGAGTGAGAAAAGCCTGAGGAAGAGGGAAAAGAAGACAGAGACCCAGGCATGTCAGCACCTGATATTCAGGTTATGTGCCATTTTGGCCACTTTCTTAATTCTGCCTGGAACTTTATGAGCAGCCATTCAGAGTGCTGGGGTACTGCAGGGCTACCTGGGATTTCTGCTGTTTATCCATCACAATTTTCTCCCCACTCTGGAGGATATTGCTGCCTTCCAATACATAAAGTTTGTTTCATTTTCTTTAAATAGAAAGGAATTTCTTTCCATCGTGTTCCCTAATGCAGAATCAATCTGTATGTTGCCTTGAACACCACAGGCTTAGGATTGTCTGGATGTGAAGAGCCAGATTACCCCTGAAACTACCCTCCTAAAGCCAGAACCAAATGTACTGCCAATGTCAGGTTTTGCCAATCTTGACAAGTCATCAGAATTATTTTAGTTAGAGACCTCATCTTCTTGAGCATCCAAACTAAATAAGCACAAATTGCAGTCTCTGAATTCAAAGTAGCCATTCTCCTGGATTCTGTTGAGTGATGTGCTAAAAGATATTTCAGTCTCTCTATGAACAGTAAACAGGTGAGTTGTCTTGAACACAGAGTGGATAACATTCATCAGAACTGTGCTGCTAATCAAAGTTTGCCTCTTCTGTGCCCCTTCCTGTCTAAGCTGAGAACAGTCAAGCTCTCAGCCTTATAAAAAAGGATGTGTGCTTCTGCTCACTGGCCTAAAAAACACAATAGAGCAGAACCATTCAGGCTGGATGCATTTCCCTTTCACAGCACACAGCCTGTAACCTAACACTATTTTCATCCCTTCAGTACCTCCTGGCCATTTCAGTGTTAAATCTCTGAATGTTTTGCTCTCACCCTTGCCCTCTCAGCAACTGAGTGAGTGATGGAGCACACAAGTGTGAGCCAAAGCTGGGATCCCTGCTCTGCAGAGAGAGCTTTCTAGGAGTGATCTGAACCCAACATGCCTTCATATCCCCTGTTAACAAATAAAGCTGTGTACACACACAGTGCAAGATGGGAGAAGAGGATGAGAAAAAACCATCAAAGGTGTAAAGCTCCTAAATGTTTCTAAGTCTGAAAGCACACTCCCATACTGATTGAGATTTTCTTCCTTCCTTGCTTGTGCCATGGACACTGCTCACAACCTCAGCTTTCCTGGTAACTGTATTTAACTGTTCGTTTAAATATGCTATTTTTACTCTCCTTGTTTTTATTGGCTGCCACCTTTTTTCCCTGTAAAAGGTTTTTTTGTCATGAGGCAAAATAGTTGGGTATTGAAAAGCCATATAATATTTTGACCAGCCACTAAATTAAGAAAATTCTGTGGTTCTTAGCTTTCCTTCACCTTTCCTGAGGCTGCTCTTTCACACACTGCCTGCTGAAAAGTGGGAGCTGAAAGGCTCTGTGGAAAGGGACTCTGCAGCAGCCAAATAATGGCCAGACCATCTCCTTTCTTTCTCTCTTGAATTTAGTGCTCCAGAAATGCTGCCAGAAGTTGTTTTTAAGCCATCTGGGATTCCTCATTTGCATCATACAGGAAGTAGGAATAAGACTAATTTAATGGCAGTTTTGTTATAAATCAAACTAAATTACTAAAAAAACTACCTGTCAAAATTAGGACAGCAGTTTCTATTTACCTCAAACAAGTCAGCTGGAGAGAATGAGATCATTGTGGATAGACAGAACAGACATAAAACTCCCAGAGTAGGGGAAGAAGGAAAAGAAATTTTGACCAAAACCATTTCAGTAACAGAGGGTATGAAATCTGATGTCTTCCTGTAGGGGAATACTTGTGGGACATGGTTCTCTGCTCCAGTGGTTTTCCCAAACTGCCATTCTAGAACTCTCCTCTGGTCTTCTGAAATCACAAAAATAGCCAGTTTTAGGGGAAATATTGCAAAACCCATTGTGAGCTCCCCTCCCCTATGGATCACACACGTGTGAAACCCCTCAGCCTGCTCAACACCACAGGCTCACTTCTACAGTGATGGGGTTTTGACACACACAAAACTCCAATCACTTCCCAGCTCCAGAACATTTCTTAAAGGCATTTTTTCTACTAGTTTCTATTAATCCCACACAGCAAATGTTTAAAATTATTTTTCTTTTTGCCAGTTTTCTTGAATGTTGCTTCCTTTTCTCTTATATTCTTTTCTGCATCCCCAAACTATAACAAAAGCAACGCTTTAGTCATGTTGATGAATTGTGCATTTCAACACCTCTCATTTGAGGCTGTGGGAAGCATTTTTTAGTTTATTGGGTGATGGGAGTGAAATCTTTACAAGATCAACCATGATCAGCAGGGATTACTCTGCAGGATTTAATTCTCAGTTCCTTTGCCTATATAAATCACATAAAAATGAATGCAAGGGAAGTGAAAAATGAGGATCAGACCTTTGTGTCCACTAGAAGCAGTACCAAATTACTAATGGAGCTGGTTTAAGGCCAGATCAGCAGGATTAACACTCTTATGGTGCTCACTGACTTCTGTACCACAGGATAGACCCTTGAGGCTGGAGCAACAGTGTCCTAAATGGTAAAGGATGGACCACAGACAAAAACTTAGCAGGGCTTTTCATGGCTATTCATGTTTTGCTGCTCCCATCTCAGTAAAAGAATGCAACTCTCCTTGTAATTTCAAAGCCACTCGTTCAATCTCTTTGAGTAATTATGGGATGACAGCCAATTATACCCTGGAAATGCTTGCTAGCCCTATTAATCTTTTGCTCATATGGGCTGTTTATAGCTAAAATTATAAACGAGTGAATGAAATGAAGGAATTTCTGATTGGGTGGTTTGGGAAAGAAACAAACCATGACTCCAACCCAAGAGGTTCCCCCAGTGCTCCACAGTGAAAGGTGCTGAGCATCCCTGGAAATCAGTGGATGAGGAGCACTTGGCAGATCTTGGCCATGGTTGGATCACACCCATAATCACACCACTGGGGCAGCACCTCAGAGAAATATTCTGGTTGAAATTGAGCTTAAATTAAAGGGAGGCAACCAAAGAGAAACTATTTCCAGACTGCTAGACTAGAATTCAGTGCCATTTAGCCTGATTCTTTGGAAATATTTTGTCTGTGGAAGAGTTCTTATTAGGGTTGAAGTACTTAAGAGGCTTATTACAGGCTTGCACACAAATACTAAGTCAGTGTGATGCACAGTTTAATGCCATGTTATTTTCAGATGGACTTTCATGTCCCTATTGATATTTTTTTTAAAAAGAAAAAAATTAATTATAATTTAATGCTTGTGTTTCATTGACTTGTGGCCAGATTTAAATAACTTTAGGTATCTAAACTAAATATATCTGAAGAAAATTTTTTCCCATGACTGACAAGGGGTTTTTATTTTTTATAATTAATTTGGAATGTCAGTTCGTATTAGTATTACTCAATAATAGCAAACATCTATTTTCAGCTACTCCCAACTCATGTAAAATACTGATATGTGTTGAATTTATAATTCAAAACTAGTATTTTCTTTTTAGAAATTATACTAGGTAAATAATGTAACTGGAAAATTGGTATGACTTACTATCTCAAAGGTCTTTTACAAATCTAATTTCAAAAATGAACTCATGTAACTACTTTGATTAATAAATTAGATCCATGATATAAGCAAGAAGTTAAAACCTTTTATTTAATTTTATAGTTTCTATCCACTTGACCCAGGCAGTGAAACCACTGTTATGGAATTACTGCTGTAACACACAGAGAGGACAAAACAAGAAAGACATTTGAGAGGAAAATCTAGAATAGGAGATGAACCAATTTGTTCTTTATAGCAAATAACTAATGACTGCTGCTATTGAAAATACATGGAGAATATCTGATTTTGCCCAGACAAAACTTTATTATCTGTTAGAAAACTATGATCTTTGTTGAGGTTAGGGACTTAGGATCCTTGCACGATGATTTTATTGTATTCTTGGAATGCTGCTGCTGGGGAATTGTTGAAAATCACTTCTGTCTGTGGCTTTCCACTCATCAATGGTTTTTTTTTTTTCGTTTTAATTAATGTATAATGAATAACTTTAGTGTTACAAGTTTAGGGAAGGAAGTGACCAATGCTTCTCCATTTCAGCATTTGTGGAAAAGGTAATCTAGTGGGGATCCAGAATAAAAGAATGGTTTTGAGGCCTAGATGCAAGGTGAGGCAAATTCAAGGAGAGGAAAAGCACTGCAACTGCACACACTGGTTTTTGTTTTAAGGACAGTAAGATGAAGAGTAATTAGAGGATGTGAAAAGGTCTCCTAAGAAGTTTCTGTGGTTTAGAAGGCTTTCTGCAACAGGACCTGCCTCCCCTTGACTGCAGTGGTACTGCAGTGAACTGTCCTTGTTTCCATTCCACGTGGCATTGGCTTCGTGCATTCTGAAATATAAAATTGGTGGTGGTTTGGGTAAGATGGGTTTCTAACCTCACAATAATTTCCTACAGACAATTAGGAGACAGGGAAAAGGAGGTATGGATGGGCAAATACAGACAGGGAGTTACTGGGACTGTAAAAGAACTCTCTAAATATCGAGGAAGAGCTACTGAAGGAATTAAGCTTAGAAAATTCAGGAAGCTGTTGTCTTCTGCAGAGGTCTTGTAGAATTTTTCCCAAATTCTTGCCATCCTAATTTCAGATATTATTGCTAAGCTGTTGAAAATGCACAGGGTCTGAAAAATAAATAAATTTGGTAGCTGATTATGGGGTTAGAAAATCACTTTACACAGTTAATTTTGGAAGTGAGAACTGCTTGTAGTTGCTCTCATTCTTGTTTTTCTCACTACTGCTGTAGTTGTAGGACAAAAAAATCCTTGGGCTCCCACATTCAAGGCCTCACAACTAAAACTCTCTGCTGTCCTCCATGCCTACTTAACAAAATGTATTAATTTCTTCTGAAGAAATTGCCTTGTTGCAGAGGAAAGAGGAAAAGGCTCAAAAAAGTAAAAAAATCAAAGAAATGAAGAGAGAGAATAGCAAGAATGTGAGCCTGTTTCTTGGAACATCCATAGGAATTGCTTCAGGAATTAACCTCTGTAGCTTAACAAGCATACTTGGACATTTCGCTCAATACTGCCTATGTTATTCTTTAAAACTGTTTTGGTTTGAGGGTAAGTTTCAGCTTAGGAGCTCTAGGATTTAAATGCTTTAAGTGCTGCAGATGCTACACCAGCAATACAGTCCTGAAGCAGTCTGCAAAAGCATCAGGAGAGCTGAAGACCCTGCTAGCCACCAGCTGCCAGTTCAGGCCTTGAAGTCGGTATTTGTGCACAAAAGCAGCGTTTCCAACCCAAGTGTCTGTGAGAGCAGGGCAAGACAGAGCCCCTGGGCACTGCACAGCTGGTGCAGCTCAGTTCTGGAGTTTCACAAGCATTTTCCTTTCCATCAGCCAATGTCCGAGCAAAGCCTCTGGGGGTAGAAGAAGTCTTGACCACATCTGTCACTTTGAAAGCAATGTTTTGGGTAGCTCTCAGCTCTGTTTTCTCTCTGGGGACAAAGCTTGCATTTTCTGAGTCTAAAATTGAAACTAGCTTTCAAGAGACCATGGAAAATAACAAGAAAATGCATAAATTTCTAGTCCAAGTCTGGGCTTGCATTTACAGGTATGAGCTGTGTTTATATCATAGTCCCCTCAACCCATTTCCCTCCTACTTTAGAAATCTGTCTTTGCCAGCTATTTCCTTTTCTTCCACTGTTGCATATTTACAGAGTTCTTTCACCAGTTCTTTTCATTCTTCCCTGCTACTGTTTACTTGGACATTTTGATAACAAAATGCCTCTTAGGATTCCTCTTGGACACTCTCTGCTCTTTGTGCCCATTGGTTTCCACCTAACAGTGCTGTTTCAGGACCTATGTATTTTCTCTAGTGAAAGCAGCTGCTTATGGCTGTGATTTCTCAAAGCACTGGGTATGAACGTGACCATCAGATTTTACTCTCAATTCTAGGGGCTGAAGCTTTGTCTGATTTCCATTCCATCCCTGGGAGCCATGACATCATCTCCATGGTATTCTGAAATTATACCCAATGGTCCTGTTTTTTCCTCTCAGACTTTATTGAAGAAATCTGTGATTTCTTTCAGGGTTGATGGTACTAAGTGTGTTCTACGTGTCTTTAGTGATTTATTCTCAATGGGGTTTTTTTTTTCAGCTTTGCAATTACACTTTCTATCTCTCAGTACAACTGTTACCATTAAGTTGTACTGGATCTGAGGTGAGATTTCATCTGTTGAGGACCTCTTTTGAAATGCTTATTTAAACTGTTTTCTACTTTAAACCTACAGCTGTGATAGATTAGCTATTTTTTCCATCTTCTTCTTCCATTAGCCAAATTTCTTGAACTAGTTTACTGAAAAACCAAATCTGAAGATAGATGTACTTGCAGGATCATCCCAGTCATGGCATTGCTCATTTTCAGCTAATGTGGTGAGATGATCAGCAGCAGCGGTGCTGCTTCTTGGAGGAGTGAGCAGAGGCTGTTCATGGATGTGTGCAGTAATGTGGTCATGCTGTCTGCATTCACAACATATTTGTTCTCTGGTGCGCCTGGAAGAGGTGGGAGGAAAAAGTACATAATGAGTAATTTCCCAACGACTGGAGGATCGTTTTTGTTTCTCCATCAATAACATAATTACATTTTTAGTTCTCAGCTGCTGCTTTCATGAGCCTCTACATTGCAGAAGTTCCTTCAGACCAAAGACCCAGTCCTTTTATTTGGTTTGCTCTTCATCTCTGCTGTCTGTGCAGTCTGATCCAGAAAGAATGAGCTCTTCCAATTCACCATAAAGACATCTGGGAGAATAATGCAGGTTCTGGTTTGTGCCCTGGGTTCCAAATAACAGCACACACTTAGAGCCGTAGTAGCCCACGTCAAGTTTCCCATTTCTTTTCCCCTTTTTTTCCTGTTCTCTGTAGGTCCAAAAAAGAACATCTGTTAAGTCCATAGAGACATTTAGGATAAAAAATGAGGTGTCTATTTGATGGTTATATATGTGGAACTCAAATACATGAATCTTACTTTCACCACTAATTTTTGTTTTGGATTATGCCTTTGGTCTTCAAATAGTATTTCCAAGGTGTAAATCTATACTGATTCCAACAGGTTGACATCTGCTTTTAAAATTTTATGCAGCTTTTAAACATTTATGGCATTGAATATGCTTTGTATGTCACTTTTTATCATTTATGGTATTGAATATGCTTTGTACGTCACTTTTAAACATTTAGGGTATTGAATATGCTTTGTATGTTGCTTTAAAATATTTATGGTATTGAATATGCTTTGTATGTCACTTTTAAACATTTAGGGTATTGAATATGCTTTTTTATGCCACTTTCAAACATTTTTGGTACTTACTTGAATATGCTTTGTATCACAGTAAGAAAAAGAGCGAAGGTGGACCAGTACACTTTATCATCACCGAGCTTGCCTGCAGTGATTTTTTTTTTTGGCTATTATTTAATGGAAACATGTAGCAGTCTTGTGTGCTTTGATTAGACAAACGAACCAAGTCAGCTGAATGCTGCGGTGATGGAGGTTTTGACGGACGTGCCCTTCTCAAGCAGAGCGATGGGCAGCGCGCTCCCGATGCCATCAGGGCGCACCGGCGGAAGGATCGCGTCGTTTCTATGGGCTCACGGCTCGGCGGCTCCAGGTACTCACACTGTCCCAACAAAACCACATCTTTGGGAATGCGTTTATAGACACATAATGGCCAGTGAAAGCACTGAGCAAGTGTCTGGCGGGGCAGGCGAGTGTAGCTGCTGGCACAGCAAACAGCACCGGGCGGGCACAGCCGAGCCCCGCTCCCGCTCCCCTCCCCATCCTCGGGGCCGCGCCTGTGCAGTGCCTGCGGCGGCGGCGGCGGGGCCGAGGCGGGGCTTGGCCGCTCGCCCCTCCCCGGCGGCGGCACCGTGACCGACAGCGGCTCCTGTAGCGCCGCCGGTGCCCCGGCCCTCCCACCGCCGTATAAAGCCCGGCGCGGGGGGAGCGCCCGCGGCTGCCGCCCGCCGCGGAGAGGAGGAGGAGCAGGAGCGGTGTGTGCCCGCCGCCGTCCCCAGGCGCCTTCTCCCTGCTCCTTATCCACGCCCGCCCCTCTCCCCGCTGCCGGGGGCTGCTGGCGCGGCCAGGCCGGTGGAGCGGAGGGCGAAGATGGCGAGGAGCGGCGCCCGGTGGCCGCGGCTCCTGCTGCCGGCGCTGCTGGCCCTGGCGCTGCCCGCGGCGGCGGAGCGGAGCCCCGGGCCCGCAGGTGAGCGCGGTGCGGGGGCTGGGTTGGGTTGGGATGCGGTGCGAGTGCTGGGATGCAGTGCGGGGGCTGGGATGCGGTGGCCGTGCCCGCGGGAGGTGTGTGCGGGCGGCGGGGATGCGCTGCTGGCCGTGCGGCATCGGTCCCTTTGTGCCTGGCGGCTCGGCAACATCCGCCAGGAAGGGAACGCTGGGACCCGCCGCTTGGCCGGGTTATTTTGGTATTTATTTATTTATTCCCCACCGGCCCGTCCCTGCCCCGCACGGTAACGCGGAGCGGCTCGGCGCTGCGGGAAGACGCCGCCGGGTTGTTGTCGAGACGAAGCGCTCGGCTGAAAGTGTCTTAACCCGCCCAGGAGTTCATAGATGCCTAATTCCACTTAAGGGAAAAAAAAAAAAAAAGAAAAAAAAGAAAAAGGATTCCTTAAGGGGAATTGAGGCTCCTAAACTTTCTCGTTGCCAGCTCCCCCGCCCTTTTTCTCCCGTCTCCACGAGACAAGGTGTTGATGAACATATTTTTCCAGTGCTCGGAAAAGCAATAGCATCAGTCACTGCTTCTCTGAACTTGAGCAAGCGCTGATGAGGTTTCCTACTTCGTGCAAAAGTCAGCCAGAGACTCCAGTGCCCCTTCCCATCCTGCAGAGCCTTCCCTCCCTCTCACTCCTGTGGTGGTGTTTGCTTCAAGGAGCCAGGATGTAGAAAGAAATTTTATCTTGAGCATGTAAAATAATGTATACAGGAAATTCCCTCAGATGGAGGGGTCCAAACACATGTATGTCCAACAATATGCCAAAACCTCTTTTTGGCTCTAATACTGTTTAGAGTCTGTACTTCTGATTTCTATTCTAGGCATACAAAGGTATTTCATCACACTACGTTATTATCACATGAAATCCAAAATAATTTCATTTCTTGGCTTGTTTTCTCAAGACTTATCAAGTTATTTTTAATATCTAGCTTAACTTCTTCTGGGGTGAACAAGGAGGCTTCTTTATTTGAGCAGCAAGTTTTGTTGGCAGGTTCTAATTTTGATATTAAAACTGCTGCTTTAGTTCATAAGTAGTATAAAAAGTTAAAATAATTTTTAAAAAAAGCTGTTGAAGAATATCAGACCACTCAAAGAAGTCCTAACTTCCAGTTTTTGTAATACTTGGCTACTTTTGGTCATTCAGAATATTTCTCTGAAGGCTATGGTGTGGTTGCTGCGTGTTGGGGAGTGTGAGCATTGCCCTTCAGCCTTTGCTGCACCCCTGGGGACAGGTTTGAGCAAAATTTGAGCTCCTATCCCTGTTTTCAGGGCAGTGAGACTGTAAGTTGAACTTCTTTGGAAATTAGTTATGGCAAACAGATATTCCTGCAAACATATCTGTTCAAATAATGTTTTGCTTTAACTGCACTTGAAATGTGGGCTCTCAGGCTGGTGTAAACTAATAGCTGGCATGGTAAGGATTCTTCTTTAATCCTTCTGCTTTTCAAATGTGTGCAAGGCAGAGTCCCTATTCCAGACAGCAATGTATGATTCAGCAGCCCAAAAATAGACTGCTTTGTCTGTATCAATAATAAAAATTATTCTACACAAGTTACACTGCAAGAAAGCACTGCTGGGTTTATATAAGGTGTTCATGCAGGAAGATCTTAATTCTTTTTAATTTAGACGGGAGCAACCTGAGTTGTAGCAATCTCTGCTGAACTGAAACCACTCTGAGAGCAGTTTCTTGACCTCAGACACTGCCTGCTGTGTTACTTGTTTTTATTCCAGTTTTAACCCTTAAATGTTTTTCCCCAAGTCTGTGCTGTATTACTTGAAGAAGTAATGCAGAAAACAGACCTTATGGTGCTTCTGTTTCTAGAAATCTGTCTTTCAATTTCTAGTCTATTGATTCTTTGTACAATTCAGTGTAAAACAGCCGGTGAAGGCGCAATTTACGTGTCAGTTTTTACTGCAGTCCAGCTTACTTGCAACAAAAGCTCTAATAAGACTGTCTGGAACCAGCTGCCAAGCTGCATCTTTATGTCTTAATCAGACCCTCCTCAGAAAGGCTTGGAAAAGTGATTTTGGGAGAGCTGCCTGTTGCACAGCACCGCTTACAGGGAGCAATCAGTGCGGCCCTGTGGCAAAGCGTGTTTGCAGAAATCCCTCTGCTCCTTCCTTGGCCGCAGGGTTATGTTTCAGGCAGTCACAGAGAAGAGCACTGTTGAGCTCTGAAACACTGGCTCCTGTGTGCTGGAGATGCAAAAGTTTCTGTGTTAAAACATCAGCGCTGAAATATTTTCATTGCAGCACGCTTGCTGCTCGCAGATTGCTTATTGTGACACGCAGAAAGCCAGTGGGAACGACATTTGTGATTGTGTGAGAGGCAGACACTCTCTTGGCAGCAGATGTAAATGATGTTCTCACCTAGGATGTTTTATCAATCAGCTGTTTGCAGGAAAATGCCTTTGCAGCCTGTGAGTCTGTTCCCCAGAGCGGCTGTGGCGGCTCGGCCGGGCCGCGCTGAGGCCTTGGGGCCCAGATTGTGATGGTGGCCGTCAGGCAGGGCCTGAAGTGGGCCCCATGGTTTGTGGCTGTCTGTGTGCCCTCCCAAAGCAGGACGGGTGGCCTGGGGGGCTCCAGCAGCGTGGGTGGCTTCCCAGAGCAGCTGGGCTGGGAGGTGTGGCGGCTCAGCTGGCTGTGGAGCACTGAGCCACTGGGCTCTCCTCCACCCCAGCATCCCCAAGTGCTGGTCACAGATGATTCAGGCAGTAACTGCTGGCTGGTGTAACTCTGCAAGGAGTTACAGCCAGCATGTACTGCTTTTTGGGATACAGCATGTACTGCAGCCATTTCTGTTAATTTGGGCTCAGCCCGAGTGCTCTGAGTGACAGCGATCAATAGGCCTTTCCTTCTGGGTGACCCGAGGTGCCCAAACAAGAAAATTTAGTGATTCAACCATCCTGATGTACTTATTAAAAGTACTGACAGACTCTGCATGCTTGGGGAAGGAGAGGCCATAAGCACAGCTCTCTGTGCCTGCCCCTGTCTCTCTGCCCACTTTTCTGTCTCTTGCCTCTTTACTGGTGCTACGTCTGTCACCCCTTGTCACCACAGTACCTAAATCTGCTGCGAAAACCCGTGTTGTGGAAAAACCTCCTCCAGATCTCTTGGGGGTTTTGTACCCTTTTTGTGAGGACTATATGAAAAAGCTGCTCCTTAGAGGAGAAGGGGAAAAGCAGAAGGTGATGAAGGCAGAACTGACTGTGCAGTAGGCAGTGCTTGGGTTACCTGTGCCTGGGGCACATTGGGCAGGTACCATCACTGTGCACCACTTAGATGGAATTACCTACTCATGGAGATATCCTTAGCTTCCAGCTTTGAAATAAATTGTGAATGACAAATGAAACAGTGTGTAGTGGGAGGTGTGAGTGTTTGGAAGTTAGTTAAAAATAAGCAAACATTGTGGTAGAGGTGCAGAGCAGTAAAGTTGTAGTTTCACCATGTAGTTTTTCCTGAAAAATACTCATCCTTGAAGATACCCAAGGTTTGCAGTCTGAATTCTCTGTAGCACTTGGGTTAGAGGCTGCACAATGCCAATCTCTTTAGCAAAAAACAAACGAAATAAACAAAAAAAACCCTGTAGATTTTTGGTCAGGCTTTTCTTTCTTTTCTTACGTGAAGATAATAATTAAACTGTGGAATAATTAAGCTGTGGAATTGCTTAATTAATTAATCCAGGGTTGGATGTGTCATTGCTTTGCTCTGATATATGGTGGGGTTACTGCAACTTTGATTGTAAAATGCATTTTCAGTTAAAGCAAGAAGTAAAGCTGTTGTGACCTTTTTCATCAGCACTGGATGCTGTAAATTGCACTGAAGGGGCACAGTGGAATGACCGCTATATTTATCTGAGCCAGGAGTGGTTTGTGTTAAATGTATTTCTGTCAAGGATCTAAGCTAACATTATTTCTCAGGGTTTTCTTTAGGTTGGTGGCATATTCTGGGGAGTTATCATTTATGGGCAAGTTTTTAGCTTTTTCCTTCACTGCTGCTTACTTAAGCATAAGTGACTTTGTCTTTTCATGGGGAAATATTTAGTTTGTCTGTTGAATTAGCACTATTGCACTGTGTAATCAAAAGCAGTATCTTTCCATTTGTGTAGAGCTGCCAGTCTGAATTGCAATTTAATTGACATGCTGTTTAAGTGAATTCCCTTGTCATGGGGAATAAGCATTTTTGCAGTAAGGGCAGTTTTGTTTTCATTTATAATGTTAATTTTTTATAGTTTTTGAGAGACCAGTTGCAAACAGGCTGGAAAGGGAAGAATATTTTTGATCCCTCTTAATTTAAACAGTAGCAGGGTTCTCTCCAGCACAGAATAAAACTTGACCAGACTAGCAGCAGGTTTGTCTCATGTGTAGTAATGTAGCTCTAGAGAATAAATGATAATTAACTCTCAAGGAATACATGCTTGCAAGCACAGCCTGATACTACAAGTAGCTTTAGGATTTATAGAACTGCTTCTCGATTTTTTCTTTAGGTGCATTTGATTTTAAAAATATGGATTATACTGGTGATAAGGAGACTAAATACGTAACGTTGCAGTTTCCCCCAAATATCTATTTTTGTAAGGAAGGAGCAAGTATGTTTTTAAAGCTGCAGTGTTTTTAATTAATAAAAACATACTGTAAGGAAACAAGGACAAAAAAGTGCTTAACAAAAATAGACTTGTTATTTAAGTGCCACTCCTCTGAGAATGAATTCTGTATCTGTAGTTCTGTGTTAATGTGCTGAATTAGCCCATTCTTGCTGAAATCAGCTGTGCAGAAACTAATCAACATCTGATAGCATTGCTCTTTTAATTTTTTCTTCTTTGTAAATTAAAAATAGATTAACTTTTTAATTCACATAAATCTTTAATACAGTGTCTTTGTAAGCATTTTACTTAATTCTGCCTTACTTCACTGTAAAGCCATTGTGTTGGATCAGAACCAGGCCCATAACTTTAATACTCGAAGCTGCTGGGTGAAATGTATGATGTTAAAAACACCTTAAAATATACATCATACATGCCGTGTTGTTGTGTCCTGTGTCTCAAGTAGGACAGAATTTTTATTTCACAGTTTGAAGGACTGAGTTGTGCAGGACAAGGCACAAGTGTGGAGTTTGAATTTCTGGTTCACACAGAAAAGGGAACTTTGAAAAGTATAGTTTGTTTTTTTTTTAATTATTTCTGAGATAGTGTGACTTGTGTGTGAAGAATTTTGTGTCCAGTGTTGGGACACAGGGCCAGATGTGGAGCTGTAGGGCAGCTTTTTCAAATGAACTGACTGATCTGGGTGGTAGCGTCTGCTCACAACATGAACTGCAGCGCAGACACGAAGGACAGCGAGGGACAGCTGTGGATGTTCAGGATGGCCCCACTTCCAGCTCAGTTCCTCTCTGGTTTCTTTTTTTTAAAGACTAGTTGAAGAAGAAACTATGATTGCAAATCTTAACTGCCGGGTTTCATCGATGGATTGGTTAACTGTCAAAAGATTGACTTCAGAATGCCTGGTGCTGTGTGCGACCGCTTCTGTTTAAACAGCTGGGTTTGTTAAACAACAGCCCAAGAAGGAGCATGCTCTTCTGCAGATACATATTTATGAGAGAGACAAGAGAGGGCAAGGCTGCAAAAAGGCAGAAGCTGAGTAAACTTTCTCACTTAGCCAGCTGATGCTAATTGTGTCCTGCTCTCAGCTGCACAGCCCTGATGACAGTTTATAGTGTGCTGTCCAAGCTGTGCGCTCAGGCAAGACACAGCCTGTGCCATGACTCCTTCCACTCCCTCTCAAGATGCTTGTGGTTTCATTTCTATTTGGGCACCCATAAACAGCTGCAACCTGATCTGTTCCTCATTTGTCAGGAAGTTAGGCAGCTAGGAGTTCCTTCATGCATGGCAATGATGTCATTTACAAACAGTGGATTTTAATTTTTTGTCTTAGTTTGGGAACTAAGGAACACGTCTTATCTTTGCTTTACTGCAGAAGAGCTGACTCAGTATGCAGAATCTCATCCAAGTCCTCTGAAGCTGATGGAAAAGCACTTTACTGCTGCTTGTATTTGGCTTTGTTTAACTATCAAAACAAGGAAATCTTGCATTAGAGTGAGTGCAGGCCTGAGCCCTGGCCAGTGCTGCACTCGGGACTGACGTGCGTGATTGATGAGTGCACATACAGTTCTTAATGAGCTCTTGTTGACTATATATTCAATACTTCTGAATTAAAAGAAAGTAAGTTAAGAGCTGAGATATAATCAGCTTTCAAATGTTTCCTGAAATCAGTCAGTTGTATATTGTGAGTTCCTGCTAACCTTTGAAAGTGTGTGTAGGCAGGCATAGAAATACACAGAAAGAGCTGTGATTTGTGTGTCACAAATGTTTATTTAGTTGGTTTTGACCTGGCTCTGTTCTACATTTGATCATTTTAATGTAACTGTTTAAGCTGCTGTATTGGTGTGATGTCAGAAACACCAATAAAAGACAGCAGTGAGCAGCAGCTCTGTACACTTGCCATTTGAGTCACTCTGCACGGGAGAGGAAAGTGCCTGTTCACACCACTGCGTGCTGTGAATTACAGCCTGAGGGAATTTCAGTTCGTAGGAAAAAAAATAAAAAAAAATTACAGTGTCCTGTCCAGGGGCTGTGTGTTAGCAAGTGCTGATCTAACATAGATTCTCTACTGTGAGAAAATTGAGAGCAGCTCCTGCTTAGTGCAAGGATGTGTTTTTGCTAGCTCAGCTTCTCTGTTCCTGTGAAACACATGAGAAGAGGGAGAGCCCTGTAACAGGCGGCATATACCATGGCTGAGGAAATTGCAACAGTACAGCTATTTGAAACTGGGAAATGATACCTTGTATATTTCTTTCCCTCGAGAGCTCCTGAAAGCTTCTTGCCTTTGTTAGGTCTCTTCCTTATCTTGGGACACTGTTGGCAGCTTCAACACCAACAGCTACTGCTCAGTAACCTCAGCAAGATTTACAGATAACGTGGAAGAGCACAGGAAGGATTATCCATAGACAGCCCATGCATTGGGCTGATAAATGCCAGTAATAATCATAAATGCCAATTGTGGCTATAAACTGTTTGCAACAGCTTAAAGACAGAAGGACCTTAGAAGAACCTCATAAGTTTTTGGAAATTACAAAGGTAATGTTTGTGTACTGTTTGTATTTTGCAGTAAGACCTGTATGCATAGAAGTGCAGTAATTAAAGGGAGGTTTGTCATAGAGAAGAAAACAGATACTGAGATCTGTACAGTAAGGTCAGTTTCTTCAAATTCTGGTCTTTAAAGACATTCCTAGAAAACCTTCTCTCTCACACAAGAATTGTATTGGTATAGAAAATCAGCATGTACTAGGTGTTTGGCAATCCATGACTGCTCTTAACTTGCTATCTTTTAATTCTAATTTTGTCATTTATTTTAACTTGTACCACTTTCTGATCTCTCATAAGCTTTTCAAGCATATTTTGTCTCTCATCCAAGGATAGTTTTTAGCATCAATCCAACCATACTACTGAACTACAGAGAATCCAATCTTATTATGTGATCATGGCTGTGGCTAGTGGGGCTTTAAAGCCAGTCTGCCTCTTGGGGAAGCAGTGAAGTGTGGGGTGAGTGGAGGCATGCAGCAGTGTTCTGAACTGAGCATTGTATAAAGATCAGATTAAAAAAACTTCAGGACTCCCAAGTATGAAGTATTATTGTTTTATGCCCCAGTCATCTTTCCCCCTCCTGCAGTGTAATGCACATTTATTTCCTGAGAAAAGAAGATGATCATGTTTGCTATTTCAGCACATTGTTGTGTTTCTAAAGAATCCTAGGGGGAAAATAAACAGCTGTCGGATGGCTCTGTCTTTTCTCTCTTTATGCCAAAAATTTTATTTGACCAGAAACTCTTCTGTTGGCTTACTGCTTTATTTGAGCGTGTGTACATCACAAGCTCTCACTGGATGCGTATATGCAAATATACACATATAGTTTATGTTTTTCTCCTTGGGTACTTAAGATCTTTGTTTGCTGCTGGATTACAGTAACCAAGCATATGTCTGTAGGTATAACTTATAATCATGGTTATATTGTATATGATGGGTTTTTCCCATCTCCAGCTGTTTGACATCTTTTCAGAGTATGTGGATTTTCAAATATTTTGACACAGAATCCTAAGTTTAGGCAATAACTCCTATTCATAGTGGAAAATCCAAATTCCTTTTTGTAAAGTCTAATATTGTCTTCGTCAATGGTAAGTGTAAGATTGTGTTGTGCTAAAAGATCTGGATTTTGGAAGTGCTCTGTGGTATTTTAGCTGTCTTAATGGTTCTTGGGGTTTTGGGCATATAGTCTGAGTCCATATAAATGGGGAAGTTGCTGTTGGCACCATGGTGATTCTCTAGTTGTCTGCCTCAGCTTGTCTTGAAAGCGTGTGGAGGAATTGGATTTTATGCTCTTTAAGTTCAAGAGGAATCCATACTGAAAACATTTTTCAGTTGTGTTGAGCTTTAGTGCATTTTTCCAGTGATAGAGAAGCATGCTTCTGTGAGGTGTCAAGTCATGCTGAATCAAGCCTGTGCTTTGCTTGGAGTTTGTTTGGGTTTTTTCCTTCCTTTTTATTTCTTTTTCTTTTTTTGTTTGTTTTTTTTTTTGGTGGGAAACTATATCCTGTTGGTTTCCCACATTACCAGAGATTCAGGAGACATAGCAGATAATCACACAGCTTTATCAATCAGCTTGGATCCATCCATGTGCTTCTTCCAGGTACCTGTTCAGCCTATGCTTTAGTGCTACCTGACATTTTTTTTCCATTTTGTGTGGGTGTGTTTTTTTTTTCCTTAAACCAGTAGAAGTATTCTTAGTATCCTTCCAGTTTCTAATCTTTTTCTGTGATATCTAGCAACTAATTTATTAGCTTGCTGTTGATTTATTTTGCATATTGTAATAACTGACTTTGGGTATCAATCTTTCAATTAAATGAGCAATCATTCCTGTGGTGAGCAGTTCAGGGTGGAATGAAATCTGAAAACAGGGAAGTAAGCTGTTTAATGTAGACACTAGAATATGGATAAAAATGTATTACAAGTACTGAACATAATTTGTTTACCGTTATAAGCTACCAGTTTTAAAGACAGAGATAGATTTTAATGTCATAATGTGGTACCATGAACAGATGTCCTTTGATCTTGCAGCTCACTTCTACTCCAGAGAAGTCTGTAGTAGAATCCAAGGACTAAATGTCAGCTTCTGTGTGGCTGTGAGCAATATCCTCAGTTTTGGCTGCTCTGAAGCTACTATACCAGTGCCCACAACCCCTGGTAGAAATTATGTAGTAATCTCAGAGAGTGTTCATTCAAGATAAATAAGAACCATGTGGGTGTGTGAGGAATGACTGTAGTTCTTTGCATGCTTCTTTGCCAGGATACGAGGAGAAAGGTCACCGCTACTTAAAGCGGTCCTGCCACAGCAGTTCCTGCCTTAGACCTTGCCAGGCAATTCACTGAAGGCAAAGCCTCTGGTTTATTGATCTTCTTGCTGGAAATAAATATTTATGATGCAGCCAGGTCCCTGAAGGTAGCAGAAAAAACAGGCTAGAAGAGTGAGTTGTTTTGATAAACTTTCACTGGATTTCCTAACGCGCTGCATGTGCTCCGTGTGCACTGTTGTTGTCTTTCACAACTTGTGCGCTGGAGGGTTTCTAATTTGCATGTAAAAATGAATTCTGTTAGTCACTGGATATACTTTTCTTGGCTAAACTCGTGCCCTCTCAGGCTTGTTTTCAAAACAGAGCAGCTGTTTTGTGGGTGTAACTATCTGAAATCTGTCTGACACAATTTTGTCCTAGTAACTGAACGCATACCTGGTATGGAGCTCCTGGGAGATTTTTTTTTTTCGTGCCTTCCTGTTGAACTTCAGCATAGGGTTTACATTTCCTTTCTACACAAACTGACTTGTGGAGATAAATGCCAAGCTCAGCAATGCCCTGGGTGAGTGCCAGGCTGCCTCTGGCAGGCTGTGTGCAGGGGAGCCGCCAGCCCGCACCCTCTGTAGCATCTCAGCACCCTGCCAGTAGGAACCAGGGCACCACCTGCTTGTTCCTGGTCTCATGGAAGCTGTCCTAATGGCTCTTGGGATCGTGAGCATCCAGGCTGAGTCCATATAAATGGGGAAGTTGCATTTGGCACCACTGGTGTTTGTCTAGTTATCTGCAGAGCTCCAGCTTGTCTTGAAAGCATGTAGAAAAATTGAGGTTTGTGCTCTTGAAGTTTGTGCACTTTGAGGATGCTGTTCCTGTTGGAAGACACTCCCAGGATTGTATTTGTCCCTGTGTGGGGTGGATGGTCAGGGCTGAACTGCAGCCTGTGTGTAAGGTCACACAGCAGAGCTCCTTGGGGTAGATGCCTCGATGGAAGGCAGGGCTTTGTGGAGGGGAGGGTGAAGCAGGAATGGTGTCTGGCTGCAGCTGGAATTCCTTGTGGGGATTTTGCTGTTCTCTCACTGGGGAGTATCAGGCTGCAGTGGCAGCTTGGGGTCTGAGTAATTACAGACATCCTTCCGTTGCTGTGCCTGGGTCTTCACTGCCCAGCTGGAGACAGGGATGCTGCTGGCGGCTCACTCAGCCTCTCCCTGCTCTGGGGCAGCCCTGAGCCTCTGCACCCACAGGGCATCCTGGGGCCAAGCCTGCTCTGTGCCCAGGGACACTGTGGGTGGCAGCAGCTGAAATAGCTGAGCACATCCTGAAATGGAAATGACTCTTGGATAAACTTGCTGCCTTGGGAATGTTGTGCTTCGCATTGACACTCCTGAGAGATCATGGAAGTCACTGCATCCATGTGCTGAACACAACTGGGATAAGTGTTCCAAGAAATTGTTGTACCTAAAGGTAGTAAGCAAGGAATAGATTTTTTTGGAAGTGAGTGAAGTTGAAAAAGATGAAAAAAAATTAGCAGAAGTACTTAGTGGTCAGAAGCATTCTCCTCACTCACTTCCACTGGAAGAAACAAACATCTCCCATGCTATGTTTAGTGGAAATTTGCCAGTGAAACTGTGCAAGTTATCACATCTAAATATAGTCACAGCAACATACAGGAACTAGGCTAATATTTTTATTAGCTGGAGGAGGATGGTTCTGCTTTTCTCATTTGGTTATTAATACCCTCTATAATGTGCCAAGGTAACTATCATTTACTGCAGTTTCCATTGTCTCTCTATTTATACTATATATAGAATAAAAGCATGTTTCTCTGCTCTTTGGTCAGACACAGCTTAAAAAAAGAACAAACCACCACAAAACCCAAACAAACCAAAACAAAAGAGGCCCCAGTAAAGACTAAGTAATCTAGAAAGAAAACTCTAATTCTAAGGGGACTTCAAATGCTATAATTACAGTTCTGCTGCACTTAAAAATTATTTAAGTACCACCTGCACTTAAAAGTCAGTGGTGCAACAAAGACATAAAATAAAGCCTCGTCAACTTCTTCAAGTCTAATTTTAAAAAAGACCATGGGTAAGCATGTTAAAAGGAAAACATTTCCCATGTAAATAGTATCTTTTAAATAACTTTCTTTTGTTCTGTGACCATTTGCAACCCCCAATCTGGCAGCCCATTTAGGTTGCTTAGTTGTCTGGTGATGCAGTGCAGGCTCTTTTAACATTTCGTATCAGCATAAACTGTTTGCCTGCTCAGCTTTCTTCATTTTGTATCGTTCAGGCTGAAATCCTTTATGATTTGGCACATTATTCTCTTTCCTCCTGTTCCACAAAAGTCAAGTAACATACCAGACTCCATAGTGAATCTTGAAATACATGAATAATGTGTATTCCATTAAGAGAGAGTAACAATATCCCATAAAGAACAGTAGATTATTTTTTGCTTGCCAAACCGTACTTGTATGTTAGTTTAAACTTTCTTTGACTTAGTAACTGTGGAAGCAATCTGCAGCCCACATTCTGTCATTTCCATCATGTTGTCAAGTACAGATTTTTGAGATCTTTGCTGTTAGCATTTCTTAGTAATGTGTAGGTGTGAAATATGCCTTCTTCAAACCAAATTCCATGGTTTAGTCAGTGAGCTGGTCACCTAGGAAACTTTTAATAATGGATCCAGTTGGCTTGATGATGCAATTCTGGTATGATCAGATTTTTCCAGTTCCCTGTAATTTGAAAATGTAGTGCTTGAACAAAAAGTAGCCTTAATTTCCTTCATAGAGGAAAATCCTCATCTGCCTTCAGTTCTGTTTTAGTCACAGTCTAAGATACAATGGTCTTTATTCATTTTGTGGTGATTTCAGTAGAATTACTTGAAATTCCATGATCTTTGTAATAAGCTGTTTGAAAGGTATTGAGCCATTATTGCTCTGTTTCTGTCTCTTTGTGAGTCCATGTGAACTTATTGCACTGTGAGGTTCTCCTGTCCTTTTGAGATGTATTTAGGGGATTTTCTTCTGATTTTTTGCTACAAAAGTCTGCTAGCACTTAAGAGGGGGGAAAAAGGTGGAGCAAATTATCTTCCAAATGTGAGTTTCCAAAATTTTTGGATTTTCAAGCTGAGTTGATGGAAGAATTTACAATATTTCTAGTTTCTTCTTTGTTGCATATTGTATTGCAGGACTGTCTGGTTTAGTAGAGCTGGCAGTTGAAATTGTCTTGAGGGCCTTTGAGGAAAAGGATTGTACCCCCCTGTTCACAGACATGCCTCCCAGACACTCCCACCCAAGGGAAAAAATAAAGAAAAGAAAAAAGGCAATAGCAGGATGTGAGAGAAATCCACAAATTGTGTGTAGTGAGGAGGGCAGGTAGAGATGTCATCTGTAGCTGAGGAACTTGCAGTGTCAGATAAAGCTGGAGGAGCCCTGCTCAAGGCACAGGCTGGTTTTGGTGGTGTAGGCACTGGGCACAGGGTGCTGTCACTGCTTAAAGGTCACACCTGTTCAAGGAGTGTCTGGGGAGGAGCAAGGTCACAAAGCAGATCAGGTGTTCTGCAATTTGCAGAAACACCACCTGAGTCAGGAACACCCTTGAACTGAGACCAATATCACATGTGCTTGTCTTGTCCCTGCTGTACCCCACGTACACCATGGAGCTGCTGGTGAGGATGGAGCAGCCAGAGCACTGTCACACCTGGCAGGATGCTCTGGAGGTGACCAGGGCTGAATCTGAGCCATGTTTCAGTGGAAACAGTATGAGTGCCACATGAGACTGGTCTGCAGAGTGGGTTTGCCTGCTGTGGGTACTTCAGACAGACTTGAATTTCATTAGAGCAGATGGTTTTATGCTGTTCTACAAACTATGTCTGTATTCTGACAGGTATTTCTGCCTGACTGTGTCAATGCACTTGAAGTATTGGCTGCAGAGCATTGCATGAATGACTTGCAAAGTGCATTTCTTCTACAACGTGGAAAGTGGGTCATCGTCTTTTGTGTTAACTTTTGCTGTTGTCACATAAAACAAAATGGGGAGTGGTGAGTGGTTTGAATACACTCAGGATGATGTCCTGGCTGTCTGAGGGCTGCTGAGCCTGTGGTGGTGGATGAGGCTGAAGAGTTAATAGGAAGGTTTTCCATAGCAGACCCTTCTTGCACATGTTACTGGATTAAGGAAGGTAAATCCAAAAGATGTTTTTTTGGCAAGTAATGCAGTAACAGGCACTCTGTCTGGAATACTCATCATAGGTGATTAGTTTTATTTTATTGTAAGGATTGATCTCATGGGCCCTGGTTAAAGCACAGCTATTGCTTGAACTTGGCCTGAATTGGGGAAGCTGCAATGTACTCTGACATCCAGGCTGGTCTGATTAAATACGTAGGGGTAAAACCTTCTCATAGCTTCAAATTATTTACTTTCATTATGCAGCATATTGCATAGGTTTTTCTAAATGTTGTTCAGTAGTTTAATTGGGAAGCTATTTAGAGGAAATTCATGACCCCATTTGAACTGTGTTAAAAACTCTGGAATGTGAGGAGGAAATTGGTTGCATGGTCACTTGCCTGTGTGCAATAAGAGGGCAAAATTAGCAGTGATGTAATGTACCTATGCTCTGAATAAAAAAACCAAACTCCTTGCTCTTCTGTCTCTGCCCAAGGACTTAAAAGCACTAAATGCTGTTTGTTGAGGGTTTGGTTTCATTGGTTGGGTTTTTTTGACTTGTTTTCATGAAGAGTATGCACTGTTGGCTTTCAGGGGAGCTCCTGGGGTTGGGTGAAGTTCTCTTACTGCTGTGAGGTAAGCAGTAACAGCATTAGCTCAGACTGAAAAGTAGCAAGTTATTTTTGTTTTGAAGATTTCTTCCTGTCCAGTAGTCACACTATCTTTGTTTTTGTGTCTTGAACTAGTTGTTTACAGAGTAGATAGACTTGCTTTCTCTTCCAGAGGATAATTTTAAATACAGCACCTTGCCCATAGCAGTTTTTGTTTGGTAAGGTCTCACACCTGTACTGTGACAGCATAATTGCCTTCTGTCTTTGAATGAGATGCAGAAAGTCATAGAGCTCCCTGAGCTAGTGCTGCTGTTTGTTGCATTTTATGTCACAAACTGTGCCCTGAAAGCATATTAATACATGTTCTTTCCTTTCCTTCCTCAGATAAACTTCTGGTCTTTACTGTAGCAACTAAAGAAACCGATGGCTTTCACCGCTTCATGCGAACTGCAAAGCATTTCAACTACACAGTAAAGGTATTGTGTGTGTTCTGTACCAAATGTTTGTGCTGTCCATGCTGTGAAACAGAACTGACCTTGCCTTAGCTTCATTGTGTGCTGGGACAGAGGGAACAGCAGCAGAGCTGGGGGGCAGGAGGGGCACTTGCTGCTCTCCCTGTTGCTCACTTGCTGATGCTCCTCTGAGCCACCGTGGGAGGGAGAGGCTCCCTCTGCCTTAGGAGCTGCTTCAGGGGTTTGCAGCTATCATGGTCAGTGTCCTCCTCACCCACAGCTTCTGGCACACTTTATCACAGAGCCTTGTTTTTCAGTGTGGCTGATTTTGTTTATATGAGCATTTCTGGAAGCTGTACTGCGCTCAAGGTGTTTGGATCTCTTTCCTTAAGCAAGGCTGGAACACTGCTGAAAGGAAGGAGGGAGGCTCACAACTGAAAATTTCTGTGTTTCCCAGGAGCCTGTAATTTCTGAGAGGACTACGTGTCTCTATCATTCTTTCCAGCCTTTTCTGCCTTGCTCCATGTCTCTATATGTCACGTACTTAGGTTGGCCTCTGCATGACCTTGGGAAAAAGGGAGGGCACTAACCTAAACTTCTCCCAAAATTGGTTCTGCCAAGAGAAAATCCAGGTATTCAGATGCTGTTATGAAATTTTTCTTCTTACTTACCCCAGTGCCTACACTATAAATAGGAAATTATTTGAGTCTTTGACTTCTACCACTGAATTTAGAGGACTGAGAGAACCTTCCCTAATATGCTAAAGCTGTAGTAGAGCGCATGAGCTCTGGATACATCTTTTAGCTCTGCAGATTTTTCCAAAACATCATGCAGTGTATTTCTTCCAGGCTTTATATGTTCCAAAAACTTTATGTTCAAAATACTTAAAGGGCTTTTTTTTTTTTTCCTCTTTTTTGACATGTAATCTGCTGTACTGCTTGACTGGGGAGGAGTTTTATGTTTAATTCAGTTTTAGCAGTGAGCTGTGTACTGGAAAACCTGTCCTTTCCTTTTTGTACAAAAAACTTGCAATTTTAATTAGTTATACCCTGATCCACCTAGGTCTTTTGTGCCTCCTGTTCCTAAAGGGATGGTATGGAATTTTAAAGGTCTTATTCAGAATGTTTTTCTAATACAGATTTTGAAACAATCCTTAGCTTTTCTTCCTATTTTTTTTTCCTGAAGGAGACACAATTGAGTAAATGGCAGTAGCAGGCAATTGCTTGATTCTTATTTGGTTAAGAAATGTCTCTCTCATGTTTTTGCAGTGATGTCATTGTGATGAATGTTCCTTCAGACATGGAAAACCTACGATGCTGAAGTGCTGGCTTGCTATGCTTTAATGTGTTGCTTCTGCTTTAGCATCTGTTTTCAATATGGGTCTGCTGTAAAAAAGCCTCATGGGTTTGGGTACTAGCAAAAAGTGCTTTTTTTTTCCCCTCTTATTGCAGGTTCTTGGAAAAGGTGAAGAATGGAAAGGTGGTGAGCTGCCCAACTCCATTGGTGGAGGGCAGAAGGTTCGGCTGCTGAAGGAGGGCATTGGAAGCTATGCTGACCAGGAGGACCTGGTTGTACTGTTTGTGGAATGGTGAGCAGACCTGGCTTCTTGTCCTTGTGTTTTACTCTGGGTAGACATGCAGAAGTAGCTCCTGTGACATGCTGAAAGTTTCATGATGCTTTTCTTCTTCACTGTTTTATTTGAGAGAGTTGGCATCTTTCTTCATTCATAAAAATAGTGGATTGCTTTTGGAGCAATTGTTACTTTTTAACAGATTTACAGATGTAAGAGTTGTTCATAGTTGTGCTGCCTCCAGGGAGTAAAAAAATGTTGCTGGGAGCTGACAGGCTTTTAGGCAAGCATTTGTCCTCTCCCTGCTGAGCTGCAGTGAGAGCCGGATGTGGCTGCAGGCTGGGAGTGTGGATGGGAGGGGAGCAAAAGCAGCTCCAGAAATAAAGAGTCCAGTAGGGACCAGAGGCATTATCTTGTTCCATGAAGTAACAGTGATATGGAGGAAGCTGGAAAATGGCTCCCTGAGGAAAGCATTTAACAGGAGAATGTCTGTGTGTTAGAGAGCTGAAACAAGAGTCTTGGTGTCAGATGTAGTCTGGTGCCTGTGCTCCCTGTGTGATGGAACATGGAGAGACAGTGCTGCTGCAGGTGCCAGATTATAGCTCACAGCACAGCTATGTGTGAACATCCTCCCTGCAGGCCAGATAGGCTTCTCCTGTCACTGAAAGCATAGAGCTCAAATGTGTTCAAAACACACTTTCTCTGTTGCTTCCCTCTGCTTTTTCTCTTCCTCTTATTTTCCTCCTGTGGCAGCAGCATGGCCAGAGTAGCTCAGAATCCAGCTTGCAGCAGACACCAGGCCCTTCCACACTGCTGTTAACCAGAGCAGGGTCACAGCTCTGACATAATCACTGAAGGAAGGTGTGGGAGCATGTCTGGAATCGGGGACAGGCAGCTCCAGTGGTGACAGGCAGCCTTGGAGAGGGGAGCTGAGAGTGAGCTTGGAGACAGTCATGGATGAGTTCACCCCTGCTGCTGTACCATGCTGGAATGTCTGCCCCAGAATTCTCTCTCAGCTTTTAACCTGCTTTATGTATTTAAAACTTGACAGTTGAAGAAACTTAGGGGCAATTTTTCAAGGTTTGGCAGGTTTTGTGCAGCAGACATCACCACAAGGCAAAGTGGCTGGACACTGACAACTTATGGAAAGTTAATTTGTTTTGCACAGGTTAACACTTTGGGAAAGTTGGAGTAGCCATTAAATTGGTGGTAAATTCAAATACATTACTTAATTTTCTGTTCCTAGTTTACCTCTTGTGATGAGTAACAGAAATACCTAGAAAGCAAAAAATCTAAATAATTGTCACTGATTTATAAATAAGCATTATAAGGGATGCTTATTATGCTAAATATTTTTTAAGCATGCTTAGGTCTGTAGAAGTTACCTAATTTGAAGATACACATCCAGTTTTTGAATTTCTTTTTTAATTGACTTGTTCAATTTTGCATTTCCTAAATGAAAAACGAATCTTTCTAAAAGTAAATACATTGTTTGTTCATTCATAGTGTTGTCCTACTAATCATACAAGAACTGAAACTTTTAAAGGTTAATTTCAAAGATTTTTTTGTGCTAAAGCTCAGATAAAACAAGCATTTCCCAAATGGTTTCTACTTACATCGAATTTCTTTGTTTCTGAATTTATTATCCTAATTCATAACAATTTTCTTCCTGTGTGGTAAAATATGTAAATTTATTATCACATTGGTACAGAGGTCTAGCTCAAATCTTTCTCCACCATAATTTGCTCCCTGGAGGGGCAGGCTGTCTGCTGGCACAGATGAGAGAGTACAGAGGACCATGTGTGTCGAAGTGCAAAAGCCATAATCTTTCTTCCCATGAAAAATCACAGGATTTAAGGCCTCCCAAGTCCCTGAAGTCCAAAATCTGAAGTACATATTTGTTTAAAGCTGGTGGAACTGATTCCAGACAGGAGAGAAAAAAGCAGTTTGCTGATTCTGGTATTATGTTTTAATACTAATGAGCTTTTACATTTCCAGAAATCCTGGTTTGCAATTTAAACACTGATCAATGTGGCAGTAAGTTTGGAAAATACAAATGTCACGAACTTCCTTTCTTCTTCGTGTTTTTTGTTATATTCACTGTGAAGCATTTCAAATATTAATCTTGGGGGAGGGGGGGAGGAAACGTCTGGTTTGCTTACTCTAACTAGGAAAGTAATTTCTAGGGAGCTGTTTGCTTAACAAACTTAGTTTCTTAGTTTGGGGTTTTTTCTTTCAGCAGTTTTTTATATGGCTCAGAATTCCAGTATTCTGGAAATAGTTTGAGCTTCTTCTGTGGACAGCTTGTGCCTATGTGTAGATAGCAAAATGCCTGCAGATGGAACACTATTTAAATTAGGCTTGTTTTTGCTTGAGCCAGCTTCTGGTTTGTTTTGGACCATTTCAGATTGAACTGGCTAATTGCCAATGTAGACTGGATAAATTGGTTGGTGCTGTGACTGTTCATCCAGAACTCTCACAGACATCTCTTTGTATCATGGAAGAATTTTGAAGCCTCTCAGTTTGTTGTTTGTTTTGTTGTATTTTTTTTTAACATTCATCAGAAACTAAGGGATAATTATATTTTCTGTGTATCTCAAAATGGTTAAGGTGTGGTCCTGGTGGGGACACAGTCTGAGTGACAAAATAGTTTTGTGTCTGTTTTGTGACATTGCTAGTCACTAGTAGGCACTATCTTGTATTTTGAGTTCTCACCCTGCAGCTCCATTAGTAGCAAGTTCTGATTGTTGAAGTTGAGGATGCAAAACTTGCATGCTGAGTTCTAGAGCACCTGAGTGTCTGCTGCTGCTTCCCTGTGTTGGTGGGAGTGCAGGGTGCATAGCCAGGATGCTTTGCTGCTGCAAAAGGGAGGGAGGGAGGAATGGATTCCAGTCCCAAGCATCTGGGAGCTTCAGGAAATGGGATTAGGTTGTGGAAACTTTCTGGGGTTTTATTTCTTCTTTTTTTTTTTTTTTTCTTCTTGCTTTCTACTTAATTTGGAGGATTTATAAAGAATAAAAAGAGTCTCTGAGCTGTTCCTGCTTGCCAGGGAAGCCTGCTTTTTCCTGGATACGTCCGCACTGTTTTTCCCTGTCAAATTTGAAGTCTTGTTTAAAGTAAGTCATTGTGTCATCCCTAATAACAGTAAAAACTGTCAAGGATAGTCTTGGGGCCTGTTTTGTGATGGCTTTAGTGGTGTAGACCTGAAGTGAATCCCCCCTTCCAGCAGGAGGTGGGGTCTGAATAGGCCAAATGTTACCTGACAGAGGGTAAACAACGCAAATGATGCATTTACAGGTGTAAAGGAGTTTTCCTTTCCATGGAGAGAAAAGTGGGAGCCTCATAAAGCAGCTGATGAGGGTGCTGTCAGCAAGGTGGAGGTCCTGCCCAGGGAGAGGTGTGGTGGCATTAAGTCGCCTCTTGACAAGAGAGCCTTGACCATTAATGGCAAGTGTGGGTTCCAGCTGGATTAACAGAGCTGCATGATCTCAATTGCAGGTTAGCAGTTCAGCTCTGGGTTTAGGATTATAAGCTCTGCTCTATTAAGTAGCATATCCCTTTCACAAGCAGAGCCTGTGTCTGGCCCAGTCTGTTGCTCAATTTGGCTTTCTTTCACAGGATGACAGTCCTTGGAAGCAATGTTCCAGGGTGTTGGGTTCCTTCCTGCAGCTGTAAGCCCTAGCAGCAGCAGCACTACCCTGCTCACAGAGGAGCACAGCCTGCCATGAGCTGTTAAGTTCAAGGCTCAGACAGATCTCTTTTTGTCTGTCTGCAATGTGTCTCCTGTTTCTTGTGTGTTCTACAGGCTGGGTCTGGCATTGAGATGGGCTGCAGAAATTGAATGGAAAAGGGAGTGAAATGTATTCCTGTAAATTTGGGCAGAAACTAGCATTTTTTGTGAAACTGGGGAAGGTCCAAAATGTACAATTTCTTTCATGTCTTCTGCCAAAGTTGCAGAAAAACATAAGAGTTTTCAGAAAACCACTTACTTATATAGACTACATAACACAGTTCCTCTCCAGGGTTCATACTTTGCTTTGTGGTGAAAATATTTTCTTACATTTGCAAGACAGCTGTTGTTCAGTTCTCTTAAACCAATTTCATGAAATCCTTTTTGAAGAAATGACATCTTGAATAATTTCAGAACTATAATAAGTCAGTAATGGCTGATCTGTTGGCACTATTGCTGGGTAATTCATTGCAATGCGAAATATTCTGTGTACTGCAGGTGGGAATGCTGCTGTCCTAGTTAGTCCAGCTCAGTCTTTGCAAGAAAAGTCTTGGTCAAGGCTAGACCTTGGTTCTTGGTAGCTCTGCTGTTACTTTGCCTGTTATCAGTGATTTTCAATTTTTAAGGTCTATGTGTAGAACAAGAATATTCCTGTGTTCAGATGAGGAAACTGCAAGGCTGAGATGCTGCCATTAAAACTTTTTGCTGCTTCAGCCAGAGACTGTCTGTGATGTGATTCTAATTTCACTGTGCCATTCTTCCTGCTGTGTAAAGTGAGCCTTGAAGTGGGAGGCATTGGCACAGGTCACCCAGAACAGCTGTGGATGCCCAATCTCTGCAAATTCTGAGTCCAGGCCAGATTGGGTGGGGCTTTGAGCAGGCTGGTCTAGTGTGTGGCATCCCTGCCCATGGTGGGGGATTGGTTTGTTTGCTTGGTGGTGTTCCCAACCCCCTGTGCCCACCAGGCATTGATTTAGATTTGGCTCAGCCACAAGAAACCACCAGGCTTGGGATGCTCCATTCTTACAGGACCTTGGCCAAACCCAGGCAGGATTCATTCTGGTTTGGCACACTGTTGGCCTTTGGCTGTGTCTAACAGCCAAAGATGAGCCCCACACCTTTAGGCCTTTATCCTCAATAGGAATTGTGACTCAAAGGCAGGTAAAGTTTTTCATAAATAGGTATTGTATACTTTGAGCCTTTTAAGTCTTTAGCACATTAAAAAGGTTGAAGAAGAAATCTATGCCTTGTTAGGATGCATATGGGGAACTAGACTTCATTGAGATCTAAGAGTCAATGCTGTTGTGTTTAGGAGCAAGATCATCTAGATTTTCTCAGTGAAAGTCATCTAAGTCATCTTTCAGTCCTACTTTTCATCTGTTAAAGTTTGATATTTTTAATTGTTGTTCTTAAAAATATAAGCAAAATAGGAAAATCAATTTCACGTAAACAAAATGTGAAGAAAAACGAATGTCCAAAATGTGTAAGACTAAAAAGCAGGAGGAGAAACTGCTTTGGAGAAGTAGTACTGATTGAAGTATCGCTCCTAGAAGGGCATACAATTTTTACATAGTGGTTAAATATGATATAATTGAGTCATTTTTCAGAATGAGAGGCTGTTTGATTTTTAAATTTGAATAGTCCAGTTTTGAAGACAGTAACATTAAAATGAAACCAACCTAACAGATGTATTTTCTTTCCTTTTAAGCTTTGATGTTATCTTTGCTGGGGGCCCTGAAGAGCTACTAAGGAAATTTCAGGAAACAAATCACAAAGTGGTGTTTGCAGCAGATGGACTGATTTGGCCAGATAAAAGGCTGGCAGACAAATATCCTGTTGTCCGGAGTGGGAAACGATTCCTGAACTCAGGAGGCAAGTGGGATCCTCAAACACTTGAACTTGAGCATGACCCATCTCTGTTATCTGTTCTGTGTGCTTGTTGCATGTGGAGCTGTTCCTGAATTACCCAAGCACAAATCTGATGACTGGGTATGCTGTCATCTTCCTCCCCTCCCCACATGAATAGCTCCTCTTCACTGCTCAGGCATAGTTTTCATTCACATTCACACAGTGTGTGTTTGGCAATAACATGTAAAAAGCAGTTAGATATGGTCAGGGTCTAGCCAGCAGCTGTGCATGGCAGTGCAGTGCTGTATGGGATGACCCCATTGCTGCAGGAACAATGCAGAGCACAAGCCCAGCAGAGCAGCACGTGCTATTTATAGCCTGGTCACAGAATTCCCTAATTCTGGAGCTCTCTGCATGCAGGGTAGATGTGCTGGCAGCTCTGCCTGGCCTGGCAGCATGGCTTACACAGCTCCTGCAAGGAGTGGGAGCTACTCCCTGTAATCTCAATGACAGATGGATTCTGAAATCCTCCTTTGAATGCCAGCTTTGCTAATAATTTAGCACTTGATTAATACATGCACTGATACACACACTCTCACTGTGCTGTGTAGAAGCTATTGAGTGTGTCATTTCTGGGGCACCCTTCTTCAGTCTGCAAATATGTTTCTTTCCCTCACCTATCTGTCCTAGCTTTTTTATTTTGGTGTAAGTTTGTTTTGAGTTGAATTCTCATTGTATTTCTGGCAGTTTTAGATTCAGGCATCTCTGCCAGTAAGAACTGATTGATGAAAAGGAAGCTTTTTCCACAGATGAGCTTCTTGGGAAAGTGATAGTCTGATATCATGCTTTGGCCTTCTCAGAACTATCCTGGGCAGATCTGATTTATTTTTTTCCTTAAAATACCATTAGTATAAAAATAGCCAGTAATTATTAACTGGAACTAGCCAATAAGTAATAATTGGAACTTTTTGAAACAGACCTGTTACATACCTCAGGAAGAAGATTGGATTTTGAGCCAAGTTTCGTAAATTTCCTACTTTTTATTTACTGGCAGCACTCAGAATGAAATCCCTGGTTGCTGGACAGCATTGCAGGGTAGTGTTTTTTATGGAAATAACCTGTGTGTGTGATGTTGCAGGATTTATTGGTTATGCTCCATCCATAAATCGTATTGTGCAGCAGTGGAATCTGCAGGATAATGATGATGACCAGCTGTTTTACACCAAAATCTATGTTGACCCATTGGCAAGGGTAGGTAGTGACTCGCTTTCTCTTTTCTTCCTGCTTGAAATAACATGCTGCTCCTCATAAAACACCAGGAGATGAAAGGAGAAGGAATGCTGTCTATACTGGAGTGCCATGTTGACAGTTGTTTGTTCTCCTGAAGTTCCTACTGCTGGAATGATGAACAGGCCCCCAAAGGGTCATGCCTTGATATATTATTTCAGGCTGCCTTCAGCCCCAGGCAGGTTGTGCTTCATTGTTAGAAATAGCAGCTCTGAGGTATATGATCAGACACATTTATCTCAATGAGGGTCCCGTGTACTTGGCAGTTTGATGGCCAGAGAATGTGGCATTTTGCCAGGGTGTCACTGAACTACTTGCTGATCCAGTGTTTTATACTTTGGCTTGCTGCCACTTCAGATCCTGCCTTCAGCTTTCTGTGCAAATAAGTTCAATAAAGTTGGATTGTAAATTTTGGGTGAAGACTTCCTGTGTCCTCACTTAACAAAGTTCTCTGCTGAGTTGCAGCATTGAAGCATGATAGGTGTTAGAGATGTGTCCCTAAGGCTGCAAAAAGAGGGATAAAGGATTAGCTGACAATATATTGATGCAAAAAGACTTTAGAAACTGATATAGAGGAATTATGAGAAGGATTTTGGTAATTTGTGTGCTTGAGGCAGATGCAAAGCTTTTGAAATATATACATGTTGTTTCTGGCATAACTTAATGGAAAATCAGTTCTTTTTGGATACAGATTCAGAAACAGAATATTTCTGTTGGAAGGGACCTGCTGTGATCATCTAGTCTGACTGGCTGACCAATATGGGCCTGACCAAAAGCTAAAGAGTGTTACTAAGCTCATTGCCCAAATGCTTTTTAAGCACTAGAGAGGCTGGAGGTTTTGACAACCTCTCTAGGAACTGATCCAGACTTTGACCACCCTGTTCATAAAGAAATGCTTGCTGAACCTTCCCTGGTGCAGCTTTGAGCCATCCCCACCAGCTCAGCATCTCCCTGTGCCCTTGCCCTCCTCAGGAAGCTGCAGGGAGCAGCTCCTCTAAACGAGACAAACCTCAGCTGCTCCTCTTGGGAAATTCCCTCCAGCCTGTAAGGACTGAGTTGCTTACATGCAAGTTCAGTCAGATGCCAGGTATGCAATTGAAGAGACAGGGTGTAGAGATATTAAAGCTGATTCTGCATCCAAGTCAGAAGTAACATAATTGGTTGTCTGAATGGATTGTCTTCTAGACCAGAGCTGTGTATCTGTGCAGAGCACTGCTGCACCATGATTCAAAACACTTCCATGGTGCTTGCTGTACATCACCACTGATTCTCTCTGTAGTAATAATGTGCCTAATGCTGTGGAATGTGTAAGAAGATCTTGGAAGACCAAAAAAAAGGGCATCATCTGTTTTTAAGCATGTTTGAAATGTTACATACTTGAATCAGCATTTTAAAAGTGGTATAACATGGTATTTAAGTAAGCTAGGATTAGTAATACAACATTAGGGACATGTTTTAAAACCACCAGTGTTTTCCATCCTGACATGATTTGTAAATTTGACTTTTATATTTTTGTGACTCTGAAACACAGCATGTTTTGTTTCTTGGCCAAGAGTAGTTAATTTTTTTTTTTTATGACACAAATTGTCTTTGGCTTATACTGCAAAATTGCAGTTCCTGTGGTGAGTTATGACCTTTATCCTTCAAGTTTGAAGTTTCTGCATATGCAAAATAATTGCTATAGAACTGCACAGCTTGGGAATACAGACAAATATAGCAATTTGAAGAACACATTCTCCCTGATTCCTTGCTGCCACTGTGGTATAATTGCAGTGTGGCTGTAAAAACATTGGCTTTTAGGATGCCTCAACAGCTTTGGTGCTTTGATTTCAGGAGCACATTAACATCACTTTGGACCACAAATGTGCGATTTTCCAGACCCTAAATGGAGCTGTTGGTAAGTGCATGATTGGACATTGTGTGATTCATTAACTGTTATTAACACTTCTTTTTCTGCTTAACCATGGGTGTAGTTCTTTAACATGTGCTTATTTTAAGGGAGTGTTTGGATGGGTAAAGTTGATCAGCAGATTAGTTACAGGTCTTTGGGGTTGATTGTGAATTGAATGCTCTCATTGTAAAATATTTGATTTAAAATGGAAAAAATCGTTTTAAATACATGAAGTTGGTGGTAAATATAGAGTTAAGGATAATTTTTCTATTTGCCTTTCCAAAACTCAATTACAGGAGTAAGATTAGTAATTAAAATTGCATTTTAGATGTTCTCAAGCAAACAGCTATACATAATGAAATTGAATAATGTAGAATTCCCTTTATTTAACTGTCATGAATTTAAATGGAAAAATGCATCTGTGCAAACTTGCTTTCTTACATCTGACCTTTAATTTTGGAACAACTTTTTTGTAGTCAGATCATATCTGAAATAACTGATTTCTCAATAAATAGCAATACTGAAGCTACTGATGAGAAACTATGAAGTTTGATGTCACTTTTCTTATCATAAGGAGCTTAGAATTCAAGATCTAGTTAGAAAAAGTCAACAAAAGCTTCTAAATAAATAATACTGACAATGATAGCAACAGTAAGATATATTGTATCATCAAGGACTTAAAAACTCTGAAATTTTGGCTTTTTTATGAACTTACTGACCTGCTTTGTTGATTTTCAGATGAAGTCCTTTTGAAATTTGAAGAAGGAAAAGTAAGAGCAAGGAATTCAGTCTATGACACCCTACCAGTCACCATTCATGGAAATGGTCCAACTAAAGTGAGTGACAGCTTGGTTTTATTTTCATGTAAAGCCAAAACATCCATGAAGGCAAAAAATAAAATGGTAGGAGTATGAAACAGTCATAGCACACCACCAGTGCACATTTCCATTTATTGTTATTAGGAATTGAGAGGATAAAAGCCCCCTTTGAATTCATGTTATTCTGCTGTCACTTGATATTACTGCTGGAACAACTCATTTTGCTCCCAAAATCATCACAGCATGGGGTATTAGAAGCAAGTAAGTTTTTGTTAATTTTTTCTCTAAAACAGAGCTGTTCTTGAAGCCAGTGCAGAATGTCCGTCTGGTTATTAAGTCAGAATAACAGGGTGTCCTGGTTTAGGACAAATTAGGGGGAAATCTCCAAAAGGGAGCCCCCCCTCCCCCCCAAAACAGAACAAACCTCCAACCACCCCTCCCCCAACACCGGGTTCGGGAAGGAATTCCTCGGAGGAGCAAAGTGGAAAACAAAACCTATTTATTTACAAGTAACAAAAAGAACACTCCCCAACACAAGAAAAGAAAAGGGACCAGACTGTGTTGTGAGGGCGCCGAGCTTCTGTCGCAGGCTTCGGGTGTCCTGGAGCTCTCAGGCCAGATCCGGAGCCGGTCCAGTATCTTCAGGGGAGGGTAAGAAAGAGAGAACAAAAGAAAAGGGAAAAAAGGAAAAAAAAACAGCGCAAAAAAAAAGCAGAAAGCAAGCAAGCAAGCGGCTAGCCAAGCCAAGCAGCAAAAGCCCCAAAGCAAAAGTGCCTGGGCACACCGCCCCCCCCCCCTTCCCCATCCGGCCACAGCAAGATGGCCGGGGGGGGGGGGGAAGGCACAGCTGCCAGACACAACACACGATATTGGGATAAAGGCTGAAGGCTGTCACCCCACGACACAGGGGCAGGATAATCTAGCCAAGAGTGATGGGCTGGGACATAAAACAGTAACCCAGCTGTTCCTACCCTAGACCCAGGTGTGTGTATACACATATATAAAAAATACATTGCATTAAGGCAGAAGAAAAGTCTCTTTTGCCATTGCCTTCAGTGTCACTGATCACTGCTGTCACTGTGCCCATGGCTTGTCAGCTTTGGGCACATGCTAGAGCCCTGTCTGCCCTGTCTGTGAAATGGCTGTTTTGACAGATTCTGTTCATGTGTGAGGATTCAGTGGTTCAGAGGTCCCTGCACAGTTTCTCAGGGAAATGGCTGTGTTTGGTAATGTGGCAGCTGAATCTCTTTGTTCTGTGCAAAGAAGGGTACAGATGGATCATTTACAGTAATGTCTGTTGGATGAAGGATTGGGCACGACTACTTTCTGATTTCTTCTGAATAAATGTCCCTAACTGTAGCTCCTTATTTTCAGGAAAATGACTTTCAGGAAAATGAAGTAAAGTTTGAAAGTCACTAATATCCCAGGGACTGCTGCTTCTTTATTTTTATACTTGTATTTTGATTTTGGGGTCAGTGGATATAATGATGCCTTTATCTGTTTGCCTTATAACCACTCAGTAGGGGTGAAATGTATCACCAAGTCCTTCCATTTTTACCTCAACTAAATCCTCAAATTCTGTCATCACTGGCTTTGCCGACATGTTGCCAATAAAAGGAAAGGTTCTGTATAAACAGCATAGCAACTTCTTATATTAATCCAAGAGTTAAGCTACATTAAACAAAAAAGATTCCACCTCTGCCTGTAGTGATGTTTTAAAAACGAGGAAACTTTTGCTATGCATCACTTTATCAGTGTAGGTAAATTCTTCTTTTTTAAACCTAGGATGGAATCAAAGGGGCAATAGTATATTAGGCAAAAAGTTTTCTCTAGTTTGTAAATAAACTAGCATAAAAAAAACTCCCATAAATCACTCCCAGTACATAAAAGTATTTTATTCATGAGATATTCCTGCTTTGTACTTAATCTCTCCAATCTGCAGATTAGTAAATTGCCCTGGTTAGATACACTTCTCGAAATGTGTACCAAATAATTTTTACATTCTGATGTCTAACAGTTTTATTTTTCACCTCAAGTGCACGTAATTTTTGAGATACTTATTTTGTAGATTTCATGGTGCATATGTAATCTGTTTTTTCAACAAAAAGAATGAGAAAATTTTTATCTGTTTTTTTTTAATGTTTGTTTTAGTGACAAGTAATTGAATGAGTAAACCTGAATTGTTTTAAAAGTACAGTTCATCTTTTGCCTGCAGCTTTCATGAATTTAAATTCTTCATTTATGTATCAGATTCACCTGAATTATTTGGGAAACTATATTCCCAACGCTTGGACCCGGGAAACTGGCTGCACTGTTTGTGATCTGGACTTACTGGACCTGTCAGCAGTCAAGGTGAGAGCCCTCTGCACTGGAGCAAGGCCCTTTGGCTGAAGCTGAGAGGTGCTCAGCGATTCCTGAGGCCAAGTGGCTTCTTCATGCAATGTGTTTTACTACTTTCAGGAGTATTTTTATACATGTATTTTAATATCAGTTTCATAGTGCTGAAAGATGATGCCGTACCCAAAAGACCTCCAGATTTTCACCTCTGTTCACTGAGGGTGAATGAGCAATTTTTGAATTGTGCAAGGTTCTAAAGAACAATTAGAATTTTGGAAGAGGTAGAAAAACTCTAGATATTTCAGATTTTTTGACCTACAAAATAGTCAGATGTCGCTATAGGACACGAAAAAACACGAGTGCACACACCACTGCTCTCAAGGTGAAGAAAAAGGAAGTTTATTTTCTGACTCCAACATCTATAGTTTTCCAAAAGTGACAGTGGATTGGAGGGTGAAAGTGCCACCTCTCCAATGACACTGGACAATCCAACAGTCCATCAAATTTCTCCTCCTCTACAAAAGAATGCAAAGCAATAAGTTATTTACAGAAAGTGTGTGAGAAAGTTTGTTACAAGAATGTAAACATCAGAAGGCTTAGAAAATCTCAAAAAATCAGGGCGACAGCCAAAATGCATCATTTGAGCAACTTCTGTTGCAAATAGGGTTTAATAGTCAACTAACATGCTTACAATTACTATTTTTTGAGATTAAACAGTCCAAAACTGCTTTGCCTTGTGGAGGAAAATGCAAATATTTGTATTATGTAAGCAAATGTGTTTCTGTAGAAGAAGATCTGGATTTCAGTACAGTTTTCAGCATTCTTCTAGGACAAATACACCCATACACATGGCATGTGTGTGTATCCAGTACTTGGCAGCTTTGGCTCTTCCACTCCAAGCATGTTGTCTTTCATGTCTCTGTAAATATTTCAGCTTGTACACAGTAAATTTGAGGCAGAGTAAATACTGACCTCTACCATGTGGAATTGTAAGACTTGGATGAAAAAGTAAATTCTGATTATGTCTAACAGGATCTTTCCAGCAGATGTTTCATTTCTGTTCTGTATTGAAGACTTGAATGAGAACAGGTCTTTGGAAGAGCATGTTAAGGATAGCATGAAAGAAATACTGGCTTGTTATCTTTGTAATAAAAGGAAAAAGTGAAACAATTTCTGGGCAATAAGTAGCTAATGGACTGGAATATAAACTAAAAAAGTTTTTGCTGGAATTTTAATAACTTTCAGATTCTTTCTTTGTTTTTAAATTTTATTTTCTCTTTTAAGATAACATTTGAATGGTGTTATAATTAGATAGTGTATGCACTCCCATCATAAATTTTACCTGAGGAAAAGATGTCAAAGATTTTTTTCCAGCGGTGCTGGTAATTATGATGTGGTTTTGGAGCAGTTAAATCTGAAAGCCAGTAAGAGGGATACAATGATTTACTGGAAAGCTTCCTATAGTTTCTATACATCTGCTTGGAATGTGTCTTCTTTACCGTAATGCATTCTTTGGACTCCATGCCTTGCTCACTCTGCCAGAAGAAATAACAAGGCTTTTCCTTGGCCTCAGGGGAGGTGTTTACTTCAGGCATTTCTAAGTACCAGCAGGATTTCATTTTCTGAACGTGCTCTCTGTTCAGGCCAGTCTGGTTGCTACTTAACAAGAAATTTTCAGTGAAAAGAGCAGTTCCTGTTCTGTGCCTCTAATGATTTTCTCCATATTGTTTTATTTAACCCTCTGCATTTATACATTCATATCTTCTGAGGATTTTGCTTTTTTTTGGGGATTGCCTATAAAGGAGCTCAGAGGTACATATGCAAGGTCTTTGCTCAGCCCTTGTCCTTTTGACAGAAACAGGATCTTCTGGGCTGCAATCCTGACTGAGGTGTGGAAAAACTCAGTGACTTCTCTCTTCTGGTAATGTCAGCAGCCTGTGCCACCCCCAAATTAACCACCTGTTCCGGTAGAAGCAGCATAATGGAAAACAAGTTGAAGAGGGCAACTGGATTCACTAAGTGCAAATTGTTGCTACTTTCTTAAGGATTTTGGTGGTTTTTTTGGGGTTTTTTTTGGGGATTTTTTTTCTGAAACATAAATTAAGTTTGTTGCCCAACTTAACCTCCCTAGAAATGCTTTTAAACTCTAAAGCTTCTTACTGGTGTGGAGACTTTCCAGTGTGGCTGAAAAGGATGATCTCACTCCTCATTTCACTGGCAACTCTTGTGGCAAGAGATCCTGGACTTTGTTCTGTGCAGTTGTACTGAGACATTGTCCTGTGTTTCTTCCAAAAATTGTCTTACACTCAACTACTGTTTATTAAAAAGTAAACTTTTAAAGTCAAATACATGACCTCACTGAAATGAGAAAATCTATCAGAGAAAATGCAACATCTGGGTGCAAACTGGGTATTCCCAAAGAAGTTTTGCTGAGAGGCAACTTCTGATTTCACATATTTAAAATGCTCATTGTGACCTAGATTCAGATTATGCAGTGACAACTTTTTGTGGCAAACCAAGGTCTGAATTGATGACCTCTGTGGTTTGAGGAGATGCAGTTTACAGGAATTTTTCCCCCTAATTTTTTAAGCACCATTGTGCTTTGGTCGCACTGAGATTTCAGTGTTCAGAGCCAAGCAGTTCATATTTCAGTGTAATGAAGCAGTGTCAGTAATTCCTCATTGTCCCTATAGCCTTTGCACACCCAGCCTGAACCTCTTTCTGTTTCCCCTGGAGAACAAGGGGAGAATGACTCTGAGTTAGGAAAATTCAAAGTACAGAGGCTGCAGCAGTTGTAGCTCAGTGTGCCCAGCTTAGCCCGGGCAGCTTTCCTTGTCCCTGGCCATCAGTGGCACCTGGCACTGTCACATTTTCTGAAAAATCCCTTCGCCAGGATTTCTTCTCCTGGGAAGACGAGAAGCCTCAGACCAAAACCAACATCATCTCATTTGCTTCTCCCTGTTTTGTTGCTTGGGAATGTGGCTGGAGATTGTTTACCAACAGGTGCATGTTTGATTGGTTTCATGTGAATTGTTTTTACTTAATGACCAATCACCATCAGCTGTGTTGGACTCTAAGGCGTCAGTCATGAGTTATTATTATTCATTCTTGTTAAGCCTTCTCTCTGTATCCTTTTTCTTTAGTATGGTTGTAGTATAGCATTAATATAATAGATATAATATAACAAATATAATTAATATAATTAATACAATATAAAACATATATTGTATATTATGGTATATATTGCATATTATGTTTTATATTATGATAAACATAATATACAATATACAACATAATGTGTAATATATTATGTTATATATTATATTATATATTATGTCATATATTATGTCATATATTATATAATATATAATAGCATAAAATAATAAATCAGCCTTCTAAGAACATGGGTTCTCATCTCTCACCTCATCCTGGGGACCCTCTCAAGCTCAAAGGCACCAGTGCCTGTGCCAGCCTCAGCAGTGCCACCAGAGAGGGGCACAGGTGCTTTGTGGAGACACAGCAGTGCTTTGCTGATTGTTCTGCAGTTTTTGGGGTGTCTGTGTGCCTCTGCTTCCCCAGCAGTCCTTATGAGGTTTGCAGCTGTGAGCAGGAGGGGTCAGGGCAAGCACTGGGTGTTTCTGGGTTCCCATGTAGACACTGTGAAACCTCAGCATGTGTTGATGCTTTATCCAGACACTTCTCAAGTGGGTGTTGGCCTGTTTAAAGAGCTAGCTGGCAGCCTTTTATGCTCATATAAGGTTTCTCTCTGAGCCTTGTAATGGATTAGACTTTTATAGTAATTGTCTGGTTTAGAGATGGAAATAATTTCTAGTCAGTGTATTTCTTTGTGTAGGAGTTGAGGCCTTTGAAGCTTAAATTTTTTTGTCTTGCATACTGCAGTAATACATTTCAGGAGTAAAAAAAAGTGCTGTCTGTGTTTCTTTTACTGGTCATGATCTCATGATTTCTATCAAGCACATACAAAGCAGCCAAATACCATCAAAATATGTGAATTCACTTTAAGATAAGGGCCATAAAAGTTCAGTGTTCTTGGATGTAAGGATACTCTGTTAGTTTATGAAAGATCTCTCTAAAATCAGTGAGTAGGGAAGGAATGCAGAGCCCAGTTAAAATGAATGAGGAGAAATAGTGCATAGACATTTATAGAAGGGCATTGCAGTCTTTGGCTTAAGGTACAGCTGAGTAAAGTATTTAGTGGTATTTATTCTTTGACTATTTTTAAAAAAAACTGCTCTCTATATTTTCCTATAAATGTAATCTGTGTCTGTTCCTTTAAAAAAAAAAAAAAAATTTGCCATTCTGTTCTAGATGTATTTCCTTAAATGATTCTTTTGCTGTTTTAGTGGAGTTTTTTTTAAAGTAATAATTTTAAAACCATATTACATTTTTTTCTACTTCCAGTGTGTGTTTCATACTAATATTAAATCTATTATCTTTGCTTATTTTGTGAAGCCAGTGGAAATAAATGGGGTGCATAGCACTTCTGAGCACACTGGCTTTGATTGTTTGAAAGCTGTGTGTACTAAGTTTACTACATGACGTTAGTTGCTCTTTACTATAAATAATCTTAGAAAAGAGGCAAGTCTTATTGGTTGTATCAAAATATCATTTTTTTTAGGAATATCCAAGAGTAAAAATTGGTGTTTTCATTGAACAACCCACTCCTTTCCTAACTAAATTTTTAGACAGACTGTTGACTCTGGACTATCCACGGGAGGCACTCAGTATCTTCGTTCATAATAATGTAAGTATGACTTTATCATTGTACAAAATTTCAAGTTTGGAAATTATGCAATGAATCAAAGTGTGGAGTACATGGATTTGATATAAGAACACAGTTAAAATGCATAGGAAGAGATAATCCTTCAGATTGTAGTATGCAGAGCTGGAAAAATGAAATGAAGTTGTGTCAGGACTTACTGAAGTCTATTTAAAGAAATTGCTTAGATTATTTAACTAATGAAAAAAATGTATTTTGAAGTGTGTGCTTCTGGAGGAAGTATTGACTGACATAAAACAATAGAGTAGAATAAGAGCAGAACAGTTCCAGCTGGAAGGGGCCTGCAGTGACCATCTGGGCCAGCTGCTGACCATTGCTCAGGACTGAGCAACAATGACACCAAATTGTTAACAATTGTCACCAAATTATTAACTACTGATAGTTGACATGGAACCTTGCTTTCATCTTGCTGATATCCCAGTGAAATTTTTGATATTTTTGTTTCTGTTGGCATATATTTTTGTTATATTGATATTTTTGTTTCTTGCTGGGTCCATGGAAAGATTGGTGTGTTCAGATATATTTTGACTGGCACTGCAGATAAGTTGTTTTTGAACACTCCCTGCTAATTACCTAATCATCTGGCATTGCTGATAATTCCCCAGTGACTCCAGTCAGTATTGCTGTTTTGGGCAGCCTGGTCCAATGGAAGATGTCCCTGCCCAAGGCAGGGGTGTTGGAAGGAGATGATATTTAAAGTCCCTTCCAACCCAAATAATTCTGTGATTTTAATGAGTGAGATATCAAATGTGTGCAATTATTTTGGAAAAAAAAATGAGGCTGGAAGAGAAATGGGAATAAAATTTAGTTGTACCCCTTTTCAGTGTGCATGCATTGCTGTTGATATGACAGCAAAAAGGGAATCAATAATAGAAGTAGAGCTTATCTCTAAAGTATTCATTGTGGTTTTGTTAGGGGATTTTGAGGGTATAAATGTGATGGGCACATGGGAATTGCAGGCTGTGTTGGTTTTGTAGCTTCAGCCAAAAGTTTTGTGGTGTTTGAAATGAATATAAAGACTGAACAGCTTTTTATTATAGAGGGGGGAAAACCCCTACCCAATATTTCAATTATTCTAATGGCAGCCATAGTAGGCAAAAGCTACAATGAGGGCACTGGTTTGGAAGGCCTGTGTGCAGCTGAGAGCTCTTAAATAGAGATAAATAGAAAGGTAAGGAGGAGGGTAAATAGGAATTAAAGAAACAATCAGTGGGACTGCATTTTAAAGAAACAATGGCTGTGCCTGTACAATTTCGTACAGGTTCAGCTCCCTCTCTAAAGTGATTCTGCAGGGGCATAAAAAACTCCTGCATGCCACTGAGGTTGTAGGGTGGGTTTTAAAGACTGTAACATAAATATCCTGAAAAATACTCCATTGATAATTTGTGAATTTTGCATTGTTGTACAGCTTTGATTAATACTGCTGATGTGTGGGATTATTTTCCTAAAGTTTTGGACAGAGGAGGTTCATTTTAATGACAGATATCCTGGAATATCTTCAAACACTGTTTGGCATCTGTTTCTTTAGGACAGAATACAGTGTGTTCTTGGACACTGTGTTCATGATTCATACCTATTGGTGCCTTGCATTTGCAGTAAAAAATGTTTACATGATTACAGGAGGTTTACCATGAAAAGCACATCAAGAAATTCTGGGAAAAAGCCAAGAACATTATCAGAAATATTAAAATTGTTGGACCTGAAGAAAACCTGAGTCAAGCAGAAGCCCGGAACATGGGAATGTAGGTTCTAATCTATAAATCTGTTATAGTGATGAATGCACTCACATTTTTTCATCTTGCCACGTGTATTATTTTGTGCCTTTAATGTTTACATCTTCACCTGTGAAAATGGGAGCTTTTGTGGTAGAAAAGATCTAGACATAAGACATGAATTGTCAAATGTTTTGTGGTTTCTGTCTAATATAAAAAGTTGTTGATTGTTGTGGAAAAATCTCTCTGGTTTGGGCTACTTCAACAGTCTGTCATCTTATCTTGTGATGATGGCCTAGACAAGGCGTAGTATTTTTTTTTTTTTTTCTTTTCCAGCTACCTTACTGCAGAATTTTTTTCATTTTTGCATTGGATATGCTTTTAACAATTGCTCTTTGTCCCAGTGCTTCCTCTTTTTTTTTTTTTTTTTTTTTTTTTCTTAAGTGACATTATATTTAAATAAACATATGGTTAAAGCTTGACCTGGATGTGAGGGTGACTGAATTCTCTTTCCTCCTGTGGTTCAAAGAGGCAGGAATATCCTTCAGAAGGGCTCAAGCAGAAGTTTCTCACAAAGGCAACTGACTTTATCTTATGTTTGGTCTTGCTTTTTTCTTTTGTTCTTACTAGACCATCCAAAACTTTAGCTTTTTAACCTGGCATTTTCTGTGCCCAAAGTTGGGCCTTGGAGTTTGTGTCCCCTGCCAGCCCTGACTGTCACAGGGTCCCTTCAGTGCTGCAGCTGGCTTGGCTCCTGCACAGTGGCTTGTGGCTCTCCCAGCACATCAGCCACATGATGATGGAGTTCAGTTCTCAGCCCAGGATCCCAGCAAGGTCAGGAGCACCTTGCTGTGGCCCTGCAGCAGGATTCATTCCATGATCACACTTGGACTCACACTTCTGTCAGATCTTCCCTGAGTGTCAGAGCACCGGAGTGGATTTCAAAAGGCCATTTCTGCTCAGAGGGTGAGCATAGGCTGTTCATAGGCTCAGCTGAAAGAATGAAGGTCTTGAGTCTCTGTGGTGTTCTTGGAAGTTGGTTTGAATGGAGCTTTGTTGTGCTGGAGGCTGATCTCTGGCTGAGGTCCACAGCTCTCCCCTCGCCTTTCTAGGAAATGCTGCAGATGGCCAGTGGTAGTCTAAGCACCCATTCACATATTTATAAATCATTCTTTCTCTGTTTCCAATACTCTCTAAAGCAGATGTACACTCATGACAAACTTTTTTTTGGTGCATATTGTGTGTAACTGAGGTGGAGTTTCTGGAGTTGCCTTTTCCTTTTTGTTGTTATATGGACAACGTGAGGCAGAATCTTCAGTGTTATCAATGTCTATAGTATTACTAAATCTCACCCAAAGACCTGGAAACCTGTCATCTTTACACTTGAAACACTGGAGTGGCATTTCCATATCTTTCTTTTTTTTTGGCCTTTGTGTGTAAGGTATGAGTTCTTACAGCTAGTTCTTTTTTTCTTGATGGAAAAATCATCTTTGTTTTTGCCTTTGTTGCAGATGAGATTTCAGCCAGCTGTTACAGAATTTGTTATGACAGAAAACATGAAAAGCAATTAAATATGTTCAAGTAATAACGGAAAGTTGGGAAATATTCACTTCTGAGCTTTTATTTATAAAAAGTATGTTTTCCATAATCTTATTTCTCCTGGTACTTACAGCCTTCAGGATTTCTCTTTTAGGATAGTTGGTTCTTTTTTGTTCTTCCCCCAAAAATATTAGTAGCAGAACAGGGTAGGAATTTTCCAAAACTTTATAAAAAACGTCATTTATCTAAGCTTTTAACTGGGAATGTGCTCATTGTGGCTGTCTAGAGAGATGCAAAATGTAACCCTAAATGGCAGGATATATCACCCAGGGTTTTGGCTTCAGACTTGTATGTGGAACACCTTTTCTTTCAGAGATCTGTCAAATTATTTAAGTGTTCTCCTTCTGGCCTTGCAGTGCATATTTGGAATTGTATTTCCAAACTGAGACGTCTGAAAATGATAACTTGTAATTAATCAAGTTCAAACTATGTCTAAAAAAAAGAGAAGAAGGTTCAATGGCAGAGGAATTGGGGGGACAGTTTGTCTCTGTCACAACCAAGCAGAACCTTGGACTATCTCAGTGGAAAGTGTGATGAAGGGAAGAGCTGTGACATTCTCCCATTTTCAGATGAGGTCACTGTTCCAGATGGATTGTGGTTTGTAAACTCAGTCAGACATCACTCTGATTGCAAAATACTTTAAACTGCTGAGCTTCACACTGCCAACCAAAACTCTTGGCTTTCTTCTGAATTGTTGCTAATTGCTGCATTGAAATTACTCTAAGTGATGTACAAGGACACAGCTTTCTTTTCAACATTTGGTCTTACTTCAGAGCAGGTGGGGTAGAAAGCAAGTAGATTGAAGAGTTTAGCCTTTGAATGTAGATAAGGAAGCATTTTATACATGAGCTTTGCCAGAAAACACTTTCCACTGTTCCTGGGAGTGAGGTGGATATGCATACAAATAGTTTCACATATAATCTGGGATTTCTACCTCTGGAGAGGTTAGCATGCACTGTAAGAATGTAGTACTCTAAACCAGAGTATTCCATGAGGATAGAAAGGGTTACATTTATTTCCTTGGGCAAAGCTACTGGGCAACACTGAAAGCCTGAAGAGAAGATGCATTAATTTCTGGAGGGTGTGCTTGCTTTATTAATTTTGACTGAACCTTTTATCACTGTCTTTCCCTCCATGTGAAACCTGTAGTGATTTGGGGAGATTTTTTTAGTGACCCTTAAGTGCAAAGGATCACCAAATGGCAGAACTTCATGCTTGCAGCCTAATTCTTCCAGCATTTTCAGATGCAAGCCATCATGTCAGATGTGAAGGATAAGTTCTGCCATGGGGTGATCCAATCTTCAACACTGTAGAGAAAGAAATAGGAGAAAAAATAAGTCAGAATAGTAACCTTGAAATTTCCTGACTATTTAGAACCGGAATGCTTTTAGAGAGCTCTCAATTGAGTACTGAATGACTGAGTGTGACCAAAAGTTTTAATTTTTATTTTGTGGTTTGGATTGTTATGTGAATGAGGCACAGGAGGGTTTCTAACACTAAGCACAGGGACCAGTTGGAGTAGAATTTCCTGGGTCTGGATTTAAAAGGGATGAGGGGGCAGAAAAAAAGACAAAAGTTAAAGGACAATGCATTTTGCTATTATGTAATTAATTTTCTAGGTATATTTGCCTATAACTAAATATAAATTTGTTCCACTTTATCACATTTTTATCATTAAAATGAATTCTCTTCATGTTTTTGTTAGCAGCAGAGGGTTTACCTGCTTTTGGGGCAGTGCTGGAAAGTGTGGTGGCTGGGATCAAATCTGGTCTCAAGTCTCTTTTCCTCACTAGAATAAGGATAAAGGAGCTGAATGTTTTTGGAAAAAAATTTACATCTAATGCCAAGTGCAGTATAAAAGGTATCAAATCAAGTGGAACTTTAACTAAAGCTCTGATTATAGATATTTTAAAACAAGAATTAAGATAATGTTTCAAGCTGTTATGGTGGAATTAAAATAGGGAAAACAGACAAATTTAATAATGCCAACTGTATGATAGGAAGCTATTTCTGTAGTATTGACTTGAGGAAATTGTTCCACCTTCTCTAAAAGTATATTTGATTACTTATAATCTCCTATTATTCTGATGGCATAGGAAAGCTGAATTCACTATACCAAGTCTTGGCCTAGCAAGTCCATCCTGCCAGAAACATACAAACATAGTCTGTGTATCTTTCATATTTACAATAGAATGTGTTTTCTTTGTCTTTCTCTTGAAGGCATGGGAATTTGTGCAGTTTGTTCTTCTGAGATCAAATTCACCACTGATAGAAATAGTGTATGGAGACATTCAGTTACTTTCTCCAGTATAAATTCACTGCCTTTGCAATTGGTTTATATTTCTCTTTACCAACTTTGTTGTTCTTGTAGGTCAAAAAGACAAAGACGTCTTTAAATATATGTTTCCTTATAAAGGTTTATAAGTTTTTGTCTTACACTCTCCATAAGGTTTCAATTATCATTCGGATTGCATCTGTGGAATCTTTTTCCAAAGACAGCATTATAGCCAGTTGCTAGAGGAGCTTATTAAATAAGGTCATACTTCACTGTTAAGTGATTGTACTGATACCCAGCCATATAAATTAATGGCATGTTTCCCCTGCCCCATTTTCTATTAGGGCACTCTATAGAAGGCATTAGTGGACTTGGTAAAAGCTAGAGGCCACTTAGTTAATTAAAAGGAAAATAAAAGGCATCTAATCCATGTATTTTAATCCTCTAGTTAATGAAACTACTGAAGTCTAAAGATACCTTCCTTTACAATACTGTGCTGCAGAGGACTTCTAGTGCATTGAATCAGTTCAGTGCTTACTTGTAGATTGGGGTTTTTTAAAATCTTTGTTTTATTTGTGATTTTTTTTTTCTGTCCATGTGGACACTATTATTAACATGAGTTAATAATTCCTTTTTGTCTCTTAGGGACCTTTGTCGCCAGGATAAAACGTGTGAATATTACTTAAGCATAGATGCAGATGTTGTCCTGACAAACCCAAAAACTTTAAGAATACTGATAGAACAGAACAGGTATAGTAAATCTCCTATTTTGTAGAATTTCCTCTAAATTGAAAGGATTCTCTGGGGTCTGTCCAGAGAAAATATGATCCTGTTTATTTTTGCAGAGTTAAATTCTCTTTGTTTACTTGTGGTATTTCATTGCCATAGTTCATAACAGGCTTGAGGGCCAACAATTCACAAAGCATTTTGTTCCTGTAAAACAGCAATTCCTGATGTAAATTTCAATTTCAGATTTTCATATTTTCTTATTCAATCTGTCACTTCACAGGAAGATAATTGCTCCACTCGTAACTCGCCACGGGAAGCTTTGGTCCAATTTCTGGGGTGCTCTGAGCCCTGATGGTTATTATGCTCGATCAGAAGATTATGTGGACATTGTGCAAGGGAACAGAGTGTAAGTAACTGCAAACTAATTGTTAAAATTAGGGCACCCAGTGGTTATTAGCAACATATTGCATGAAGATATGAGTATGGTATTACTCCTGGAGAGATGAGGTTAGCTATATTTTTGTGTTTTCTGTTTCATAGAAATACACTTGTTTACTCCCACTCACAGCTTGAAAAAAAAGCCAAGTGTTTAATGTGAAGAGCTGGTGTCAGGTCTGGACACAGCCATTACTGGTACCTGTCTGATGGTGTCTGGGTGCTCACCAGTGCACCAGTACAGAAAAAGGCAAGATAAACAAAAAGCAAACCCAAAACTCTACATCCCTGGAACCTCAGGCAAAAGGAATGGTTGTTGTATTCATTAAATGACTTTGTCATCTCCTTGGGGCAAATGCTTAATCAATGGAACAGCTATAACTTCTTTGTGTGTATATATGATGTCATGTATATCTTAAGGAGCTCTTCAGCAATACTCGTGTCAAGGATAAACTTTTGGGTTTATCCCTCCCCTAAATTAACGTGATGTTCAGTTGTTCTAAGCTTCACTGTTCCATATGGTGATGCTTTTCTTTGCCCTGGAAGAACAAAAGGGTCTGAAACAGACTGCTTGAATAGGGCTGGCTTGTTTTCAGTCCTGCTGTTCTAAAAGATGTGCTTGTGGCACTGAGAGGGGGGAAATCTGCAGCGGGAGCATTTTGAAAGCAATGCTTTTGTGTTGAATTTGGCTCAACTCTCATAAATACATGGCCTACTGTGGTCTGTGGGTGTTTGTGTGAGGAGGTCAGACCAGCTGTGTGGAGTCTCAGTGAAGTCTTTAAACTCATTTAAAAATCTGTTTTGGAGTTACTTTCTCCATCTGGTATTGTAAAATAATATTAAATGAGAGTTTGACTGATGGCCTTAACTATGGAAACATGAAGTACATGTGTAGTTAAAATTCCATAGAGAATTTGACCTTGCAATATTTTTATAACAGTATTTCATGAAAATTGAATTACTGCCTACGCCTACTTTTGAGATGTCCAGATGTAGTTTTCCAAGTGTCTTGGGAACCTTTCAACTTCTTCTCCTTGCAACTTGCTTAGTATTGTCAGCAAATACAGAGATGCTGATTTAATAGAATAGGCAACAAATTAGTTTTCATAGCATTAAACTATTTTTGTGTTCGTTTTTCTTTTTTTCAACAGAGGAGTATGGAATATCCCTTACATGGCTAATATATACTTGATTAAGGGACAGACTCTGAGGTCTGAGATGAAAGAAAAGAACTATTTCATGCGTGATAAGCTGGATCCTGATATGGCACTCTGCAGGAATGCCAGGGAGATGGTAAGGTGTATCTGAAACAGCTTGCTTGCAAATACATACATTTCTTTGTGTCCTGCTGTACTCATAGACTGCTTCATTTGATTGATCTTGGATATTATGTTTTACTTCTAATTCAAAGTACTGGCCAATTTTTGTGTGATAAAACCCTTCAGGTGTATTTTTGAAATTGTTGAGAACAGAGGTTTTTTCAAGGCCAATGCACTGATACAATGACTGCATGGTGTTTTCTAGTTAAATTCCCTGAAAATTTCTGTTGAGGTTAAAATATCTTTCTCCTTGGCACAACCTCAGTAGAGGAAAGAGAGCTCAACTGCTCTGCTGTATGTGACTTAAAATTTATCAATGCATTTGGATAATCTCTATTGTGCACATTTTTATACAGTGTGAAACTTCCAGCAGACTAAGTTGGAATATTTTGCTATTTTTTATTAAGTAGATATATATTGAAACTAATGATGGGCAGTGGTAAATAAAAACCTAAGTGGTTTAAGAAATTGTAGGAATTTTCTTAGAGAGCAGGAAATACTCATTAATTTTTCTAGATAGGTTAAAACTGTATCAGATAAATGCTACTTGTGTTAACCTGGGAGAAATGAGAGAACTTATTTGTACTGTAAAGTTATGAATCTGTAAATCCATATTTCTACTGATATTTACACTAGTTTCAGCACAGAGACAAATAAGACCTAAACCAGACCTATTTCCAGACACTATAGCATTGAAAAATATTTTTGCTGAATTGAACAAGAAAAGTTGGCAAGTATTAATTTTTTTATTCCCTCATAACAAGGCATGATTTCCTCTGTTGGTGCTGATTCTTCAGAACATCCCCGTCCAGTCCTGTTGTATCCAAACCTCCTCAGCATCAGTCCCTGCAAAACCTGTGCTTTCCATGTGCTCATTAACCTAATCTGACTGGCTCATGAGAAAATTGCTTCCTCTTTTCCTCTGTCAGTCTGGGCTGTAGGAGGGTTTGGAACGTGCTTGGTTTTGTACTGCAGCAGATAAGAAGGGGCTGGTGGAAACAGCTTTGACATGTGTATGAAGAGCTTTGCTTGGAGATGCATGTTGATCAGCTTTGGTCAAAGGCTGCTATTTCCCTGATGTACCTGTGGAAACCTAAAACTAGTTGGGAAAAGAGAAAGATTGTGTCAGAAAACTGATGTGATGATTCTCCTTCATTTTAGACTTTACAAAGGGAAAAAGACTCCCCCTCTTCGGAAACATTCCATATGCTCAGAGCCCCAAAGGTGTTGCTTTATTTGTTTTTTATTCATTAGTTATCATTACATGCAGTATCACTCTACCACAGGAAGATACTTCTCCTCTGTCCACTTCCTCTGATGAAACACTGCTCTGGCTTTCTCTCCAGTCTGCTGAGGTTCAGGTTTTTGCCAGGACAGGTTTTTCATGCCAGCTGAAAGCATCTCAGAGAGGCTCTTGGTTTCCTCAGGGGGTTCCTCACTGCTTCTGAGGTCAAGGTGTGCTGACACTGCTTCTGTAGCTGAGATGGATGGAGCAGTCCTAGGAAGGAGTGAAGCTCAGATCACTTGTAGGTCTGCCAGGCCCCCTCTGTGACCACATTGTCACTTTAAGCTGGTTTTTTTCACCCAGGCCCTCCTTATTCTCCCTGCTGCAGCTATTTTATGATTTGATAAGTGCCCAGAGCTGGGCATGTTTAACATAATCGTTATCTTTCTAACAGTTTAACTCTTTTTCAGACAAAAACATAGAAGTACCAAAGTACCCAAATGGTAATGCCTTCATCTGCTGCAAATCCAAAAGTCACAAATATTTCAGAAAAAAAGTTTTAGTCTGAAAAACCTTAAATGAAAAAAGTTTAGAATTCTAAGTTTCTAAAAGAAACTTAGAACCTAAGTTTCTTTTCAAAATACTATTTTTCATAGAACCTAAGTTTCTTTTAAAAATACTATTTTCTGCTACTACTTCTAATCAAGAGAGTTCTGTTAATACCTTCTGTTAATAGCTTGATAATACAGCTGTATCTTACTTGATATCTTCCATATAATTACATGAACAGACTTCAGAGTGCTCAGCTGTTTTGGATGCTGATCTGAATATTCTTGTGTGCTGTATTTGCCAATATCTTTTTATTTCAGGCCAATTCACCAGACGGATCATGTAGTGAATACTCTGAAATAAGTTTCTTGTTCTGACTCTCATGAGTCCTTTGATTATTAGCTTATTCTTTCAGGTTTTAATTTGAAACTAAACCCTAGATGTTGATTTTCTTGTGTTGTGAGCATTTTCAGTTTGAGATCAGGTTCTTTCAGTGTCTGCTTAAGTTTTCTGGAAAGCAAATCGACCAATCACTCCTCTGCTTTTTCCTTTCTATAACTCTACATATGTTCTCAACAATATGTCTTGGTTTAATGTGTTTGGAAAATAAATGCAAGTAAATGCTTGTAAACAAGAAGTTATGAAGAGTAGTTGGTGATTACAATCAACCATTTGAAAATTAGGATGCTAAATTAACAGCACTCTTACAATATATGTGTGCAAATGTGTGGTTATATTTTATAAAAGCACAATCATGAAAACCTTTTTAAAGCTTTGCTAAGATGGACAGTTTTGCTAATGATGCTTTCTCTAATTGGTATAGGGTGTTTTCATGTACATTACCAACAGACATGAATTTGGAAGACTTCTTTCTACAGCCAACTACAATACTTCCCACTACAACAATGACCTCTGGCAAATCTTTGAGAATCCTGTGGTATGCATCTAATGATTGTTAAAAAGTTATTTCATTTAAAAAAAAAAGTATAAATTTATATATTATCAAGGACTTGAAATTTAAAGGCTTTATGTGGAGAACTTTTGTTTACTGTGTGCTAAATATTGATCATGTGCTAAAAGGTGTTCTTACCCATCCCCGCAAATGACAATATATCATATCAGTAAGCCAGCTGGTGACCAGAGCATGAAATTGGAGATGTGGCCCTGAGGTAACAGGTTTCATGATTTTTGACATGATGGGAATGAGTTTGTTTATGAGAATAAAAAAAAATTTTGAATTTTTTCAGGTGCTTTCATTAGAGCAAATGAATAGAATAGAAATTATTTTTTATCACTTACAAATATCGTTGTTCTGCTGTAATGTTTTTAAATAATTTTTTTTTAGGATTGGAAAGAAACTTACATAAATCCAAACTACTCAAAGATCTTCACTGATAACATAGTAGAACAGGTGAGTAAAAGTAGTTTTTTAGAAATTTGCATGAATGATAATAAATTGGCATGCAGTAAATACTTCCATGCAATACTGTTTTGGTCTGTGACCAAACAGTTTTTTAATGTTTTGGATTAGAACTAAATTTCTGCCATTTGATATAGGCTGCTTGCTTTATGCAACTGATCTGGGCAGAGCACTTGTGTTGGATGATCAGTTGTGACAATTGGGGACAGTGATTTAATGAACATTGCCTCTCTAAAACGCTGGGATAAGTTTTCTCTGTGTAAAGCAATGTTAAGTTTTAAGCTGTTTTCCATCTTAACCTGTAATGGGGAAGACCAGAGTTGTGATTAAGAGGCACAAGGCACAGAAGGTGTTGGGTGCATTGATACTCTTAGTGTTTTTGCTTTTGTGAGAATGTGCTTGAGAATCAAGTTTCTAATTGTTTGGGGTTTTCTTGTAGCCCTGTCCAGATGTGTTTTGGTTTCCCATATTTTCCGACACTGCCTGTGATGAATTAGTAGAAGAAATGGAACATTTTGGGCAATGGTCTGGTGGAAAACACCAAGTAAGTGTCATCCTATATAAACATAATCTTAATGAGTGATCTTAACTACTTTTACAACAGTAAGTCACAGTGTCCTGCAACAAACAAACATCCCAACAATTGCCAATGGTCTGAAACATGTGCTTTGTGGTAAGAAGTGCTTAGTTTAGTCTACCATGTAGCTGCTTCTCCAGTAGATTTAGAGGCATTCTTCAATTAATGTTTTGGTGCTGACCCAGGCTGGATGCCAGGCACCCACCAAAGTCACTCTGTCACTGCCCTCAGCTGGACTGGAGAGAGAAAGTATAGAAGAGTTTTACTAGAGAGATAAGGACAAGGAAAGATCATTCAATGGCCAACACAGGGCAAAACAGACTCAGTGTGAGCAAATTAGTTTACTTTGTACTCTGGTTCAATTGGTAATACAATGAGCAATGAAACAACATTTTAAAAACACCTTTTCCCCACTTATCCCCTTTCTGAAAGGCACTGCCGCCGCAGAGGTGCTGTCTCTGTCACTGCTGGGCGCAGCCTTGGCAGGGGCAGGTGTGGCTGGCATTGGCTCCACACGGGAAGTTTCCAGCAGCTTCTCACGAAGGCCACCCCTGCAGCCCCCCTGCTGCCCGAGCTGTGCCACATAAACCCTGTGCAGACTTGGAATCAGCACGTTAGACACCAACAGGGGTGCAGCTCTGGAGCAGGTACCTGACAGTTACCCAAGGCTGAATTTGGGCAGCTGTTGATAACTGTTCAGACAAGTTTTACTCATTTACCTCTTAAGTACTGATTTGTCAGACTTGTCCCCTTAAGGAGTTACCTGAAAATGTTAGGAGATATTGTGTCAACATTCTCAGAGAATTCAAGGTATTTATTAACTACCACTAAAATCAGACGAATGCTTCTCTTATTCATAAATGTGGTACCATGAGAAACTATAGTCATAATTGTTATGTAGGTAGGAGCCTCTGGAAAGAATTTTAACATACTTTTATCTTCAAATTATTTCATCATATATTACCCTGTCAAGTTGAGGCCTGAAGTCTCTTGATGTGATAGAATTTCAGTTGCATCTGCAGCTCAATAAATAAAACTTTTTATCCCAAGAAACCCTTTTATTTACAGGTGACACATCTGAATATTGGCTTATCCTATAAAAACTTTGAGGTTTTGCTCTCAGCACACTTCTTTCTTTGGCAATTAGCTGTGGAATTTGCTGTACAGAGAGCCCCTGAAATGTTGCTTTGTTGCAGTTCTGTGATTCTGCAGATTATAAATAAATATTTGTTGAAATGTCAGAAACTTCCCATGTTCCTGTTTCCAAGCTATTTGTGGTGTTTTCACTAGGACAGCCGCATTTCTGGAGGTTATGAAAATGTCCCAACCGATGACATTCACATGAAGCAAATAGGACTGGATAATGAATGGCTGCATTTCATACGAGAGTTCATTGCGCCAGTCACACTAAAAGTCTTTGCTGGCTACTATACCAAGGTATGGGTTAAAAGCTTTTGCAGAAATTACTCCATGGTGTGACTAAATTTAAGTATTTTAATGAATACACTTCTTTGGTTTGGTTGGGAGTTTATATATGGCATAACAGCAGTTAAAGGTGAATGTTGTTGATGTTTTATTTTAACTCAGCTTTAAACAAACTCCCAGGAATCCTGTGTGTGACTTGGCAGCTCACAGCTTGAGGTCTGCCTGTGTTTTGTTGCAGGGCTATGCTCTGCTGAACTTTGTTGTGAAATACAGCCCTGACAGACAGCGATCGCTCAGACCTCACCACGACTCCTCCACGTTCACCATCAACATCGCCCTCAACAAAGTAGGAGAGGACTTCCAGGTGAGTTACTGCCTTAAAAAATGTTTTTTGAGTATCTAATATTAGAGCCTAAATGCATAGAGACCCAGCTGAGAAGGAATAGATGCACATCACAAATTGAGATACATTATGCCTTGTGGTTTTTTGACAAGCGCTGTATTTGCTCAGCTCCAGGATCCAGAACTGTTGATGCAGTCAGGCTGAATTGATCAAACTGGTTTCAGATGGTGGGAGAGAAGGGGTTTGAAGAAAAGCTTAGGAGATGTTTGTCATTTCATTTTTAACATTTCTGAAATGCTTCATTTCTGTACAGTGAAAGCTAATTTTTCAAAAGAGTGTAAATAGTGCCAAGTTGCCTCAAGTGACTTCTTTTCTGTAGAATTTTTCTTAATGGTTCTTTTTTAGATCAGCCACAGAATGAAATTTTTTAACTATTGTGTCTGTTCATGTTTTTTCTGAGCTAAATTATTTTCTGGTCTGATATTGATTCAAATAAAACAGTCCCCAGAGTGTGGAGCTAGGCAGAGCAGTGGCAATAATATCTAGCTTTTACTGACAGAAATTTAACCTGTTGTGTTTATGAGCCTTTATCATTCATAGTACTTAACACCAATAAATGTGCTTGGCACACTTACTATTTTAAAAAGCACACCTTCAGAGTGAAAGCAGCAGCCAGATTAATTAAGATTTGTTTAAATGCTGTCCTGGGTAGGGGTGCAGTCCTGAAACAAGGCCTGTGAATGCAATTTGCTTCTCTCTGCTAGAATCTATAGTGAAGTTATTGAGGATCTGTTTGTCAGATTTGTTGCTTGAATTAGTTTTTATGCAGTGAATGCTAAATAAGACAAGGGGAAATCTAGTTGCAAGTACTTGTCTGTTAATTAATGCTCTAAAGATGGTGTCATGTAAACAACCTTGCTAAGGGAAGGTAAAAGAAAAAACTCAGCCTATTAATAATAGCAAATTATTTGAAGTGATGGATATATAAAAATGAATTTGTTAAAGCACAAGATAAATGTTTGGGGTTTATTCTGTTTGTGTCTTTACTACAGGGAGGTGGATGTAAATTCCTTAGGTACAACTGCTCCATTGAGTCCCCCAGGAAAGGATGGAGCTTCATGCACCCAGGAAGACTTACACATTTACACGAAGGACTTCCTATCTTGAATGGCACAAGATACATTGCAGTATCGTTTATTGATCCTTAATTTTATTTTTCTTTGTCCTCTTCAACAGCAGTGTTCTTTACATAAACATTTATTTATAGATCTCTTCTGGAAGATGGTGATAAAAGAAACTAAGTTACTGTTACTACACAACAGAGGTACTTTGGGCTAAAAGGAGGAAAACAGAAAATGTTCTAATATTGTTGGAGATTTCTTGATATCTGCTCTGAGCCTTGAGTCCCAAAGTAAACATGTCCTACTTGTTTTTCCATTCTGCTGTCCTAAAGAGTGGGTAAGGAGAGAAAGTGGAAAAGCACAGTGAACCCATTTCTTCATTGAAAAAACCCAAACCCCAAGGAACACTAAATACAAAATCATCGGAAAAATTGATCGTGGTTTTCAGTCAGTTAAGTGACACAGCTAAAGTGTGGTGGTCTGTATATTTGATGCCAACCAAAGAAAGGAAAATCACAGCATAAAAACAAAATCAAATGAATCTTGTTTACAGTTGTTTCTGGTAAGCAATAATTCCATATGCTGGTTTATACCGAAGGGAAAACATCTCTGTATTCGTTGTCAATACTGAAATGTACACCCTTAGAAGAAAAAATAAATTAATTGCAGAGATGGAACAAGGATTAAATCAGTTATCTAAGGAGGAAATGTTTTATCATTTGTTCTGAGAACTTATCCTATTGAAAGCTTACTTTTCTTCAGCAAGTGACCTTTGTTTAAAGTGAGTTATTTTTCTAAATGTGTAGTTGCACCCAATGGATACTGGAAATTTGATGCTTATTTTCAGAATGCTGGTAAATTTTACTAGGATGTTTTATAGGGACAGTTTTCTACTCTTAAAATTACTTGAATTTTGTATCAGGAAAATGAAATGGTGGCAGTCTCTTTTAAAGCTAAGGGTCTTAACTTGACATTTATTTTGAAAAAAATTGGTTTAAAATATTCCTACTGTATCTACTGTTTGTAATTTAAAGAAACTTGAAGCTGACTGTCTCAAAGTCTACCGTGCCAAAATGCACAACATGTTGGAAAACCTTGAGAAAAATAAAGGGTAATTTTAAATTAATGGAGCAGCTGTTACTTGATGTATCAGGTAGTTTCTTTGCATTTGTGACTGTTCTTAAAATACTGATTTACTGACAAATATTTTCTAATGATCTGTAGATGGGAGATGGGCATGTCAGATTTTGGGTTGTTTGCTACTGGAGTTATTTCAGTGAGTTCCTGTGTACCAAGCCTTGCATTACACTTGCAGAACAATCCCAGCAGGAGTGATGGTTCCTGGGTTTGTTTTTATATGGAGGCTGTTTGATGATCTAAACAGTACTTCACTTTTTATCTGTGTATCTTTGGAGAAGCTTTATATCACACTTTCTGAACAGAAACTTTATTTGCAGCTGCCAGGATTGGGAGAGAGTTTCAAAGATTCATCTTTCACTGGAAATAACCACATCTGCTTATGTCCCTGTCCTGCAGTTTTGAGGAATGAGTTTTAGCCATATTTAAAGTTATGCTGAAGCAAATACATCAAAGTGAGTTAACCCACATAATACATTAAAATGGGCTAGTTTGAAAAGGAATGGCTTTTGACAAGAAATTTTTTGCTTTCTTTTAATTTCTCTTAACACTGTCAACTTTTTTGCTTTTTAGGCTAATATTTGGGGGTTGCTATCCCTCAGCTTTGTTTCCTGGTGTGGAACAGCTTTCTCAGTGTCTCTCTCTCTACTGCCTGTGCTTAAACAAACCTTACAGATAAGAAAGTCTTCAAGTCTTTAGAATGAAACCAGCCTTTGTTAGTAATCTTTTTTTGAGCATTTGTCTGTGGTCTTAGGCTAAACTAGAACAGGATAATGTTTTTTACCATTGGATCAGTTAACAGGCATTTTATTGTTTTGAGGAAATTTCTTGGAAAAAAAATCACAGAAAAGTACTCCAGCACAGGGGAGTTTCTGGATTTCTGCAGAATTTTTCCTCCCCCCTATAACTTGTATTTTAGTTATGCATTCTGTAATTCTCAGCAAAATTTATCTTTTTTGTGTGTATTTTGCCTGAGGAAAACCCTGAGGGCTTTAATTACTGCTAAATTTTTGTGTTTGCACTCTTAGTTCACTCTGTCACGTAGTGACAAGTAACTCTGTGTTTACTGTGCTGCACATTTGTTGGAAGGGAAAATGTGATTGCCATGTTTGAGTTACTAACGTTCTCGTACTTATTCTTTCAATAAAGTATTTGCAAAAGGTGGCAGCTGCCATTCAAGTGGACAGCAACAGGTATGGAAGTGTTCTCATTAACTCCTTGGGAACTCACAGAGGCCAGGAGAAGAATTTTTTTCTGAACAGTTCACCTGAATTAGTTCTGAAAGCTTTGCCCTGCTGTTGGAACATGAGGATATGAAACCACATAGACTAAACAGAAGTGCCACTATTAGAAGATTCTCTTTATATTTTGTTACTTTTAAAAGCCCTTAGACTCTGATATCTCTTTAGCAAAGTTTGTTTTGGGGCATAGAGGATACAGCAGCAACCTGAATTCCAGCAGTGCATAAGAAACCTCGGGAGTACAGGGACATAAGGGTGCTCTGCAGCAGATGAGGCATTTGTAAAGTATTTTGTTTGTTCTGCTTTCATCAGGCTTCACTTTTCACTGTTAAGTGCTTGGAGAGAGTGTGGTGTGGGTAAGAGAACAGAGTATAGGCAATAGATTTCTGAAGTCTCTTTTTGCTTAAAAATACTGAATACTTGGTTTTATTTCATATTTGTGAGCTGTTCCAGCTGTACTCCTAAGAAATGTTCAGTGCTTTTGGTTGTGTTTTACATGTTTAATCTTCTTTAACATCAGTGTTCAACAAGTAATTCCAGTATCAATTTGGCAGTTCATTTTTTTGTTCCCAGAGGATTACTGTATCATGCTTACTGTGAGTGGGTAGGAGTAAGACTGACAAGCCCCAAAAGAATAGGTTTTTTTCAGTGAGGCAATAATAATGAAACCTATTTGATTGTGCCTGTTTCTTTATAATGACTTTTCCCCCACAAATGCTGTATTCATGGACTAAAGGCTAATTCAGTGCAGGGCTTCCACAGCAGCTTCTCTTTTGCAGCGATAGAAATATTAAAGAGACAGAAAATCTAGAAAGGACCCTTGTACTTCTTTCCTCCCATATGTGTGTAACCAGTTTTGCTTTTGTTTCTCTGCTTGAAAGAACTGGTTTAGATTTTTCTCTTCAGCTACTGCAATGAGCTTTTTGAAGAACTTCAGTTTTATCTGATTTATTTCTGATGTGGTCTTCAGTGGATTCAGTTCTGGAATGAGTAAGTATTTTTTTGAATTTGCCTCTGTGAATTCTCACTTTCTTGCATGGCAGAATAAGCTGCTCTGCTATTTTTGAGAGTGAAAGGGAAGACATTTCCTGTCTCAGCAGCCCCTATGACTGAGGTGTCAATTAAATTGCTTGACTGTTACTTTTTTGGGGATTTTTTTGGACTCCACAGCAGACTACAAATTGGAGGGGAGAGCTTTCACAAAATGCATTTGTGGAATTGATATTGGTAGTTCTTAGAGGTGAGATTTACGTTAACTGTAGAGTTGGAAGAATAAATAAGTAATTGATGACTGCCAGGATTTTGTTGTACCTAGATGGTGGAAGTGCCACTTAAATGCCTTTCCAACACAAATACTTTCTGTATCTTAATGTAAGAAGTTGGAATATAGTAAAGTAGATAGTCTTGCTCAACAGTGCTGAAGAAGCTAGGTCAAAACCTTAAATAGAAATGAAAAGAGAAGCTTTTATTTTTTTCGGTGAAATATTTGGTACTTTGTCTCTCTTTTTCTGTTCCTTCCTCTCTTCTGTGTGTAATTATCTTCCTATTTGACATATGGGTCAAATCTGTATAAGTGCATCCCACTTACAGGGTGGTGGCTGCATTTTATTGTATTTCAGGGCTAGGGGGAGAGCAGAATGAGGAAGGGATGGGTGGAAGTTCAGAATTCACCCCACACAATTCCTTCCTTCTGCAGCTGTTTGCACAGAGCTGTGTTCTCACTAACAAGGAACTAACAACTAACAGGAGGAGGTCTGAGGGGCTCTTGATATCCTGGCATGATGCAAAGGCTGTTAAGTGCAGGATCATCTTTTTCTGCTGGCAATTTATTGCTACTGGAAAGTGAGTTTTCTGGATGAAGCTTCACTTCACAAGAGCTGTTTTGGCTGTGTTAAAGCAATGCCCCTCAGGATTATTTTGCGCAAGGATCAAATATAAGATCAGCTCTCTGATAAAATCATATTAATCTTAAGTTACTTAATAGTGTGGCAGCAGTTCAAAAGTAGGATTTCAGTCAGCATGATTACAGCCTGTGTTGGCATCAGTGCAGCTGCAGAAGCAGCAAAGCTGAGAGCCTGGCCAGCAAGGAGGGTCTTGGCTTGGGGTGATGCTGTGCTGCCTAGACAGTGGAGAAAACTGGGATTTCTTGAAAAAAACTGCTTATGTTCTAGGTCCTGTGCATGCCTTTGTACTTGCCTGCTCCACTTGCTTCTGTTTTATGGCTTTTGAATGTCTGAGTGCCTGAGGTTGGCAAGGGAGATGTACAGTCATATATAACAGCCTCAGGAACTGGTCTGCTGGCCTCAAGCCAGAGTTCTCCTATTTCCCAGAATTTTGCTTAGTTGTGAGAGGAGTTGCTCAACTACCAGTGACTCTGTACCACTTTGTTTCTGCAGTCTGTTGAGAGAGAGGAGCAGAGAAAGAAGGAAGGGAGCAGAATACCTTTATTAGAAGCTACTTCCTTGCTGCAGTGTCTGTGGTGTAGACAGGGCACAGAAGCGTTGCATTTTCAGAGCCTGAGTTGGAATGACAGTCAGTGTGAGCAGTAATGTAAGCTTATGAGATGGTTTACCTTATTTAATAGTTTAAAACATCAGGACCTACCCTTCAGAGTGGGCTTTCCTACACTTGAGGCTTTAATCTTCCACAGATGTGGGTCACTGGTCTCTCACGGTGTACGGTCATCCCTGTGTGTGAAGAGGGGCTTTGCAGCCTTGCTGTTCTCCCTTCTCCATGTCTCTAGCAGCAGGACTAGCAGAATAACTGCTCAGGTGTTTGTTCCTTAAAGCAAATTGCTGACTGGTAACAATTGTTACTCTTCTTAAGGGAAAGGTTCAACTTCAAAGTGTTCAACTTGTGATGTTGATATTTGAATGATAGGTTTTTCTCCATCTCTTGTGGTAGCAGTCAGGATGGAGAGAGAGAATTGGTGAAGGGTACCAGAGAGAGTAAGCTTCATCCTGCTCTGATCCCACAGTAAGCACACTGATTAAAGAGAAATCTAGGGTTTACTGCTAGAGTTTGATCCAACTTAGTTGCCCCAGGATGTGTATAAAGAGCTTAGAGAAAATGGAGTGTACTTCTTAAGGATTAAGTCCTCTGATGTTTTAGCTCCTAAATTATATCAAGTCTCTGAGCTTATGAGAGATGAAGATTTTGGGGAGTTAACTTGCTTTTTTCCTCAGAGACTTCTAACATAGACATGGAAAGAAGTGTAGTACACTTATTTCTGTAAGAAGTGCTTTCTAAAGGAAGGTACTCCAGCATGAAGTAAATGAGAAGCTGGGGCAGAGAGTATTAAGTATAAGCCTCTAGAAGCTGGATTTATCATTAGCAGGGCTGGGAGAATCTGCAAGTGGGCGGGCACAGAGTGCAACAATGAACTTCTGGCACAGCCAAATTTAAAGACTCATCATCTCTGAATCTCTCTTGTACACTGTGATTCACCCAGGCAGCTACTTCAAGCATTTGGTCATTGTCTAAAACACGTACCATGTAAAGTAGGTTAGGTCCTGGTATATAAAATAGTGATTTGCTGTAGAATTTCTAGATCCAGCTGTCACACACTTATCTTTGCTAGGCCATCAGGTATTGTAAACTGGAGATTTTGTTAGAGTTGCTTGAAAATAGAGAAAATTCTCAGTTCTTATACTTCAATCACATGTGTTAATCTGCATGAGAGCATTTTGGCCACATGTGTTACGAACTTTTAGTTCTCTTATCCTCCTTGCCTGTGTTCCCATCACTCAGGCATACAGTGCACATCTCTCCATCCAAGCTCTGCCCCCTCCACATCTCATGTGTTTGCCAGATGTCAGCTTTCCAGGGACAAACATGGGTGGCCAGTGGCTTGTGCATCAATGGAGGCAGGAGCAAGGCAGACACAGACGAGGGATCTTTATTCTCAACTGTTCTTGAAGTGTAAATTTTTAAACTGCTTCTTCAGAGCTCTACAGAGCTGTGCTCTGTGAACAAGCACAGATGAGGTTTCCTGATTTTCTGTGAGTGGTCTGTGCAGCCAGTGGGATGAGATGGACACAGAGCAGTTTCTGAGCTCCCACAGGCGAGCCCTTCATCCTGCTCTTGGAGCAGGTGACCTGTGCCATGTTTCACTGCTGTGATCTGCCTTTGGTGAGGGCTGAATCTTCTTCTCAATATCTATCTGTGTATGTGTATGAATACAAACCTATGCTTCATTTTTTCTTATAGCCTAGCTTGGCCTTGTTCTGCAAATAGGGCTTTTTTGTTGTGCAGCTCATACTGAAAAAATTATCCCCTTTTCCTGAAAATTAGGGCACACAGAAGAGCACATAGGGATGGCTTCATTTTTTCTCTGAAAATTACTGAAGAAAGGGCATATGAATGTGAACTTCACATGAATTAATTGATCCATGCTAGTTGTTCAAATAACAAAAGTAACAAAAATGAGATGTTTTTAGCTTGAACACAGTGGTATGGAAAATGCCGTTTTCCAGCATTAGGTAGACGTAATCTACCTGAAGTTACACAAACAGGAAAGGCTGAATGGACATCCCAGTATGTTTCCAGAATAGCTGTGCAGGTGTTCTTGAAATGTTTTTTGAGCAAATAAATGGATCTGTTCTTGACAAGCTGTTTCCATTTTTATTTACTTTTAGTATCAAGGGAACAAAAGTACATTAATGCACTGCTATAGCAGCATTCGAATGCTGGGAATCAAAAGCTCAAAATAAATAAATACAGATTATATTGCAGAGGAGAGAAAACCTTTGCAGCCATTGAGACAACAAAA